>NC_133149.1:50315260-50625260 GCF_048418815.1 Hemitrygon akajei
ATGCTCTGCCCCAGAAGGCAGTGGAGGCCAAGTCTCTGGATTCTTTCATGAGAGAGTTAGATAGAGCTCTTATAGATAGCGGGGTCAAGGGATATGGGGAGAGGGCAGGAACGGGGTATGATCAGCCATGATCACAGTGAATGGTGGTGCTGGCTAGAAGGGCCGAATGGCCTACTCCTGCACCTATTGTCTGTTGTCTATTGTCAAACAGAAGGAGAACATCTCTGGTGTATATGCCAATGGCAGTACATACAGGAGGTAAAATTAAGAATATCAGAATCACACATAGTAGATAGATAGAAATAGATAGATAGATACTTTATTCATCCCCATGGGGAAATTCAACATTTTTCCAATGTCCCATACACTTATTGTATCAAAAACTAATTACATACAATACTTAACTCAGTATAAATATGATATGCATCTAAAATCACCTTCTCAAAAAAAGCATTAATAAATAGCTTTTAAAAAGTTCTTAAATAGTTTACTAAAATACATTGAATGGTAACTTAAGCTCAGTCCTGACCCTGGCACTTTAACATATCTAACCCCTGGCGGTTGAATTGTAAAGCCTAATGGCATTGGGGAGTATTGACCTCTTCATCCTGTCTGAGGAGCATTGCATCGATAGTAACCTGTCGCTGAAACTGCTTCTCTGTCTCTGGATGGTGCTATGTAGAGGATGTTCAGGGTTTTCCATAATTGACCGTAGCCTACTCAGTGCCCTTCGCTCAGCTACCGATGTTAAACTCTCCAGTACTTTGCCCACGACAGAGCCCGCCTTCCTTACCAGCTTATTAAGACGTGAGGCGTCCCTCTTCTTAATACCTTAATCATAGTGTTGATCTACAAAGTATAAATTTGATATAGAATGTGTAATTCTCCTCTAATCAATTTATGAAGAAAGGAACTTTTATATAAAAGAAAAGAGAGCTAGGTCTTTATTCTTTGGAGCGTAGAAGGTTGAGGGGGGACTTGATAGAGGTACTTAAAATTATGAGGGGGATAGATAGAGTTGACATGGATAGGCTTTTTCCATTGAGAGTAGGGGAGATTCAAACAAGAGGACATGAGTTGAGAGTTAGGGGGCAAAAGTTTAGGGGTGACACGAGGGGGGGGGGAACTTCTTCACTCAGAGAGTGGTAGCTGTGTGGAACGAGCTTCCAGTAGAAGTGGTAGAGGCAGGTTCGGTGTTGTCATTTAAAGTAAAATCGGATAGGTATATGGACAGGAAAGGAATGGAGGGTTATGGGCTGAGTGCGGGTCAGTGGGAATAGGTGAGAGTAAGCGTTCGGCACAGACTAGAAGGGCTGAGATGGCCCGTTCCCGTGCTGTAATTGTTATGTGGTTATATGAAAAAAACACTATTCTAAACAGAAAAAATAAAGGACGGGGGCTGCGATCGTAACGCGACCTGTCAGGCGCTCGCCAGGGGCCCAATAAAAAGCAGCCAGGTATGAGCGGAGTGGTCACTGTGGGAGCGGGCGGTGTTAGAGGGGTCAGGCTTGGCTCAGCAGGCTTGGCCAGGCACGGGCAGAGGTTCTGAGCGAGTTTCCAACAGGGTTTTTAGCTTTCAGCTGGAACGTACCTGGAGCGCTGAGAACGGCCCAGGGTCCGCAGCTGCAGCTCGATGCCCCTCAGCCCGTGCAGGGAAGTCGGGGAGGGGGGGGGGTGACAGATAGGAGCAGCCGACCCTCGGTTGCAGGAGGCCGGTACCTGGGTGACGATCGGGCGAGGGAAGGGGGAGCCTCGCTAATGAGCGTACCACTTTGGATACCGTTCGGGAGGGGGGGGTGGTGCTGTTGGAGGGGGAGACCTACGAGAAGGAGGACACAACACCGTGGCTCTGGAAGGGAAGGATGGGGTGGGGGGAAAGAGGACCGCAGTTGAGATCGGGGGGATTCCGTAATTAGAGGGAGCAGAAAGCAGATTCCGTGGGCGTGGAAGAGACGGTACGTTGCCTCCCTGGAGCCAGGGTCGGGGGTGACTGCGGCACTCTAAGGAGGGGGCGGTGTTGAACAGCCAGAAAGAAGCACCAGAGTGAGGTAGGTAGGAAAAGAGAGGAGGTCCTGAAGAGGGAATTCAGCAAGAGAGGTAGAAAGCTGAAAACACCAGGGGGGTAAGAGCAGGATGATTTGGCAGGAGGAATGCGCGGCGGAGGAACCGGAGCTGGGGCGGGGGGGCAGGGCATTCAGATCTCTCCACCGTTGGGACCCCTTCTGGGGAAGGTCCAACTCACAGCAAAAGGACAGGTGGCGCCCGAACCTGAGAGGGGAGCCAGTGCCCTGACAGGCAGGCTCGCCGGAGCTGCTTTGGAGGGACTAAGCTGACTTGGAGGTTGGGAAACGGATTGAGGGGCCCAGTTGGTACACGGGCAGACTCCAGTGAGTCTGTCAGGAAGGAGAGGACAGGCACGCAGGGCAAAGTCGGGAGGAGTTAAAGTGTAACGGGGAGCTGGAGGGGGGCAGAATCAAAACGGAAGGAAGGTGTTAATGCTCCCTGAACGTGGAACAAGGCCGATTATCGTGCAGAGCCGTTAGAGGATTAGCGGGTCGCCGAGTGGCGGCTGAAAGAGGTTTACGGCTGGGAGCTTAACGCCCAGGGGTACACTCTGCATCGGGAGGTCAGGCAGGCAGGAGGGGTGGGCGGCCCTGCAGGTAAAGAGTGAAATCACACCTTCAGAAGGAGGTGACGTAGGATCGGAAGGCGAAGAGCCTTTTGTGGGTCGAGTTAAGAAACTGAAAGGGTAAAAAAAGATCCTGATGGGATTGATTGATCGATCGATAAATGTGCAATTGGAGATACTGGTTTAGTTATTAATTGATATACAGCTCAGAATAGGCCCTGCGCCACCCAGCTGCCCACGATTTAATCACAGGATAATTTACAATGAATTAATTAACCCACTAACCGGTGTGTCTGCGAACTGTGGGAGGTGACAGGTGAAGTCGGACGGGTGGGACGGCTGGAGAGGAAGGAATCTGATAGGGGAGGAGAGTGGACCGTGGGAGAAAGGGAAGGAGGAGGGACACCAGGGGGAGGTGATGGGTGGGAAAGGTAAAGGGCTGGAGAGGAAGGAATCTGATAGGAGAGGAGAGTGGACCGTGGGGGAAAGGGAAGGAGGAGGGACACCAGGGGGAGGTGATGGGTGGGAAAGGTAAAGGGCTGGAGAGGAAGGAATCTGATAGGAGAGGAGAGTGGACCGTGGGGGAAAGGGAAGGAGGAGGGACATCAGGGGGAGGTGATGGGTGGGAAAGGTAAAGGGCTGGAGAGGAAGGAATCTGATAGGGGAGGAGAGTGGACCGTGGGAGAAAGGGAAGGAGGAGGGACACCGGGGGAGGTGATGGGAGAGGTAAAGGGCTGGAGAGGAAGGAATCTGATAGGAGAGGAGAGTGGACCGTGGGGGAAAGGGAAGGAGGAGGGACACCAGGGGGAGGTGATGGGTGGGAAAGGTAAAGGGCTGGAGAGGAAGGAATCTGATAGGAGAGGAGAGTGGACCGTGGGAGAAAGGGAAGGAGGAGGGACACCAGGGGGAGGTGACGGGTGGGAAAGGTAAAGGGCTGGAGAGGAAGGAATCTGATAGGAGAGGGGAGTGGACCGTGGGAGAAAGGGAAGGAGGAGGGACACCAGGGGGAGGTGACGGGTGGGAAAGGTAAACGGCTGGAGAGGAAGGAATCTGATTGGAGAGGAGAGTGGACCGTGGGGGAAAGGGAAGGAGGAGGGACACCAGGGGGAGGTGACGGGTGGGAAAGGTAAAGGGCTGGAGAGGAAGGAATCTGACAGGAGAGGAGAGTGGACCGTGGGAGAAAGGGAAGGAGGAGGGAAACCAGGGGGAGGTGATGGGTGGGAATGGTAAAGGGCTGGAGAGGAAGGAATATGACAGGAGAGGAGAGTGGACCGTGGGAGAAAGGGAAGGAGGAGGGACACCAGGGGGAGGTGATGGGAGAGGTAAAGGGCTGGAGAGGAAGGAATCTGATAGGAGAGGAGAGTGGACCGTGGGGGAAAGGGAAGGAGGAGGGACACCAGGGGGAGGTGATGGGTGGGAAAGGTAAAGGGCTGGAGAGGAAGGAATCTGATATGGGAGGAGAGTGGACCGTGGGAGAAAGGGAAGGAGGAGGGACACCAGGGGGAGGTGATGGGAGAGGTAAAGGGCTGGAGAGGAAGGAATCTGATAGGAGAGGAGAGTGGACCGTGGGGGAAAGGGAAGGAGGAGGGACACCAGGGGGAGGTGATGGGTGGGAAAGGTAAACGGCTGGAGAGGAAGGAATCTGATTGGAGAGGAGAGTGGACCGTGGGGGAAAGGGAAGGAGGAGGGACACCAGGTGGAGGTGATGGGTGGGAATGGTAAAGGGCTGGAAAGGAAGGAATCTGACAGGAGAGGAGAGTGGACCGTGGGAGAAAGGGAAGGAGGAGGGACACAAGGGGGAGGTGATGGGTGGGGAAGGTAAAGGGCTGGAGAGGAAGGAATCTGACAGGAGAGGAGAGTGGACCGTGGGAGAAAGGGAAGGAGGAGGGACACCAGGGGGAGGTGATGGGTGGGGATGGTAAAGGGCTGGAGAGGAAGGAGAAGGACCTGTCCAGTTCCTCAAGCCCAGTACACTTTCTCCAGACCAGTACAGTTCCTCCAGCCCAGTACAGTTCCTCAAGCCCAGTACAGCTCCTCCAGCCCAGTACAGTTCCTCCAACCCAGTACAGTTCCTCCAGCTCAGTACATTTCCTCCAGACCAGAACAGTTCCTCCAGACCAGTACAGGTCCTCCAGACCAGTACAGTTCCTCAAGCCCAGTACAGTTCCACCAACCCAGTACAGTTCCTCCAGACCAGTACAGTTCCTCCAGACCAGTACAGTTCCTCAAACCCAGTACAGTTCCTCCAGACCAGTACAGTTCCTCAAGCTCAGTACAGTTGCTCCAGACCAGTACAGTTCCTCAAGCCCAGTACAGTTCCTCCAGACCAGTACAGTTCGTCAAGCACAGTACAGTTCCTCCAGACCAGTACAGTTCCTCCAGACCAGTACAGTTCCTCCAGACGAGTACAGTTCTTCCAGCCCAGTACAGTTCCTCCAGCCCAGTACAGTTCCTCCAGCCCAGTACAGGTCCTCAAGTCAAGTACAGTTCCTCCAGACCAGTACAGGTCCTCCAGACCAGTACAGGTCCTCCAGTCTAGTACAGTTCCTCCAGCCCAGTACAGTTCCTCCAACCCAGTACAGTTCCTCCAGCCCAGTACAGTTCCTCCAGACCAGTACAGGCCCTCCAGTCAAGTACAGTTCCTCCAGACCAGTACAGGTCCTCCAGACCAGTACAGTTCCTCCAGACCAGTACAATTCCTCCAGACCAGTACAGGTCCTCCAGACCAGTACAGTTCGTCCAGACCAGTACAGGTCCTCCAGACCAGTACAGGTCCTCCAGCCCAGTACAGTTCCTCAAGACCAGTACAGTTCCTCAAGCCCAGTACAATTCCTCCAGACAAGTACAGTTCCTCAAGCCCAGTACAGTTCCTCCAGACCAGTACAGGTCCTCAAGCCCAGTACAGTTCCTCAAGATCAGTATAGTTCCTCCAGACCAGTACAGTTCCTCAAGCCCAGTACAGTTCCTCCAGCCCAGTAGAGTTCTTCCAGCCCAGTACAGTTCCTCCAGCCCAGTACAGTTCCTCCAGCCCAGTACAGTTCCTCCAGACCAGTACAGGTCCTCCAGACCAGTACAGTTCCTCCAGACCAGTACAGGTCCTCCAGACCAGTACAGTTCCTCCAGACCAGTACAGTTCGTCCAGACCAGTACAGTTCCTCAAGCCCAGTACAGTTCCTCCAGCCCAGTACAGTTCCTCCAACGCAGTACAGTTCCTCCGGACCCGAACAGGTCCTCCAGACCAGTACAGTTCCTCAAGCCCAGTACAGTTCCTCCAGCCCAGTACAGTTCCTCAAGACCAGTACAGTTCCTCCAGACCAGTACAGTTCCTCAAGACCAGTATAGTTCCTCAAGCCCAGTACAGTTCCTCCAGCCCAGTACAGTTCCTCAAGCCCAGTACAGTTCCTCCAGACCAGCACAGTTCGTCCAGACCAGTACAGTTCCTCCAGACCAGTACAGTTCCTCAAGCCCAGTACAGTTCCTCCAGACCAGTACAGTTACTCAAGCCCAGTACAGTTCCTCCAGCCCAGTACAGTTCCTCCAACCCAGTACAGTTCCTCCAGACCCGTACAGGTCCTCCAGACCAGTACAGTTCCTCAAGCCCAGTACAGTTCCTCCAGCCCAGTACAGTTCCTCAAGACCAGTACAGTTCCTCAACACCAGTACAGTTCCTCCAGACCAGTACAGTTCCTCAAGCCCAGTACAGTTCCTCCAGACCAGTACAGTTCCTCCAGACCAGTACAGGTACTCCAGACCAGTACAGTTCCTCCAGCCCAGTACAGTTCCTCCAGCCCAGTACAGTTCCTCAAGCCCAGTACAGTTCCTCCAGCCCAGTACAGTTCCTCAAGCCCAGTCCAGTTCCAATAGCCCAGAACAGTTCCTCAAGCCCAGTACAGTTCCTCAAGCCCAGTACAGTTCTTCCAGACCAGTACTGTTCCTCAAGCCCAGTACAGTTCCTCCAGCCCAGTACAGTTCCTCAAGCCCAGTACAGTTCCTGCAGACCAGTACAGTTCCTCCAGCCCAGTACAGTTCCTGCAGACCAGTAAAGTTCCTCCAGCCCAGTACAGTTCCTCCAGCCCAGTACAGTTCCTCCAGACCAGTACAGTTCCTCCAGCCCAGTACAGTTCCTCCAGACCAGTAAAGTTCCACAAGCCCAGTACAGTTCCTCCAGACCAGTACAGTTCCTCCAGCCCAGTACAGTTCCTGCAGACCAGTGAAGTTCCTCCAGCCCAGTACAGTTCCTCCAGCCCAGTACAGTTCCTCCAGACCAGTACAGTTCCTCCAGCCCAGTACAGTTCCTCCAGACCAGTAAAGTTCCTTAAGCCCAGTACAGTTCCTCCAGCCCAGTACAGTTCCTCCAGACCAGTAAAGTTCCTGAAGCCCAGTACAGTTCCTCCAGACCAGTACAGTTCCTCCAGCCCAATACAGTTCCTCAAGCCCAGTACAGTTCCTCAAGCCCAATACAGTTCATCCAGACCAGTACAGTTCCTCAAGCCCAGTACAGTTCCTCAAGCCCAGTACAGTTCCTCCAGACCAGTACAGGTCCTCAAGCCCAGTACAGTTCCTCAAGATCAGTAGAGTTCCTCCAGACCAGTACTGTTCCTCCAGCCCAGTACAGTTCCTCAAGCCCAGTACAGTTCCTCCAGCCCAGTAGAGTTCTTCCAGCCCAGTACAGTTCCTCCAGCCCAGTACAGTTCCTCCAGACCAGTACAGTTCCTCCAGACCAGTACAGGTCCTCCAGACCAGTACAGTTCCTCCAGACCAGTACAGGTCCTCCAGACCAGTACAGTTCCTCCAGACCAGTACAGTTCGTCCAGACCAGTACAGTTCCTCAAGCCCAGTACAGTTCCTCCAGCCCAGTACAGTTCCTCCAACCCAGTACAGTTCCTCCAGACCCGTACAGGTCCTCCAGACCAGTACAGTTCCTCAAGCCCAGTACAGTTCCTCCAGCCCAGTACAGTTCCTCAAGACCAGTACAGTTCCTCCAGACCAGTACAGTTCCTCAAGACCAGTATAGTTCCTCAAGCCCAGTACAGTTCCTCCAGCCCAGTACAGTTCCTCAAGCCCAGTACAGTTCCTCCAGAACAGTACAGTTCGTCCAGACCAGTACAGTACCTCCAGACCAGTACAGTTCGTCCAGACCAGTACAGTTCCTCAAGCCCAGTACAGTTCCTCCAGACCAGTACAGTTCCTCAAGCCCAGTACAGTTCTTCCAGCCCAGTACAGTTCCTCCAACCCAGTACAGTTCCTCCAGACCCATACAGTTCCTCCAGACCAGTACAGTTCCTCAAACCCAGTACAGTTCCTCCAGCCCAGTACAGTTCCTCAAGATCAGTACAGTTCCTCAAGACCAGTACAGTTCCTCCAGACCAGTACAGTTCCTCAAGCCCAGTACAGTTCCTCAAGCCCAGTACAGTTCCTCCAGACCAGTACAATTCCTCCAGACAAGTACAGTTCCTCAAGCCCAGTACAGTCCTCCAGACCAGTAAAGTTCCTCCAGCCCAGTACAGTTCCTCAAACTCAGTACAGTTCCTCCAGACCAGTACATTTCCTCCAGACCAGTACAGTTCCTCAAGCCCAGTACAGTTCCTCTAGAACAGTACAGTTCCTCAAGCCCAGTACAGTTCCTCCAGACCAGTACAGTTCCTACAGACCAGAACAGTTCCTCCAGACCAGTACAGTTCCTCCAGACCAGTATAGTTCCTCCAGACCAGTACAGTTCCTCCAGACCAGTACAGTTCCTCAAGCCCAGTACAGTTCCTCCTGAACAGCACAGTTCCTCAAGCTCAGTACAGTTCCTCCAGACCAGTACAGTTCCTCAAGCCCAGTACAGTTCCTCCAGACCAGTACAGTTCCTCCAGACCAGTACAGGTACTCCAGACCAGTACAGTTCCTCCAGCCCAGTACAGTTCCTCCAGCCCAGTACAGTTCCTCAAGCCCAGTACAGTTCCTCCAGCCCAGTACAGTTCCTCAAGCCCAGTCCAGTTCCAATAGCCCAGAACAGTTCCTCAAGCCCAGTACAGTTCCTCAAGCCCAGTACAGTTCTTCCAGACCAGTACTGTTCCTCAAGCCCAGTACAGTTCCTCCAGCCCAGTACAGTTCCTCAAGCCCAGTACAGTTCCTGCAGACCAGTACAGTTCCTCCAGCCCAGTACAGTTCCTGCAGACCAGTAAAGTTCCTCCAGCCCAGTACAGTTCCTCCAGCCCAGTACAGTTCCTCCAGACCAGTACAGTTCCTCCAGCCCAGTACAGTTCCTCCAGACCAGTAAAGTTCCACAAGCCCAGTACAGTTCCTCCAGACCAGTACAGTTCCTCCAGCCCAGTACAGTTCCTGCAGACCAGTGAAGTTCCTCCAGCCCAGTACAGTTCCTCCAGCCCAGTACAGTTCCTCCAGACCAGTACAGTTCCTCCAGCCCAGTACAATTCCTCCAGACCAGTAAAGTTCCTTAAGCCCAGTACAGTTCCTCCAGCCCAGTACAGTTCCTCCAGACCAGTAAAGTTCCTGAAGCCCAGTACAGTTCCTCCAGACCAGTACAGTTCCTCCAGCCCAGTAAAGTTCCTCCAGCCCAATACAGTTCCTCAAGCCCAGTACAGTTCCTCAAGCCCAATACAGTTCATCCAGACCAGTACAGTTCCTCAAGCCCAGTACAGTTCCTCAAGCCCAGTACAGTTCCTCCAGACCAGTACAGGTCCTCAAGCCCAGTACAGTTCCTCAAGATCAGTAGAGTTCCTCCAGACCAGTACTGTTCCTCCAGCCCAGTACAGTTCCTCAAGCCCAGTACAGTTCCTCCAGCCCAGTAGAGTTCTTCCAGCCCAGTACAGTTCCTCCAGCCCAGTACAGTTCCTCCAGACCAGTACAGTTCCTCCAGACCAGTACAGGTCCTCCAGACCAGTACAGTTCCTCCAGACCAGTACAGGTCCTCCAGACCAGTACAGTTCCTCCAGACCAGTACAGTTCGTCCAGACCAGTACAGTTCCTCAAGCCCAGTACAGTTCCTCCAGCCCAGTACAGTTCCTCCAACCCAGTACAGTTCCTCCAGACCCGTACAGGTCCTCCAGACCAGTACATTTCCTCAAGCCCAGTACAGTTCCTCCAGCCCAGTACAGTTCCTCAAGACCAGTACAGTTCCTCCAGACCAGTACAGTTCCTCAAGACCAGTATAGTTCCTCAAGCCCAGTACAGTTCCTCCAGCCCAGTACAGTTCCTCAAGCCCAGTACAGTTCCTCCAGAACAGTACAGTTCGTCCAGACCAGTACAGTTCCTGAAGCCCAGTACAGTTCGTCCAGACCACTACAGTTCCTCAAGCCCAGTACAGTTCCTCAAGACCAGTACAGTTCCTCCAGACCAGTACAGTTCCTCAAGCCCAGTACAGTTCCTCCAGCCCAGTACAGTTCCTCAAGCCCAGTCCAGTTCCAATAGCCCAGAACAGTTCCTCAAGCCCAGTACAGTTCCTCAAGCACAGTACAGTTCTTCCAGACCAGTACTGTTCCTCAAGCCCAGTACAGTTCCTCCAGCCCAGTACAGTTCCTCAAGCCCAGTACAGTTCCTGCAGACCAGTACAGTTCCTCCAGCCCAGTACAGTTCCTGCAGACCAGTAAAGTTCCTCCAGCCCAGTACAGTTCCTCCAGCCCAGTACAGTTCCTCCAGACCTGTACAGTTCCTCCAGCCCAGTACAGTTCCTCCAGACCAGTAAAGTTCCACAAGCCCAGTACAGTTCCTCCAGACCAGTACAGTTCCTCCAGCCCAGTACAGTTCCTGCAGACCAGTGAAGTTCCTCCAGCCCAGTACAGTTCCTCCAGCCCAGTACAGTTCCTCCAGACCAGTACAGTTCCTCCAGCCCAGTACAGTTCCTCCAGACCAGTAAAGTTCCTTAAGCCCAGTACAGTTCCTCCAGCCCAGTACAGTTCCTCCAGACCAGTAAAGTTCCTGAAGCCCAGTACAGTTCCTCCAGACCAGTACAGTTCCTCCAGCCCAGTAAAGTTCCTCCAGCCCAATACAGTTCCTCAAGCCCACTACAGTTCCTCAAGCCCAATACAGTTCATCCAGACCAGTACAGTTCCTCAAGCCCAGTACAGTTCCTCAAGCCCAGTACAGTTCCTCCAGACCAGTACAGGTCCTCAAGCCCAGTACAGTTCCTCAAGATCAGTAGAGTTCCTCCAGACCAGTACTGTTCCTCCAGCCCAGTACAGTTCCTCAAGCCCAGTACAGTTCCTCCAGCCCAGTAGAGTTCTTCCAGCCCAGTACAGTTCCTCCAGCCCAGTACAGTTCCTCCAGACCAGTACAGTTCCTCCAGACCAGTACAGGTCCTCCAGACCAGTACAGTTCCTCCAGACCAGTACAGGTCCTCCAGACCAGTACAGTTCCTCCAGACCAGTACAGTTCGTCCAGACCAGTACAGTTCCTCAAGCCCAGTACAGTTCCTCCAGCCCAGTACAGTTCCTCCAACCCAGTACAGTTCCTCCAGACCCGTACAGGTCCTCCAGACCAGTACAGTTCCTCAAGCCCAGTACAGTTCCTCCAGCCCAGTACAGTTCCTCAAGACCAGTACAGTTCCTCCAGACCAGTACAGTTCCTGAAGACCAGTATAGTTCCTCAAGCCCAGTACAGTTCCTCCAGCCCAGTACAGTTCCTCAAGCCCAGTACAGTTCCTCCAGAACAGTACAGTTCGTCCAGACCAGTACAGTTCCTCCAGACCAGTACAGTTCCTCCAGCCCAGTACAGTTCCTCAAGATCAGTACAGTTCCTCAAGACCAGTACAGTTCCTCCAGACCAGTACAGTTCCTCAAGCCCAGTACAGTTCCTCAAGCCCAGTACAGTTCCTCCAGACCAGTACAATTCCTCCAGACAAGTACAGTTCCTCAAGCCCAGTACAGTCCTCCAGACCAGTAAAGTTCCTCCAGCCCAGTACAGTTCCTCAAACTCAGTACAGTTCCTCCAGACCAGTACATTTCCTCCAGACCAGTACAGTTCCTCAAGCCCAGTACAGTTCCTCTAGAACAGTACAGTTCCTCAAGCCCAGTACAGTTCCTCCAGACCAGTACAGTTCCCACAGACCAGAACAGTTCCTCCAGACCAGTACAGTTCCTCCAGACCAGTATAGTTCCTCCAGACCAGTACAGTTCCTCCAGACCAGTACAGTTCCTCAAGCCCAGTACAGTTCCTCCTGAACAGCACAGTTCCTCAAGCTCAGTACAGTTCCTCCAGACCAGTACAGTTCCTCAAGCCCAGTACAGTTCCTCCAGACCAGTACAGTTCCTCCAGACCAGTACAGTTCCTCAAGACCAGTACAGTTCCTCCAGACCAGTACAGTTCCTCAAACCTAGTACAGTTCCTCCAGACCAGTACAGTTCCTCAAGCCCAGTACAGTTCCTCCAGACCAGTACAGTTCCTCAAGCCCAGTACAGTTCCTCCAGACCAGTACAGTTCCTCAAGCCCAGTACAGTTCCTCCAGAACAGTACAGTTCCTCAAGCTCAGTACAGTTCCTCCAGACCAGTACAGTTCCTCAAGCCCTGTACAGTTCCTCCAGACCAGTACAGTTCCTCCAAACCAGTACAGTTCCTCAAGACCAGTACAGTTCCTCCAAACCAGTACAGTTCCTCCAGACCAGTACAGTTCCTCAAGCCCAGTACAGTTCCTCCAGACCAGTACAGTTCCTCAAGCCCAGTACAGTTCCTCCAGACCAGTACAGTTCCTCAAGCCCAGTACAGTTCCTCCAGACCAGTACAGTTCCTCAAGCCCAGTACAGTTCCTCCAGACCAGTACAGTTCCTCCAGACCAGTACAGTTCCTCCAGACGAGTACAGTTCTTCCAGCCCAGTACAGTTCCTCCAGCCCAGTACAGTTCCTCCAGCCCAGTACAGGTCCTCAAGTCAAGTACAGTTCCTCCAGACCAGTACAGGTCCTCCAGACCAGTACAGGTCCTCCAGTCCAGTACAGTTCCTCCAGCCCAGTACAGTTCCTCCAACCCAATACAGTTCCTCCAGCCCAGTACAGTTCCTCCAGACCAGTACAGTTCCTCCAGACCAGTACAGTTCGTCCAGACCAGTACAGTTCCTCAAGCCCAGTACAGTTCCTCCAACCCAGTACAGTTCCTCCAGACGCGTACAGGTCCTCCAGACCAGTACAGTTCCTCCAGCCCAGTACAGTTCCTCCAGCCCAGTACAGTTCCTCCAGACCAGTACAGTTCCTCCAGACCAGTACAGTTCCTCCAGCCCAGTGCAGTTCCTCAAGCCCAGTACAGTTCCTCCAGACCAGTACAGTTCCTCCAGACCAGTACAGTTCCTCCAGACCAGTACAGTTCCTCAAGCCCAGTACAGTTCCTCCAACCCAGAACAGTTCCTCCAGAACCGTACAGGTCCTCCAGACCAGTACAGTTCCTCAAACCCACTACAGTTCCTCCAGCCCACTACAGTTCCTCAAGACCAGTACAGTTCCTCAAGACCAGTACAGTTCCTCCAGCCCAGTACAGTTCCTCCAGCCCAGTACAGTTCCTCCAGACCAGTACAGTTCCTCCAGACCAGTACAGTTCCTACAGACCAGTACAGTTCCTCAAGCCCAGTACAGTTCCTCCAGCCCAGTACAGTTCCTCCAACCCAGAACAGTTCCTCCAGAACCGTACAGGTCCTCCAGACCGGTACAGTTCCTCAAGCCCACTACAGTTCCTCCAGCCCACTACAGTTCCTCAAGACCAGTACAGTTCCTCCAGACCTGTACAGTTCCTCAAGCCCAGTACAGTTCCTCCAGACCAGTACAGTTCCTCCAGCCCAGTAAAGTTCCTCCAGCCCAGTACAGTTCCTCCAGACCAGTGCAGTTCCTCCAGCCCAGTACAGTTCCTCAAGCCCAGTACAGTTCCTCCAGACCAGTACAGTTCCTCCTGACCAGTACAGTTCCTCAAGCCCAGTACAGTTCCTCCAGCCCAGTACAGTTCCTCCAACCCAGAACAGTTCCTCCAGAACCGTACAGATCCTCCAGACCAGTACAGTTCCTCAAGCCCACTACAGTTCCTCCAGCCCACTACAGTTCCTCCAGAACAGTACAGTTCCTCAAGCTCAGTACAGTTCCTCCAGACCAGCACAGTTCCTCAAACCCAGTACAGTTCCTCCAGACCAGTACAGTTCCTCCAGACCAGTACAGTTCCTCAAGCCCAGTACAGTTCCTCCAGACCAGTACAGTTCCTCAAGCCCAGTACAGTTCCTCCAAACCAGTACAGTTCCTCAAGCCCAGTACAGTTCCTCCAGACCAGTACAGTTCCTCAAGCCCAGTACAGTTCCTCCAGACCAGTACAGTTCCTCAAGCTCAGTACAGTTCCTCCAGACCAGTACAGTTCCTCAAGCCCAGTACAGTTCCTCCAGACCAGTACAGTTCCTCCAGACCAGTACAGTTCCTCAAGACCAGTACAGTTCCTCCAGACCAGTACAGTTCCTCAAACCCAGTACAGTTCCTCCAGACCAGTACAGTTCCTCAAGCCCAGTACAGTTCCTCCAGACCAGTACAGTTCCTCAAGCCCAGTACAGTTCCTCCAGAACAGTACAGTTCCTCAAGCCCAGTACAGTTCCTCCAGACCAGTACAGTTCCTCCAGACCAGTACAGTTCCTCCAGACGAGTACAGTTCTTCCAGCCCAGTACAGTTCCTCCAGCCCAGTACAGTTCCTCCAGCCCAGTACAGTTCCTCCAGCCCAGTACAGGTCCTCAAGTCAAGTACAGTTCCTCCAGACCAGTACAGGTCCTCCAGACCAGTACAGGTCCTCCTGTCCAGTACAGTTCCTCCAGCCCAGTACAGTTCCTCCAACACAATACAGTTCCTCCAGCCCAGTACAGTTCCTCCAGACCAGTACAGGTCCTCCAGTCAAGTACAGTTCCTCCAGACCAGTACAGGTCCTCCAGACCAGTACAGTTCCTCCAGACCAGTACAGGTCCTCCAGACCAGTACAGTTCCTCCAGCCCAGTACAGTTACTCCAGACCAGTACAGGTCCTCCAGACCAGTACAGGTCCTCCAGACCAGTACAGTTCATCAAGACCAGTACAGTTCCTCCAGACCAGTACAGTTCCTCAAGCCCAGTACAGTTCCTCTAGAACAGTACAGTTCCTCAAGCCCAGTACAGTTCCTCCAGACCAGTACAGTTCCTACAGACCAGTACAGTTCCTCAAGCCCAGTACAGTTCCTCCAGAACAGTACAGTTCCTCAAGCTCAGTACAGTTCCTCCAGACCAGTACAGTTCCTCCAGACCAGTACAGTTTGTCCAGACCAGTACAGTTCTTCCAGACCAGTACAGTTCCTCCAGCCCAGTACAGTTCCTCCAGACACGTACAGGTCCTCCAGACCAGTACAGTTCCTCCAGCCCAGTACAGTTCCTCCAGCCCAGTACAGTTCCTCCAGACCAGTACAGTTCCTCCAGACCAGTACAGTTCCTCAAGCCCAGTACAGTTCCTCCAGACCAGTACAGTTCCTCCAGACCAGTACAGTTCCTCAAGCCCAGTACAGTTCCTCCAGACCAGTACAGTTCCTCCAGACCAGTACAGTTCCTCAAGCCCAGTACAGTTCCTCCAGCCCAGTACAGTTCCTCCAACCCAGTACAGTTCCTCCAGACCCGTACAGGTCCTCCAGACCAGTACAGTTCCTCAAGCCCACTACAGTTCCTCCAGCCCAGTACAGTTCCTCAAGACCAGTACAGTTCCTCAAGACCAGTACAGTTCCTCCAGACCAGTACAGTTCCTCAAGCCCAGTACAGTTCCTCCAGACCAGTACAGTTCCTCCAGACCAGTACAGTTCCTCCAGACAAGTACAGTTCCTCAAGCCCAGTACAGTTCCTCCAGACCAGTACAGGTCCTCCAGACCAGTACAGTTCCTCCAGACCAGTACAGTTCCTCAAGCCCAGTACAGTTCCTCCAGACGAGTACAGTTCTTCCAGCCCAGTACAGTTTCTCCAACCCAGTACACTTCCTCCAGCCCAGTACAGTTCCTCAAGCACAGTACAGGTCCTCCAGTCAAGTACAGTTCCTCCAGACCAGTACCAGTCCTCCAGACCAGTACAGTTCCTCCAGACCAGTACAGGTCCTCCAGACCAGTACAGGTCCTCCAGACCAGTACAGGTACTCCAGACCAGTACAGTTCCTCCAGCCCAGTACAGTTCCTCCAGCCCAGTACAGTTCCTCAAGCCCAGTACAGTTCCTCCAGCCCAGTACAGTTCCTCAAGCCCAGTCCAGTTCCTATAGCCCAGAACAGTTCCTCAAGCCCAGTACAGTTCCTCAAGCCCAGTACAGTTCTTCCAGACCAGTACTGTTCCTCAAGCCCAGTACAGTTCCTCCAGCCCAGTACAGTTCCTCAAGCCCAGTACAGTTCCTGCAGACCAGTACAGTTCCTCCAGCCCAGTACAGTTCCTGCAGACCAGTAAAGTTCCTCCAGCCCAGTACAGTTCCTCCAGCCCAGTACAGTTCCTCCAGACCAGTACAGTTCCTCCAGCCCAGTACAGTTCCTCCAGACCAGTAAAGTTCCACAAGCCCAGTACAGTTCCTCCAGACCAGTACAGTTCCTCCAGCCCAGTACAGTTCCTGCAGACCAGTGAAGTTCCTCCAGCCCAGTACAGTTCCTCCAGCCCAGTACAGTTCCTCCAGACCAGTACAGTTCCTCCAGCCCAGTACAGTTCCTCCAGACCAGTAAAGTTCCTCAAGCCCAGTACAGTTCCTCCAGCCCAGTACAGGTCCTCCAGACCAGTAAAGTTCCTGAAGCCCAGTACAGTTCCTCCAGACCAGTACAGTTCCTCCAGCCCAGTAAAGTTCCTCCAGCCCAATACAGTTCCTCAAGCCCAGTACAGTTCCTCAAGCCCAATACAGTTCATCCAGACCAGTACAGTTCCTCAAGCCCAGTACAGTTCCTCAAGCCCAGTACAGTTCCTCCAGACCAGTACAGGTCCTCAAGCCCAGTACAGTTCCTCAAGATCAGTAGAGTTCCTCCAGACCAGTACTGTTCCTCCAGCCCAGTACAGTTCCTCAAGCCCAGTACAGTTCCTCCAGCCCAGTAGAGTTCTTCCAGCCCAGTACAGTTCCTCCAGCCCAGTACAGTTCCTCCAGACCAGTACAGTTCCTCCAGACCAGTACAGGTCCTCCAGACCAGTACAGTTCCTCCAGACCAGTACAGGTGCTCCAGACCAGTACAGTTCCTCCAGACCAGTACAGTTCGTCCAGACCAGTACAGTTCCTCAAGCCCAGTACAGTTCCTCCAGCCCAGTACAGTTCCTCCAACCCAGTACAGTTCCTCCAGACCCGTACAGGTCCTGCAGACCAGTACAGTTCCTCAAGCCCAGTACAGTTCCTCCAGCCCAGTACAGTTCCTCAAGCCCAGTACAGTTCCTCCAGACCAGTACAGTTCCTCCAGACCAGTACAGTTCCTCAAGCCCAGTACAGTTCCTCCAGACCAGTACAGTTCCTCCAGACCAGTACAGTTCCTCAAGCCCAGTACAGTTCCTCCAGCCCAGTACAGTTCCTCCAACCCAGTACAGTTCCTCCAGACCCGTACAGGTCCTCCAGACCAGTACAGTTCCTCAAGCCCACTACAGTTCCTCCAGCCCAGTACAGTTCCTCAAGACCAGTACAGTTCCTCAAGACCAGTACAGTTCCTCCAGACCAGTACAGTTCCTCAAGCCCAGTACAGTTCCTCCAGACCAGTACAGTTCCTCCAGACCAGTACAGTTCCTCCAGACAAGTACAGTTCCTCAAGCCCAGTACAGTTCCTCCAGACCAGTACAGGTCCTCCAGACCAGTACAGTTCCTCCAGACCAGTACAGTTCCTCAAGCCCAGTACAGTTCCTCCAGACGAGTACAGTTCTTCCAGCCCAGTACAGTTTCTCCAACCCAGTACACTTCCTCCAGCCCAGTACAGTTCCTCAAGCACAGTACAGGTCCTCCAGTCAAGTACAGTTCCTCCAGACCAGTACCAGTCCTCCAGACCAGTACAGTTCCTCCAGACCAGTACAGGTCCTCCAGACCAGTACAGGTCCTCCAGACCAGTACAGGTACTCCAGACCAGTACAGTTCCTCCAGCCCAGTACAGTTCCTCCAGCCCAGTACAGTTCCTCAAGCCCAGTACAGTTCCTCCAGCCCAGTACAGTTCCTCAAGCCCAGTCCAGTTCCTATAGCCCAGAACAGTTCCTCAAGCCCAGTACAGTTCCTCAAGCCCAGTACAGTTCTTCCAGACCAGTACTGTTCCTCAAGCCCAGTACAGTTCCTCCAGCCCAGTACAGTTCCTCAAGCCCAGTACAGTTCCTGCAGACCAGTACAGTTCCTCCAGCCCAGTACAGTTCCTGCAGACCAGTAAAGTTCCTCCAGCCCAGTACAGTTCCTCCAGCCCAGTACAGTTCCTCCAGACCAGTACAGTTCCTCCAGCCCAGTACAGTTCCTCCAGACCAGTAAAGTTCCACAAGCCCAGTACAGTTCCTCCAGACCAGTACAGTTCCTCCAGCCCAGTACAGTTCCTGCAGACCAGTGAAGTTCCTCCAGCCCAGTACAGTTCCTCCAGCCCAGTACAGTTCCTCCAGACCAGTACAGTTCCTCCAGCCCAGTACAGTTCCTCCAGACCAGTAAAGTTCCTCAAGCCCAGTACAGTTCCTCCAGCCCAGTACAGTTCCTCCAGACCAGTACAGTTCCTCCAGCCCAGTAAAGTTCCTCCAGCCCAATACAGTTCCTCAAGCCCAGTACAGTTCCTCAAGCCCAATACAGTTCATCCAGACCAGTACAGTTCCTCAAGCCCAGTACAGTTCCTCAAGCCCAGTACAGTTCCTCCAGACCAGTACAGGTCCTCAAGCCCAGTACAGTTCCTCAAGATCAGTAGAGTTCCTCCAGACCAGTACTGTTCCTCCAGCCCAGTACAGTTCCTCAAGCCCAGTACAGTTCCTCCAGCCCAGTAGAGTTCTTCCAGCCCAGTACAGTTCCTCCAGCCCAGTACAGTTCCTCCAGACCAGTACAGTTCCTCCAGACCAGTACAGGTCCTCCAGACCAGTACAGTTCCTCCAGACCAGTACAGGTGCTCCAGACCAGTACAGTTCCTCCAGACCAGTACAGTTCGTCCAGACCAGTACAGTTCCTCAAGCCCAGTACAGTTCCTCCAGCCCAGTACAGTTCCTCCAACCCAGTACAGTTCCTCCAGACCCGTACAGGTCCTGCAGACCAGTACAGTTCCTCAAGCCCAGTACAGTTCCTCCAGCCCAGTACAGTTCCTCCAGACCAGTACAGTTCCTACAGACCAGTACAGTTCCTCAAGACCAGTATAGTTCCTCAAGCCCAGTACAGTTCCTCCAGCCCAGTACAGTTCCTCCAGCCCAGTACAGTTCCTCCAGAACAGTACAGTTCGTCCAGACCAGTACAGTTCCTCCAGACCAGTACAGTTCCTCCAGACCAGTACAGTTCCTCAAGCCCAGTACAGTTCCTCCAGACCAGTACAGTTCCTCAAGCCCAGTACAGTTCTTCCAGCCCAGTACAGTTCCTCCAACCCAGTACAGTTCCTCCAGCCCAGTACAGTTCCTCAAGACCAGTACAGTTCCTCAAGACCAGTACAGTTCCTCCAGACCAGTACAGTTCCTCAAGCCCAGTACAGTTCCTCCAGACCAGTACAGTTCCTCCAGACCAGTACAGTTCCTCCAGACAAGTACAGTTCCTCAAGCCCAGTACAGTTCCTCCAGACCAGTACAGGTCCTCCAGACCAGTACAGTTCCTCCAGACCAGTACAGTTCCTCAAGCCCAGTACAGTTCCTCCAGACGAGTACAGTTCTTCCAGCCCAGTACAGTTTCTCCAACCCAGTACACTTCCTCCAGCCCAGTACAGTTCCTCAAGCACAGTACAGGTCCTCCAGTCAAGTACAGTTCCTCCAGACCAGTACCAGTCCTCCAGACCAGTACAGTTCCTCCAGACCAGTACAGGTCCTCCAGACCAGTACAGGTCCTCCAGACCAGTACAGGTACTCCAGACCAGTACAGTTCCTCCAGCCCAGTACAGTTCCTCCAGCCCAGTACAGTTCCTCAAGCCCAGTACAGTTCCTCCAGCCCAGTACAGTTCCTCAAGCCCAGTCCAGTTCCTATAGCCCAGAACAGTTCCTCAAGCCCAGTACAGTTCCTCAAGCCCAGTACAGTTCTTCCAGACCAGTACTGTTCCTCAAGCCCAGTACAGTTCCTCCAGCCCAGTACAGTTCCTCAAGCCCAGTACAGTTCCTGCAGACCAGTACAGTTCCTCCAGCCCAGTACAGTTCCTGCAGACCAGTAAAGTTCCTCCAGCCCAGTACAGTTCCTCCAGCCCAGTACAGTTCCTCCAGACCAGTACAGTTCCTCCAGCCCAGTACAGTTCCTCCAGACCAGTAAAGTTCCACAAGCCCAGTACAGTTCCTCCAGACCAGTACAGTTCCTCCAGCCCAGTACAGTTCCTGCAGACCAGTGAAGTTCCTCCAGCCCAGTACAGTTCCTCCAGCCCAGTACAGTTCCTCCAGACCAGTACAGTTCCTCCAGCCCAGTACAGTTCCTCCAGACCAGTAAAGTTCCTCAAGCCCAGTACAGTTCCTCCAGCCCAGTACAGGTCCTCCAGACCAGTAAAGTTCCTGAAGCCCAGTACAGTTCCTCCAGACCAGTACAGTTCCTCCAGCCCAGTAAAGTTCCTCCAGCCCAATACAGTTCCTCAAGCCCAGTACAGTTCCTCAAGCCCAATACAGTTCATCCAGACCAGTACAGTTCCTCAAGCCCAGTACAGTTCCTCAAGCCCAGTACAGTTCCTCCAGACCAGTACAGGTCCTCAAGCCCAGTACAGTTCCTCAAGATCAGTAGAGTTCCTCCAGACCAGTACTGTTCCTCCAGCCCAGTACAGTTCCTCAAGCCCAGTACAGTTCCTCCAGCCCAGTAGAGTTCTTCCAGCCCAGTACAGTTCCTCCAGCCCAGTACAGTTCCTCCAGACCAGTACAGTTCCTCCAGACCAGTACAGGTCCTCCAGACCAGTACAGTTCCTCCAGACCAGTACAGGTGCTCCAGACCAGTACAGTTCCTCCAGACCAGTACAGTTCGTCCAGACCAGTACAGTTCCTCAAGCCCAGTACAGTTCCTCCAGCCCAGTACAGTTCCTCCAACCCAGTACAGTTCCTCCAGACCCGTACAGGTCCTGCAGACCAGTACAGTTCCTCAAGCCCAGTACAGTTCCTCCAGCCCAGTACAGTTCCTCAAGCCCAGTACAGTTCCTCCAGACCAGTACAGTTCCTCCAGACCAGTACAGTTCCTCAAGCCCAGTACAGTTCCTCCAGACCAGTACAGTTCCTCCAGACCAGTACAGTTCCTCAAGCCCAGTACAGTTCCTCCAGCCCAGTACAGTTCCTCCAACCCAGTACAGTTCCTCCAGACCCGTACAGGTCCTCCAGACCAGTACAGTTCCTCAAGCCCACTACAGTTCCTCCAGCCCAGTACAGTTCCTCAAGACCAGTACAGTTCCTCAAGACCAGTACAGTTCCTCCAGACCAGTACAGTTCCTCAAGCCCAGTACAGTTCCTCCAGACCAGTACAGTTCCTCCAGACCAGTACAGTTCCTCCAGACAAGTACAGTTCCTCAAGCCCAGTACAGTTCCTCCAGACCAGTACAGGTCCTCCAGACCAGTACAGTTCCTCCAGACCAGTACAGTTCCTCAAGCCCAGTACAGTTCCTCCAGACGAGTACAGTTCTTCCAGCCCAGTACAGTTTCTCCAACCCAGTACACTTCCTCCAGCCCAGTACAGTTCCTCAAGCACAGTACAGGTCCTCCAGTCAAGTACAGTTCCTCCAGACCAGTACCAGTCCTCCAGACCAGTACAGTTCCTCCAGACCAGTACAGGTCCTCCAGACCAGTACAGGTCCTCCAGACCAGTACAGGTACTCCAGACCAGTACAGTTCCTCCAGCCCAGTACAGTTCCTCCAGCCCAGTACAGTTCCTCAAGCCCAGTACAGTTCCTCCAGCCCAGTACAGTTCCTCAAGCCCAGTCCAGTTCCTATAGCCCAGAACAGTTCCTCAAGCCCAGTACAGTTCCTCAAGCCCAGTACAGTTCTTCCAGACCAGTACTGTTCCTCAAGCCCAGTACAGTTCCTCCAGCCCAGTACAGTTCCTCAAGCCCAGTACAGTTCCTGCAGACCAGTACAGTTCCTCCAGCCCAGTACAGTTCCTGCAGACCAGTAAAGTTCCTCCAGCCCAGTACAGTTCCTCCAGCCCAGTACAGTTCCTCCAGACCAGTACAGTTCCTCCAGCCCAGTACAGTTCCTCCAGACCAGTAAAGTTCCACAAGCCCAGTACAGTTCCTCCAGACCAGTACAGTTCCTCCAGCCCAGTACAGTTCCTGCAGACCAGTGAAGTTCCTCCAGCCCAGTACAGTTCCTCCAGCCCAGTACAGTTCCTCCAGACCAGTACAGTTCCTCCAGCCCAGTACAGTTCCTCCAGACCAGTAAAGTTCCTCAAGCCCAGTACAGTTCCTCCAGCCCAGTACAGTTCCTCCAGACCAGTACAGTTCCTCCAGCCCAGTAAAGTTCCTCCAGCCCAATACAGTTCCTCAAGCCCAGTACAGTTCCTCAAGCCCAATACAGTTCATCCAGACCAGTACAGTTCCTCAAGCCCAGTACAGTTCCTCAAGCCCAGTACAGTTCCTCCAGACCAGTACAGGTCCTCAAGCCCAGTACAGTTCCTCAAGATCAGTAGAGTTCCTCCAGACCAGTACTGTTCCTCCAGCCCAGTACAGTTCCTCAAGCCCAGTACAGTTCCTCCAGCCCAGTAGAGTTCTTCCAGCCCAGTACAGTTCCTCCAGCCCAGTACAGTTCCTCCAGACCAGTACAGTTCCTCCAGACCAGTACAGGTCCTCCAGACCAGTACAGTTCCTCCAGACCAGTACAGGTGCTCCAGACCAGTACAGTTCCTCCAGACCAGTACAGTTCGTCCAGACCAGTACAGTTCCTCAAGCCCAGTACAGTTCCTCCAGCCCAGTACAGTTCCTCCAACCCAGTACAGTTCCTCCAGACCCGTACAGGTCCTGCAGACCAGTACAGTTCCTCAAGCCCAGTACAGTTCCTCCAGCCCAGTACAGTTCCTCCAGACCAGTACAGTTCCTACAGACCAGTACAGTTCCTCAAGACCAGTATAGTTCCTCAAGCCCAGTACAGTTCCTCCAGCCCAGTACAGTTCCTCCAGCCCAGTACAGTTCCTCCAGAACAGTACAGTTCGTCCAGACCAGTACAGTTCCTCCAGACCAGTACAGTTCCTCCAGACCAGTACAGTTCCTCAAGCCCAGTACAGTTCCTCCAGACCAGTACAGTTCCTCAAGCCCAGTACAGTTCTTCCAGCCCAGTACAGTTCCTCCAACCCAGTACAGTTCCTCCAGACCCGTACAGGTCCTCCAGACCAGTACAGTTCCTCAAGCCCAGTACAGTTCCTCCAGCCCAGTACAGTTCCTCAAGACCAGTACAGTTCCTCCAGACCAGTACAGTTCCTCCAGACCAGTACAGTTCCTCAAGCCCAGTACAGTTCCTCAAGCCCAGTACAGTTCCTCCAGACCAGTACAGTTCCTCCAGACCAGTAGAATTCCTCCAGACAAGTACAGTTCCTCAAGCCCAGTACAGTCCTCCAGACCAGTAAAGTTCCTCCAGCCCAGTACAGTTCCTCAAACTCAGTACAGTTCCTCCAGACCAGTACATTTCCTCCAGACCAGTACAGTTCCTCAAGCCCAGTACAGTTCCTCTAGAACAGTACAGTTCCTCAAGCCCAGTACAGTTCCTCCAGACCAGTACAGTTCCTACAGACCAGAACAGTTCAGCCAGACCAGTACAGTTCCTCCAGACCAGTATAGTTCCTCCAGACCAGTACAGTTCCTCCAGACCAGTACAGTTCCTCAAGCCCAGTACAGTTCCTCCTGAACAGCACAGTTCCTCAAGCTCAGTACAGTTCCTCCAGACCAGTACAGTTCCTCAAGCCCAGTACAGTTCCTCCAGACCAGTACAGTTCCTCCAGACCAGTACAGTTCCTCAAGACCAGTACAGTTCCTCCAGACCAGTACAGTTCCTCAAACCCAGTACAGTTCCTCCAGACCAGTACAGTTCCTCAAGCCCAGTACAGTTCCTCCAGACCAGTGCAGTTCCTCAAGCCCAGTACAGTTCCTCCAGACCAGTACAGTTCCTCAAGCCCAGTACAGTTCCTCCAGAACAGTACAGTTCCTCAAGCTCAGTACAGTTCCTCCAGACCAGTACAGTTCCTCAAGCCCAGTACAGTTCCTCCAGACCAGTACAGTTCCTCCAGACCAGTACAGTTCCTCAAGACCAGTACAGTTCCTCCAGACCAGTACAGTTCCTCAAGCCCAGTACAGTTCCTCCAGACCAGTACAGTTCCTCAAGCCCAGTGCAGTTCCTCCAGACCAGTACAGTTCCTCAAGCCCAGTACAGTTCCTGCAGACCAGTAAAGTTCCTCCAGCCCAGTACAGTTCCTCCAGCCCAGTACAGTTCCTCCAGACCAGTACAGTTCCTCCAGCCCAGTACAGTTCCTCCAGACCAGTAAAGTTCCACAAGCCCAGTACAGTTCCTCCAGACCAGTACAGTTCCTCCAGCCCAGTACAGTTCCTGCAGACCAGTGAATTTCCTCCAGCCCAGTACAGTTCCTCCAGCCCAGTACAGTTCCTCCAGACCAGTACAGTTCCTCCAGCCCAGTACAGTTCCTCCAGACCAGTAAAGTTCCTCAAGCCCAGTACAGTTCCTCCAGCCCAGTACAGTTCCTCCAGACCAGTACAGTTCCTCCAGCCCAGTAAAGTTCCTCCAGCCCAATACAGTTCCTCAAGCCCAGTACAGTTCCTCAAGCCCAATACAGTTCATCCAGACCAGTACAGTTCCTCAAGCCCAGTACAGTTCCTCAAGCCCAGTACAGTTCCTCCAGACCAGTACAGGTCCTCAAGCCCAGTACAGTTCCTCAAGATCAGTAGAGTTCCTCCAGACCAGTACTGTTCCTCCAGCCCAGTACAGTTCCTCAAGCCCAGTACAGTTCCTCCAGCCCAGTAGAGTTCTTCCAGCCCAGTACAGTTCCTCCAGCCCAGTACAGTTCCTCCAGACCAGTACAGTTCCTCCAGACCAGTACAGGTCCTCCAGACCAGTACAGTTCCTCCAGACCAGTACAGGTGCTCCAGACCAGTACAGTTCCTCCAGACCAGTACAGTTCGTCCAGACCAGTACAGTTCCTCAAGCCCAGTACAGTTCCTCCAGCCCAGTACAGTTCCTCCAACCCAGTACAGTTCCTCCAGACCCGTACAGGTCCTGCAGACCAGTACAGTTCCTCAAGCCCAGTACAGTTCCTCCAGCCCAGTACAGTTCCTCCAGACCAGTACAGTTCCTACAGACCAGTACAGTTCCTCAAGACCAGTATAGTTCCTCAAGCCCAGTACAGTTCCTCCAGCCCAGTACAGTTCCTCCAGCCCAGTACAGTTCCTCCAGAACAGTACAGTTCGTCCAGACCAGTACAGTTCCTCCAGACCAGTACAGTTCCTCCAGACCAGTACAGTTCCTCAAGCCCAGTACAGTTCCTCCAGACCAGTACAGTTCCTCAAGCCCAGTACAGTTCTTCCAGCCCAGTACAGTTCCTCCAACCCAGTACAGTTCCTCCAGACCCGTACAGGTCCTCCAGACCAGTACAGTTCCTCAAGCCCAGTACAGTTCCTCCAGCCCAGTACAGTTCCTCAAGACCAGTACAGTTCCTCCAGACCAGTACAGTTCCTCCAGACCAGTACAGTTCCTCAAGCCCAGTACAGTTCCTCAAGCCCAGTACAGTTCCTCCAGACCAGTACAGTTCCTCCAGACCAGTAGAATTCCTCCAGACAAGTACAGTTCCTCAAGCCCAGTACAGTCCTCCAGACCAGTAAAGTTCCTCCAGCCCAGTACAGTTCCTCAAACTCAGTACAGTTCCTCCAGACCAGTACATTTCCTCCAGACCAGTACAGTTCCTCAAGCCCAGTACAGTTCCTCTAGAACAGTACAGTTCCTCAAGCCCAGTACAGTTCCTCCAGACCAGTACAGTTCCTACAGACCAGAACAGTTCAGCCAGACCAGTACAGTTCCTCCAGACCAGTATAGTTCCTCCAGACCAGTACAGTTCCTCCAGACCAGTACAGTTCCTCAAGCCCAGTACAGTTCCTCCTGAACAGCACAGTTCCTCAAGCTCAGTACAGTTCCTCCAGACCAGTACAGTTCCTCAAGCCCAGTACAGTTCCTCCAGACCAGTACAGTTCCTCCAGACCAGTACAGTTCCTCAAGACCAGTACAGTTCCTCCAGACCAGTACAGTTCCTCAAACCCAGTACAGTTCCTCCAGACCAGTACAGTTCCTCAAGCCCAGTACAGTTCCTCCAGACCAGTGCAGTTCCTCAAGCCCAGTACAGTTCCTCCAGACCAGTACAGTTCCTCAAGCCCAGTACAGTTCCTCCAGAACAGTACAGTTCCTCAAGCTCAGTACAGTTCCTCCAGACCAGTACAGTTCCTCAAGCCCAGTACAGTTCCTCCAGACCAGTACAGTTCCTCCAGACCAGTACAGTTCCTCAAGACCAGTACAGTTCCTCCAGACCAGTACAGTTCCTCAAGCCCAGTACAGTTCCTCCAGACCAGTACAGTTCCTCAAGCCCAGTGCAGTTCCTCCAGACCAGTACAGTTCCTCAAGCCCAGTACAGTTCCTCCAGACCAGTACAGTTCCTCAAGCCCAGTACAGTTCCTCCAGACCAGTACAGTTCCTCCAGACCAGTACAGTTCCTCCAGACGAGTACAGTTCTTCCAGCCCAGTACAGTTCCTCCAGCCCAGTACAGTTCCTCCAGCCCAGTACAGGTCCTCAAGTCAAGTACAGTTCCTCCAGACCAGTACAGGTCCTCCAGACCAGTACAGGTCCTCCAGTCCAGTACAGCTCCTCCAGCCCAGTACAGTTCCTCCAACCCAATACAGTTCCTCCAGCCCAGTACAGTTCCTCCAGACCAGTACTGGTCCTCCAGACCAGTACAGTTCCTCCAGACCAGTACAGTTCGTCCAGACCAGTACAGTTCCTCAAGCCCAGTACAGTTCCTCCAACCCAGTACAGTTCCTCCAGACCCGTACAGGTCCTCCAGACCAGTACAGTTCCTCCAGCCCAGTACAGTTCCTCCAGCCCAGTACAGTTCCTCCAGACCAGTACAGTTCCTCCAGCCCAGTACAGTTCCTCAAGCCCAGTACAGTTCCTCCAGACCAGTACAGTTCCTCCAGACCAGTACAGTTCCTCCAACCCAGAACAGTTCCTCCAGAACCGTACAGGTCCTCCAGACCAGTACAGTTCCTCAAGCCCACTACAGTTCCTCCAGCCCACTACAGTTCCTCAAGACCAGTACAGTTCCTCAAGACCAGTACAGTTCCTCCAGCCCAGTACAGTTCCTCCAGCCCAGTACAGTTCCTCCAGACCGGTACAGTTCCTCCAGACCAGTACAGTTCCTACAGACCAGTACAGTTCCTCAAGCCCAGTACAGTTCCTCCAGCCCAGTACAGTTCCTCCAACCCAGAACAGTTCCTCCAGAACCGTACAGGTCCTCCAGACCAGTACAGTTCCTCAAGCCCACTACAGTTCCTCCAGCCCACTACAGTTCCTCAAGACCAGTACAGTTCCTCAAGACCAGTACAGTTCCTCCAGACCAGTACAGTTCCTCAAGCCCAGTACAGTTCCTCCAGACCAGTATAGTTCCTCCAGCCCAGTAAAGTTCCTCCAGCCCAGTACAGTTCCTCCAGACCAGTACAGTTCCTCCAGCCCAGTACAGTTCCTCAAGCCCAGTACAGTTCCTCCAGACCAGTACAGTTCCTCCAGACCAGTACAGTTCCTCAAGCCCAGTACAGTTCCTCCAGCCCAGTACAGTTCCTCCAACCCAGAACAGTTCCTCCAGAACCGTACAGATCCTCCAGACCAGTACAGTTCCTCAAGCCCACTACAGTTCCTCCAGACCAGTACAGTTCCTCAAGCCCAGTACAGTTCCTCCAGACCAGTACAGTTCCTCCAGCCCACTACAGTTCCTCCAGAACAGTACAGTTCCTCAAGCTCAGTACAGTTCCTCCAGACCAGCACAGTTCCTCAAACCCAGTACAGTTCCTCCAGACCAGTACAGTTCCTCAAGACCAGTATAGTTCCTCCAGACCAGTACAGTTCCTCCAGACCAGTACAGTTCCTCAAGCCCAGTACAGTTCCTCCAGACCAGTACAGTTCCTCAAGCCCAGTACAGTTCCTCCAGACCAGTACAGTTCCTCAAGCCCAGTACAGTTCCTCCAGACCAGTACAGTTCCTCAAGCCCAGTACAGTACCTCCAGACCAGTACAGTTCCTCCAGACCAGTACAGTTCCTCCAGACGAGTACAGTTCTTCCAGCCCAGTACAGTTCCTCCAGCCCAGTACAGTTCCTCCAGCCCAGTACAGTTCCTCCAGCCCAGTACAGTTTCTCCAGCCCAGTACAGTTCCTCCAGCCCAGTGCAGGTCCTCAAGTCAAGTACAGTTCCTCCAGACCAGTACAGGTCCTCCAGACCAGTACAGGTCCTCCAGTCCAGTACAGTTCCTCCAGCCCAGTACAGTTCCTCCAACCCAATACAGTTCCTCCAGCCCAGTACAGTTCCTCCAGACCAGTACTGGTCCTCCAGACCAGTACAGTTCCTCCAGACCAGTACAGTTCGTCCAGACCAGTACAGTTCCTCAAGCCCAGTACAGTTCCTCCAACCCAGTACAGTTCCTCCAGACCCGTACAGGTCCTCCAGACCAGTACAGTTCCTCCAGCCCAGTACAGTTCCTCCAGCCCACTACAGTTCCTCAAGACCAGTACAGTTCCTCAAGACCAGTACAGTTCCTCCAGACCAGTACAGTTCCTCCAGCCCAGTACAGTTCCTCAAGACCAGTACAGTTCCTCAAGACCAGTACAGTTCCTCCAGACCAGTACAGTTCCTCAAGCCCAGTACAGTTCCTCCAGACCAGTACAGTTCCTCCAGACCAGTACAGTTCCTCAAGCCCAGTACAGTTCCTCCAGACCAGTACAGTTCCTCAAGCCCAGTACAGTTCCTCCAGACCAGTACAGTTCCTCCAGACCAGTACAGTTCCTCCAGACGAGTACAGTTCTTCCAGCCCAGTACAGTTCCTCCAGCCCAGTACAGTTCCTCCAGCCCAGTACAGTTCCTCCAGCCCAGTACAGGTCCTCAAGTCAAGTACAGTTCCTCCAGACCAGTACAGGTCCTCCAGACCAGTACAGGTCCTCCAGTCCAGTACAGTTCCTCCAGCCCAGTACAGTTCCTCCAACCCAATACAGTTCCTCCAGCCCAGTACAGTTCCTCCAGACCAGTACTGGTCCTCCAGACCAGTACAGTTCCTCCAGACCAGTACAGTACGTCCAGACCAGTACAGTTCCTCAAGCCCAGTACAGTTCCTCCAACCCAGTACAGTTCCTACAGACCCGTACAGGTCCTGCAGACCAGTACAGTTCCTCCAGCCCAGTACAGTTCCTCCAGCCCAGTACAGTTCCTCCAGACCAGTACAGTTCCTCCAGCCCAGTACAGTTCCTCAAGCCCAGTACAGTTCCTCCAGACCAGTACAGTTCCTCCAGACCAGTACAGTTCCTCCAGACCAGTACAGTTCCTCAAGCCCAGTACAGTTCCTCCAGCCCAGTACAGTTCCTCCAACCCAGAACAGTTCCTCCAGAACCGTACAGGTCCTCCAGACCAGTACAGTTCCTCAAGCCCACTACAGTTCCTCCAGCCCACTACAGTTCCTCAAGACCAGTACAGTTCCTCAAGCCCAGTACAGTTCCTCAAGCCCAGTACAGTTCCTCCAGCCCAGTACAGTTCCTCAAGACCAGTACAGTTCCTCCAGACCAGTACAGTTCCTCAAGCCCAGTACAGTTCCTCAAGCCCAGTACAGTTCCTCCAGACCAGTACAGTTCCTCCAGACCAGTACAATTCCTCCAGACAAGTACAGTTCCTCAAGCCCAGTACAGTCCTCCAGACGAGTAAAGTTCCTCCAGCCCAGTACAGTTCCTCAAACTCAGTACAGTTCCTCCAGACCAGTACAGTTCCTCCAGACCAGTACAGTTCCTCAAGCCCAGTACAGTTCCTCTAGAACAGTACAGTTCCTCAAGCCCAGTACAGTTCCTCCAGACCAGTACAGTTCCTCCAGACCAGAACAGTTCCTCCAGACCAGTACAGTTCCTCCAGACCAGTACAGTTCCTCAAGCCCAGTACAGTTCCTCCAGAACAGCACAGTTCCTCAAGCCCAGTACAGTTCCTCCAGACCAGTACAGTTTCTCCAGGCCAGTACAGTTCCTCCAGCCCAGTACAGGTCCTCAAGTCAAGTACAGTTCCTCCAGACCAGTACAGGTCCTCCAGACCAGTACAGGTCCTCCAGTCCAGTACAGTTCCTCCAGCCCAGTACAGTTCCTCCAGACCAGTACAGTTCCTCCAGCCCAGTACAGTTCCTCCAACCCAGAACAGTTCCTCCAGAACCGTACAGGTCCTCCAGACCAGTACAGTTCCTCAAGCCCACTACAGTTCCTCCAGCCCACTACAGTTCCTCAAGACCAGTACAGTTCCTCCAGACCAGTACAGTTCCTCAAGCCCAGTACAGTTCCTCCAGACCAGTACAGTTCCTCCAGCCCAGTAAAGTTCCTCCAGCCCAGTACAATTCCTCCAGACCAGTACAGTTCCTCCAGCCCAGTACAGTTCCTCAAGCCCAGTACAGTTCCTCCAGACCAGTACAGTTCCTCCAGACCAGTACAGTTCCTCAAGCCCACTACAGTTCCTCCAGCCCACTACAGTTCCTCAAGACCAGTACAGTTCCTCCAGACCAGTACAGTTCCTCAAGCCCAGTACAGTTCCTGCAGACCAGTACAGTTCCTCCAGCCCAGTAAAGTTCCTCCAGCCCAGTACAGTTCCTCCAGACCAGTACAGTTCCTCCAGCCCAGTACAGTTCCTCAAGCCCAGTACAGTTCCTCCAGACCAGTACAGTTCCTCCAGACCAGTACAGTTCCTCAAGCCCAGTACAGTTCCTCCAGCCCAGTACAGTTCCTCCAACCCAGAACAGTTCCTCCAGAACCGTACAGATCCTCCAGACCAGTACAGTTCCTCAAGCCCACTACAGTTCCTCCAGCCCACTACAGTTCCTCCAGAACAGTACAGTTCCTCAAGCTCAGTACAGTTCCTCCAGACCAGCACAGTTCCTCAAACCCAGTACAGTTCCTCCAGACCAGTACAGTTCCTCCAGACCAGTACAGTTCCTCCAGACCAGTACAGTTCCTCAAGCCCAGTACAGTTCCTCCAGACCAGTACAGTTCCTCAAGCCCAGTACAGTTCCTCCAAACCAGTACAGTTCCTCAAGCCCAGTACAGTTCCTCCAGACCAGTACAGTTCCTCAATCCCAGTACAGTTCCTCCAGACCAGTACAGTTCCTCGAGCTCAGTACAGTTCCTCCAGACCAGTACAGTTCCTCAAGCCCAGTACAGTTCCTCCAGACCAGTACAGTTCCTCCAGACCAGTACAGTTCCTCAAGACCAGTACAGTTCCTCCAGACCAGTACAGTTCCTCCAGACCAGTACAGTTCCTCAAACCCAGTACAGTTCCTCCAGACCAGTACAGTTCCTCAAGCCCAGTACAGTTCCTCCAGACCAGTACAGTTCCTCAAGCCCAGTACAGTTCCTCCAGAACAGTACAGTTCCTCAAGCCCAGTACAGTTCCTCCAGACCAGTACAGTTCCTCCAGACCAGTACAGTTCCTCCAGACGAGTACAGTTCTTCCAGCCCAGTACAGTTCCTCCAGCCCAGTACAGTTCCTCCAGCCCAGTACAGTTCCTCCAGCCCAGTACAGGTCCTCAAGTCAAGTACAGTTCCTCAAGACCAGTACAGGTCCTCCAGACCAGTACAGGTCCTCCAGTCCAGTACAGTTCCTCCAGCCCAGTACAGTTCCTCCAACCCAATACAGTTCCTCCAGCCCAGTACAGTTCCTCCAGACCAGTACAGGTCCTCCAGTCAAGTACAGTTCCTCCATACCAGTACAGGTCCTCCAGACCAGTACAGTTCCTCCAGACCAGTACAGGTCCTCCAGACCAGTACAGTTCCTCCAGCCCAGTACAGTTACTCCAGACCAGTACAGGTCCTCCAGACCAGTACAGGTCCTCCAGACCAGTACAGTTCATCAAGACCAGTTCAGTTCCTCCAGACCAGTACAGTTCCTCAAGCCCAGTACAGTTCCTCTAGAACAGTACAGTTCCTCAAGCCCAGTACAGTTCCTCCAGACCAGTACAGTTCCTACAGACCAGTACAGTTCCTCAAGCCCAGTACAGTTCCTCCAGAACAGTACAGTTCCTCAAGCTCAGTACAGTTCCTCCAGACCAGTACAGTTCCTCCAGACCAGTACAGTTTGTCCAGACCAGTACAGTTCTTCCAGACCAGTACAGTTCCTCCAGCCCAGTACAGTTCCTCCAGACACGTACAGGTCCTCCAGACCAGTACAGTTCCTCCAGCCCAGTACAGTTCCTCCAGCCCAGTACAGTTCCTCCAGACCAGTACAGTTCCTCCAGACCAGTACAGTTCCTCAAGCCCAGTACAGTTCCTCCAGACCAGTACAGTTCCTCAAGCCCAGTACAGTTCCTCCAGACCAGTACAGTTCCTCCAGACCAGTACAGTTCCTCAAGCCCAGTACAGTTCCTCCAGCCCAGTACAGTTCCTCCAACCCAGTACAGTTCCTCCAGACCCGTACAGGTCCTCCAGACCAGTACAGTTCCTCAAGCCCACTACAGTTCCTCCAGCCCAGTACAGTTCCTCAAGACCAGTACAGTTCCTCAAGACCAGTACAGTTCCTCCAGACCAGTACAGTTCCTCAAGCCCAGTACAGTTCCTCCAGACCAGTACAGTTCCTCCAGACCAGTACAGTTCCTCCAGACAAGTACAGTTCCTCAAGCCCAGTACAGTTCCTCCAGACCAGTACAGGTCCTCCAGACCAGTACAGTTCCTCCAGACCAGTACAGTTCCTCAAGCCCAGTACAGTTCCTCCAGACGAGTACAGTTCTTCCAGCCCAGTACAGTTTCTCCAACCCAGTACACTTCCTCCAGCCCAGTAGAGTTCCTCAAGCACAGTACAGGTCCTCCAGTCAAGTACAGTTCCTCCAGACCAGTACCAGTCCTCCAGACCAGTACAGTTCCTCCAGACCAGTACAGGTCCTCCAGACCAGTACAGGTCCTCTAGACCAGTACAGGTACTCCAGACCAGTACAGTTCCTCCAGCCCAGTACAGTTCCTCCAGCCCAGTACAGTTCCTCAAGCCCAGTACAGTTCCTCCAGCCCAGTACAGTTCCTCAAGCCCAGTCCAGTTCCTATAGCCCAGAACAGTTCCTCAAGCCCAGTACAGTTCCTCAAGCCCAGTACAGTTCTTCCAGACCAGTACTGTTCCTCAAGCCCAGTACAGTTCCTCCAGCCCAGTACAGTTCCTCAAGCCCAGTACAGTTCCTGCAGACCAGTACAGTTCCTCCAGCCCAGTACAGTTCCTGCAGACCAGTAAAGTTCCTCCAGCCCAGTACAGTTCCTCCAGCCCAGTACAGTTCCTCCAGACCAGTACAGTTCCTCCAGCCCAGTACAGTTCCTCCAGACCAGTAAAGTTCCACAAGCCCAGTACAGTTCCTCCAGACCAGTACAGTTCCTCCAGCCCAGTACAGTTCCTGCAGACCAGTGAAGTTCCTCCAGCCCAGTACAGTTCCTCCAGCCCAGTACAGTTCCTCCAGACCAGTACAGTTCCTCCAGCCCAGTACAGTTCCTCCAGACCAGTAAAGTTCCTCAAGCCCAGTACAGTTCCTCCAGCCCAGTACACGTCCTCCAGACCAGTAAAGTTCCTGAAGCCCAGTACAGTTCCTCCAGACCAGTACAGTTCCTCCAGCCCAGTAAAGTTCCTCCAGCCCAATACAGTTCCTCAAGCCCAGTACAGTTCCTCAAGCCCAATACAGTTCATCCAGACCAGTACAGTTCCTCAAGCCCAGTACAGTTCCTCAAGCCCAGTACAGTTCCTCCAGACCAGTACAGGTCCTCAAGCCCAGTACAGTTCCTCAAGATCAGTAGAGTTCCTCCAGACCAGTACTGTTCCTCCAGCCCAGTACAGTTCCTCAAGCCCAGTACAGTTCCTCCAGCCCAGTAGAGTTCTTCCAGCCCAGTACAGTTCCTCCAGCCCAGTACAGTTCCTCCAGACCAGTACAGTTCCTCCAGACCAGTACAGGTCCTCCAGACCAGTACAGTTCCTCCAGACCAGTACAGGTGCTCCAGACCAGTACAGTTCCTCCAGACCAGTACAGTTCGTCCAGACCAGTACAGTTCCTCAAGCCCAGTACAGTTCCTCCAGCCCAGTACAGTTCCTCCAACCCAGTACAGTTCCTCCAGACCCGTACAGGTCCTGCAGACCAGTACAGTTCCTCAAGCCCAGTACAGTTCCTCCAGCCCAGTACAGTTCCTCCAGACCAGTACAGTTCCTACAGACCAGTACAGTTCCTCAAGACCAGTATAGTTCCTCAAGCCCAGTACAGTTCCTCCAGCCCAGTACAGTTCCTCAAGCCCAGTACAGTTCCTCCAGAACAGTACAGTTCGTCCAGACCAGTACAGTTCCTCCAGACCAGTACATTTCGTCCAGACCAGTACAGTTCCTAAAGCCCAGTACAGTTCCTCCAGACCAGTACAGTTCCTCAAGCCCAGTACAGTTCTTCCAGCCCAGTACAGTTCCTCCAACCCAGTACAGTTCCTCCAGACCCGTACAGGTCCTCCAGACCAGTACAGTTCCTCAAGCCCAGTACAGTTCCTCCAGCCCAGTACAGTTCCTCCAGCCCAGTACAGTTCCTCCAGACCAGTACAGTTCTTCCAGCCCAGTACAGTTCCTCCAACCCAGTACAGTTCCTCCACACCCGTACAGGTCCTCCAGACCAGTACAGTTCCTCAAGCCCAGTACAGTTCCTCCAGCCCAGTACAGTTCCTCCAGCCCAGTACAGTTCCTCCAGACCAGTACAGTTCCTCCAGCCCAGTACAGTTCCTCCAGACCAGTAAAGTTCCTCAAGCCCAGTACAGTTCCTCCAGCCCAGTACAGGTCCTCCAGACCAGTACAGTTCCTCCAGCCCAGTACAGTTCCTCCAGCCCAGTACAGTTCCTCCAGACCAGTACAGTTCCTCCAGCCCAGTACAGTTCCTCCAGACCAGTAAAGTTCCTCAAGCCCAGTACAGTTCCTCCAGCCCAGTACAGTTCCTCCAGACCAGTACAGTTCCTCCAGCCCAGTACAGTTCCTCCAGACCAGTAAAGTTCCTGAAGCCCAGTACAGTTCCTCAAGCCCAGTACAGTTCCTCAAGACCAGTACAGTTCCTCAAGCCCAGTACAGGTCCTCAAGACCAGTACAGTTCCTCAAGCCCAGTACAGTTCATCCAGACCAGTACAGTTCCGCAAGCCCAGTACAGTTCCTCAAGACCAGTACAGGTCCTCAAGCCCAGTACAGTTCCTCAAGCCCAGTACAGTTCCGCAAGCCCAGTACAGTTCCTCAAGACCAGTACAGTTCCTCAAGCCCAGTACAGTTCCTCCAGACCAGTACAGTTCCTCCAGACCAGTACAGTTCCTCAAGACCAGTACAGTTCCTCCAGACCAGTACAGGTCCGCAAGCCCAGTACAGTTCCTCAAGCCCAGTACAGGTCCGCAAGCCCAGTACAGTTCCTCAAGCCCAGTACAGTTCATCCAGACCAGTACAGTTCCACCAGCCCAGTACAGTTCCTCCAGACCAGTACAGTTCCTCAAGCCCAGTACAGGTCCGCAAGCCCAGTACAGTTCCTCAAGACCAGTACAGTTCCTCCAGCCCAGTAGAGTTCTTCCAGCCCAGTACAGTTCCTCAAGCCCAGTACAGTTCCTCCAGCCCAGTACAGTTCCTCCAGCCCAGTAGAGTTCTTCCAGCCCAGTACAGTTCCTCCAGCCCAGTACAGTTCCTCCAGACCAGTACAGTTCCTCCAGACCAGTACAGGTCCTCCAGACCAGTACAGTTCCGCCAGACCAGTACAGGTGCTCCAGACCAGTACAGTTCCTCCAGACCAGTACAGTTCGTCCAGACCAGTACAGTTCCTCAAGCCCAGTACAGTTCCTCCAGCCCAGTACAGTTCCTCCAACCCAGTACAGTTCCTCCAGACCCGTACAGGTCCTCCAGACCAGTACAGTTCCTCAAGCCCAGTACAGTTCCTCCAGCCCAGTACAGTTCCTCCAGACCAGTACAGTTCCTCCAGACCAGTACAGTTCCTCAAGACCAGTATAGTTCCTCAAGCCCAGTAAGGTTCCTCCAGCCCAGTACAGTTCCTCAAGCCCAGTACAGTTCCTCCAGAACAGTACAGTTCGTCCAGACCAGTACAGTTCCTCCAGACCAGTACATTTCGTCCAGACCAGTACAGTTCCTCAAGCCCAGTACAGTTCCTCCAGACCAGTACAGTTCCTCAAGCCCAGTACAGTTCTTCCAGCCCAGTACAGTTCCTCCAACCCAGTACAGTTCCTCCAGACCCGTACAGGTCCTCCAGACCAGTACAGTTCCTCAAGCCCAGTACAGTTCCTCCAGCCCAGTACAGTTCCTCAAGACCAGTACAGTTCCTCCAGACCAGTACAGTTCCTCCAGACCAGTACAGTTCCTCAAGCCCAGTACAGTTCCTCAAGCCCAGTACAGTTCCTCCAGACCAGTACAGTTCCTCCAGACCAGTAGAATTCCTCCAGACAAGTACAGTTCCTCAAGCCCAGTACAGTCCTCCAGACCAGTAAAGTTCCTCCAGCCCAGTACAGTTCCTCAAACTCAGTACAGTTCCTCCAGACCAGTACATTTCCTCCAGACTAGTACAGTTCCTCAAGCCCAGTACTGTTCCTCTAGAACAGTACAGTTCCTCAAGCCCAGTACAGTTCCTCCAGACCAGTACAGTTCCTACAGACCAGAACAGTTCCTCCAGACCAGTACAGTTCCTCCAGACCAGTATAGTTCCTCCAGACCAGTACAGTTCCTCCAGACCAGTACAGTTCCTCAAGCCCAGTACAGTTCCTCCTGAACAGCACAGTTCCTCAAGCTCAGTACAGTTCCTCCAGACCAGTACAGTTCCTCAAGCCCAGTACAGTTCCTCCAGACCAGTACAGTTACTCCAGACCAGTACAGTTCCTCAAGACCAGTACAGTTCCTCCAGACCAGTACAGTTCCTCAAACCCAGTACAGTTCCTCCAGACCAGTACAGTTCCTCAAGCCCAGTACAGTTCCTCCAGACCAGTACAGTTCCTCAAGCCCAGTACAGTTCCTCCAGACCAGTACAGTTCCTCAAGCCCAGTACAGTTCCTCCAGAACAGTACAGTTCCTCAAGCTCAGTACAGTTCCTCCAGACCAGTACAGTTCCTCAAGCCCAGTACAGTTCCTCCAGACCAGTACAGTTCCTCCAGACCAGTACAGTTCCTCAAGACCAGTACAGTTCCTCCAGACCAGTACAGTTCCTCAAGCCCAGTACAGTTCCTCCAGACCAGTACAGTTCCTCAAGCCCAGTGCAGTTCCTCCAGACCAGTACAGTTCCTCAAGCCCAGTACAGTTCCTCCAGACCAGTACAGTTCCTCAAGCCCAGTACAGTTCCTCCAGACCAGTACAGTTCCTCCAGACCAGTACAGTTCCTCCAGACGAGTACAGTTCTTCCAGCCCAGTACAGTTCCTCCAGCCCAGTACAGTTCCTCCAGCCCAGTACAGGTCCTCAAGTCAAGTACAGTTCCTCCAGACCAGTACAGGTCCTCCAGACCAGTACAGGTCCTCCAGTCCAGTACAGTTCCTCCAGCCCAGTACAGTTCCTCCAACCCAATACAGTTCCTCCAGCCCAGTACAGTTCCTCCAGACCAGTACTGGTCCTCCAGACCAGTACAGTTCCTCCAGACCAGTACAGTTCGTCCAGACCAGTACAGTTCCTCAAGCCCAGTACAGTTCCTCCAACCCAGTACAGTTCCTCCAGACCCGTACAGGTCCTCCAGACCAGTACAGTTCCTCCAGCCCAGTACAGTTCCTCCAGCCCAGTACAGTTCCTCCAGACCAGTACAGTTCCTCCAGCCCAGTACAGTTCCTCAAGCCCAGTACAGTTCCTCCAGACCAGTACAGTTCCTCCAGACCAGTACAGTTCCTCCAACCCAGAACAGTTCCTCCAGAACCGTACAGGTCCTCCAGACCAGTACAGTTCCTCAAGCCCAGTACAGTTCCTCCAACCCAGAACAGTTCCTCCAGAACCGTACAGGTCCTCCAGCCCACTACAGTTCCTCAAGACCAGTACAGTTCCTCAAGACCAGTACAGTTCCTCCAGCCCAGTACAGTTCCTCCAGCCCAGTACAGTTCCTCCAGACCGGTACAGTTCCTCCAGACCAGCACAGTTCCTACAGACCAGTACAGTTCCTCAAGCCCAGTACAGTTCCTCCAGCCCAGTACAGTTCCTCCAACCCAGAACAGTTCCTCCAGAACCGTACAGGTCCTCCAGACCAGTACAGTTCCTCAAGCCCACTACAGTTCCTCCAGCCCACTACAGTTCCTCAAGACCAGTACAGTTCCTCAAGACCAGTACAGTTCCTCCAGACCAGTACAGTTCCTCAAGCCCAGTACAGTTCCTCCAGACCAGTATAGTTCCTCCAGCCCAGTAAAGTTCCTCCAGCCCAGTACAGTTCCTCCAGACCAGTACAGTTCCTCCAGCCCAGTACAGTTCCTCAAGCCCAGTACAGTTCCTCCAGACCAGTACAGTTCCTCCAGACCAGTACAGTTCCTCAAGCCCAGTACAGTTCCTCCAGCCCAGTACAGTTCCTCCAACCCAGAACAGTTCCTCCAGAACCGTACAGATCCTCCAGACCAGTACAGTTCCTCAAGCCCACTACAGTTCCTCCAGACCAGTACAGTTCCTCAAGCCCAGTACAGTTCCTCCAGACCAGTACAGTTCCTCCAGCCCACTACAGTTCCTCCAGAACAGTACAGTTCCTCAAGCTCAGTACAGTTCCTCCAGACCAGCACAGTTCCTCAAACCCAGTACAGTTCCTCCAGACCAGTACAGTTCCTCAAGACCAGTATAGTTCCTCCAGACCAGTACAGTTCCTCCAGACCAGTACAGTTCCTCAAGCCCAGTACAGTTCCTCCAGACCAGTACAGTTCCTCAAGCCCAGTACAGTTCCTCCAGACCAGTACAGTTCCTCAAGCCCAGTACAGTTCCTCCAGACCAGTACAGTTCCTCAAGCCCAGTACAGTACCTCCAGACCAGTACAGTTCCTCCAGACCAGTACAGTTCCTCCAGACGAGTACAGTTCTTCCAGCCCAGTACAGTTCCTCCAGCCCAGTACAGTTCCTCCAGCCCAGTACAGTTTCTCCAGCCCAGTACAGTTCCTCCAGCCCAGTGCAGGTCCTCAAGTCAAGTACAGTTCCTCCAGACCAGTACAGGTCCTCCAGACCAGTACAGATCCTCCAGTCCAGTACAATTCCTCCAGCCCAGTACAGTTCCTCCAACCCAATACAGTTCCTCCAGCCCAGTACAGTTCCTCCAGACCAGTACTGGTCCTCCAGACCAGTACAGTTCCTCCAGACCAGTACAGTTCGTCCAGACCAGTACAGTTCCTCAAGCCCAGTACAGTTCCTCCAACCCAGTACAGTTCCTCCAGACCCGTACAGGTCCTCCAGACCAGTACAGTTCCTCCAGCCCAGTACAGTTCCTCCAGCCCACTACAGTTCCTCAAGACCAGTACAGTTCCTCAAGACCAGTACAGTTCCTCCAGACCAGTACAGTTCCTCCAGCCCAGTACAGTTCCTCAAGACCAGTACAGTTCCTCAAGACCAGTACAGTTCCTCCAGACCAGTACAGTTCCTCAAGCCCAGTACAGTTCCTCCAGACCAGTACAGTTCCTCCAGACCAGTACAGTTCCTCAAGCCCAGTACAGTTCCTCCACACCAGTACAGTTCCTCAAGCCCAGTACAGTTCCTCAAGCCCAGTACAGTTCCTCCAGACCAGTACAGTTCCTCCAGACCAGTACAGTTCCTCAAGCCCAGTACAGTTCCTCCAGACCAGTACAGTTCCTCAAGCCCAGTACAGTTCCTCCAGACCAGTACAGTTCCTCCAGACCAGTACAGTTCCTCCAGACGAGTACAGTTCCTCCAGCCCAGTACAGTTCCTCCAGCCCAGTACAGTTCCTCCAGCCCAGTACAGGTCCTCAAGTCAAGTACAGTTCCTCCAGACCAGTACAGGTCCTCCAGACCAGTACAGGTCCTCCAGTCCAGTACAGTTCCTCCAGCCCAGTACAGTTCCTCCAACCCAATACAGTTCCTCCAGCCCAGTACAGTTCCTCCAGACCAGTACAGTTCCTCCAGACCAGTACAGTTCGTCCAGACCAGTACAGTTCCTCAAGCCCAGTACAGTTCCTCCAACCCAGTACAGTTCCTACAGACCCGTACAGGTCCTCCAGACCAGTACAGTTCCTCCAGCCCAGTACAGTTCCTCAAGCCCAGAACAGTTCCTCCAGACCAGTACAGTTCCTCCAGACCAGTACAGTTCCTCCAGCCCAGTACAGTTCCTCCAGCCGAGTACAGTTCCTCAAGCCCAGTACAGTTCCTCCAGCCCAGTACAGTTCCTCCAACCCAGAACAGTTCCTCCAGAACCGTACAGGTCCTCCAGACCAGTACAGTTCCTCAAGCCCAGTACAGTTCCTCCAGCCCAGTACAGTTCCTCCAACCCAGAACAGTTCCTCCAGAACCGTACAGGTCCTCCAGACCAGTACAGTTCCTCAAGCCCAGTACAGTTCCTCCAGCCCAGTACAGTTCCTCCAACCCAGAACAGTTCCTCCAGAACCGTACAGGTCCTCCAGACCAGTACAGTTCCTCAAGCCCACTACAGTTCCTCCAGCCCACTACAGTTCCTCAAGACCAGTACAGTTCCTCAAGACCAGTACAGTTCCTCAAGCCCAGTACAGTTCCTCCAGCCCAGTACAGTTCCTCAAGACCAGTACAGTTCCTCAAGACCAGTACAGTTCCTCCAGACCAGTACAGTTCCTCAAGCCCAGTACAGTTCCTCAAGTCAAGTACAGTTCCTCCAGACCAGTACAGGTCCTCCAGACCAGTACAGGTCCTCCAGTCCAGTACAGTTCCTCCAGCCCAGTACAGTTCCTCCAACCCAATACAGTTCCTCCAGCCCAGTACAGTTCCTCCAGACCAGTACAGTTCCTCCAGACCAGTACAGTTCGTCCAGACCAGTACAGTTCCTCAAGCCCAGTACAGTTCCTCCAACCCAGTACAGTTCCTCCAGACGCGTACAGGTCCTCCAGACCAGTACAGTTCCTCCAGCCCAGTACAGTTCCTCCAGCCCAGTACAGTTCCTCCAGACCAGTACAGTTCCTCCAGACCAGTACAGTTCCTCCAGCCCAGTGCAGTTCCTCAAGCCCAGTACAGTTCCTCCAGACCAGTACAGTTCCTCCAGACCAGTACAGTTCCTCCAGACCAGTACAGTTCCTCAAGCCCAGTACAGTTCCTCCAACCCAGAACAGTTCCTCCAGAACCGTACAGGTCCTCCAGACCAGTACAGTTCCTCAAACCCACTACAGTTCCTCCAGCCCACTACAGTTCCTCAAGACCAGTACAGTTCCTCAAGACCAGTACAGTTCCTCCAGCCCAGTACAGTTCCTCCAGCCCAGTACAGTTCCTCCAGACCAGTACAGTTCCTCCAGACCAGTACAGTTCCTACAGACCAGTACAGTTCCTCAAGCCCAGTACAGTTCCTCCAGCCCAGTACAGTTCCTCCAACCCAGAACAGTTCCTCCAGAACCGTACAGGTCCTCCAGACCGGTACAGTTCCTCAAGCCCACTACAGTTCCTCCAGCCCACTACAGTTCCTCAAGACCAGTACAGTTCCTCCAGACCTGTACAGTTCCTCAAGCCCAGTACAGTTCCTCCAGACCAGTACAGTTCCTCCAGCCCAGTAAAGTTCCTCCAGCCCAGTACAGTTCCTCCAGACCAGTGCAGTTCCTCCAGCCCAGTACAGTTCCTCAAGCCCAGTACAGTTCCTCCAGACCAGTACAGTTCCTCCTGACCAGTACAGTTCCTCAAGCCCAGTACAGTTCCTCCAGCCCAGTACAGTTCCTCCAACCCAGAACAGTTCCTCCAGAACCGTACAGATCCTCCAGACCAGTACAGTTCCTCAAGCCCACTACAGTTCCTCCAGCCCACTACAGTTCCTCCAGAACAGTACAGTTCCTCAAGCTCAGTACAGTTCCTCCAGACCAGCACAGTTCCTCAAACCCAGTACAGTTCCTCCAGACCAGTACAGTTCCTCCAGACCAGTACAGTTCCTCAAGCCCAGTACAGTTCCTCCAGACCAGTACAGTTCCTCAAGCCCAGTACAGTTCCTCCAAACCAGTACAGTTCCTCAAGCCCAGTACAGTTCCTCCAGACCAGTACAGTTCCTCAAGCCCAGTACAGTTCCTCCAGACCAGTACAGTTCCTCAAGCTCAGTACAGTTCCTCCAGACCAGTACAGTTCCTCAAGCCCAGTACAGTTCCTCCAGACCAGTACAGTTCCTCCAGACCAGTACAGTTCCTCAAGACCAGTACAGTTCCTCCAGACCAGTACAGTTCCTCAAACCCAGTACAGTTCCTCCAGACCAGTACAGTTCCTCAAGCCCAGTACAGTTCCTCCAGACCAGTACAGTTCCTCAAGCCCAGTACAGTTCCTCCAGAACAGTACAGTTCCTCAAGCCCAGTACAGTTCCTCCAGACCAGTACAGTTCCTCCAGACCAGTACAGTTCCTCCAGACGAGTACAGTTCTTCCAGCCCAGTACAGTTCCTCCAGCCCAGTACAGTTCCTCCAGCCCAGTACAGTTCCTACAGCCCAGTACAGGTCCTCAAGTCAAGTACAGTTCCTCCAGACCAGTACAGGTCCTCCAGACCAGTACAGGTCCTCCTGTCCAGTACAGTTCCTCCAGCCCAGTACAGTTCCTCCAACACAATACAGTTCCTCCAGCCCAGTACAGTTCCTCCAGACCAGTACAGGTCCTCCAGTCAAGTACAGTTCCTCCAGACCAGTACAGGTCCTCCAGACCAGTACAGTTCCTCCAGACCAGTACAGGTCCTCCAGACCAGTACAGTTCCTCCAGCCCAGTACAGTTACTCCAGACCAGTACAGGTCCTCCAGACCAGTACAGGTCCTCCAGACCAGTACAGTTCATCAAGACCAGTACAGTTCCTCCAGACCAGTACAGTTCCTCAAGCCCAGTACAGTTCCTCTAGAACAGTACAGTTCCTCAAGCCCAGTACAGTTCCTCCAGACCAGTACAGTTCCTACAGACCAGTACAGTTCCTCAAGCCCAGTACAGTTCCTCCAGAACAGTACAGTTCCTCAAGCTCAGTACAGTTCCTCCAGACCAGTACAGTTCCTCCAGACCAGTACAGTTTGTCCAGACCAGTACAGTTCTTCCAGACCAGTACAGTTCCTCCAGCCCAGTACAGTTCCTCCAGACACGTACAGGTCCTCCAGACCAGTACAGTTCCTCCAGCCCAGTACAGTTCCTCCAGCCCAGTACAGTTCCTCCAGACCAGTACAGTTCCTCCAGACCAGTACAGTTCCTCAAGCCCAGTACAGTTCCTCCAGACCAGTACAGTTCCTCCAGACCAGTACAGTTCCTCAAGCCCAGTACAGTTCCTCCAGACCAGTACAGTTCCTCCAGACCAGTACAGTTCCTCAAGCCCAGTACAGTTCCTCCAGCCCAGTACAGTTCCTCCAACCCAGTACAGTTCCTCCAGACCCGTACAGGTCCTCCAGACCAGTACAGTTCCTCAAGCCCACTACAGTTCCTCCAGCCCAGTACAGTTCCTCAAGACCAGTACAGTTCCTCAAGACCAGTACAGTTCCTCCAGACCAGTACAGTTCCTCAAGCCCAGTACAGTTCCTCCAGACCAGTACAGTTCCTCCAGACCAGTACAGTTCCTCCAGACAAGTACAGTTCCTCAAGCCCAGTACAGTTCCTCCAGACCAGTACAGGTCCTCCAGACCAGTACAGTTCCTCCAGACCAGTACAGTTCCTCAAGCCCAGTACAGTTCCTACAGACGAGTACAGTTCTTCCAGCCCAGTACAGTTTCTCCAACCCAGTACACTTCCTCCAGCCCAGTACAGTTCCTCAAGCACAGTACAGGTCCTCCAGTCAAGTACAGTTCCTCCAGACCAGTACCAGTCCTCCAGACCAGTACAGTTCCTCCAGACCAGTACAGGTCCTCCAGACCAGTACAGGTCCTCCAGACCAGTACAGGTACTCCAGACCAGTACAGTTCCTCCAGCCCAGTACAGTTCCTCCAGCCCAGTACAGTTCCTCAAGCCCAGTACAGTTCCTCCAGCCCAGTACAGTTCCTCAAGCCCAGTCCAGTTCCTATAGCCCAGAACAGTTCCTCAAGCCCAGTACAGTTCCTCAAGCCCAGTACAGTTCTTCCAGACCAGTACTGTTCCTCAAGCCCAGTACAGTTCCTCCAGCCCAGTACAGTTCCTCAAGCCCAGTACAGTTCCTGCAGACCAGTACAGTTCCTCCAGCCCAGTACAGTTCCTGCAGACCAGTAAAGTTCCTCCAGCCCAGTACAGTTCCTCCAGCCCAGTACAGTTCCTCCAGACCAGTACAGTTCCTCCAGCCCAGTACAGTTCCTCCAGACCAGTAAAGTTCCACAAGCCCAGTACAGTTCCTCCAGACCAGTACAGTTCCTCCAGCCCAGTACAGTTCCTGCAGACCAGTGAAGTTCCTCCAGCCCAGTACAGTTCCTCCAGCCCAGTACAGTTCCTCCAGACCAGTACAGTTCCTCCAGCCCAGTACAGTTCCTCCAGACCAGTAAAGTTCCTCAAGCCCAGTACAGTTCCTCCAGCCCAGTACAGGTCCTCCAGACCAGTAAAGTTCCTGAAGCCCAGTACAGTTCCTCCAGACCAGTACAGTTCCTCCAGCCCAGTAAAGTTCCTCCAGCCCAATACAGTTCCTCAAGCCCAGTACAGTTCCTCAAGCCCAATACAGTTCATCCAGACCAGTACAGTTCCTCAAGCCCAGTACAGTTCCTCAAGCCCAGTACAGTTCCTCCAGACCAGTACAGGTCCTCAAGCCCAGTACAGTTCCTCAAGATCAGTAGAGTTCCTCCAGACCAGTACTGTTCCTCCAGCCCAGTACAGTTCCTCAAGCCCAGTACAGTTCCTCCAGCCCAGTAGAGTTCCTCCAGCCCAGTACAGTTCCTCCAGCCCAGTACAGTTCCTCCAGACCAGTACAGTTCCTCCAGACCAGTACAGGTCCTCCAGACCAGTACAGTTCCTCCAGACCAGTACAGGTGCTCCAGACCAGTACAGTTCCTCCAGACCAGTACAGTTCGTCCAGAGCAGTACAGTTCCTCAAGCCCAGTACAGTTCCTCCAGCCCAGTACAGTTCCTCCAACCCAGTACAGTTCCTCCAGACCCGTACAGGTCCTGCAGACCAGTACAGTTCCTCAAGCCCAGTACAGTTCCTCCAGCCCAGTACAGTTCCTCAAGCCCAGTACAGTTCCTCCAGACCAGTACAGTTCCTCCAGACCAGTACAGTTCCTCAAGCCCAGTACAGTTCCTCCAGACCAGTACAGTTCCTCCAGACCAGTACAGTTCCTCAAGCCCAGTACAGTTCCTCCAGCCCAGTACAGTTCCTCCAACCCAGTACAGTTCCTCCAGACCCGTACAGGTCCTCCAGACCAGTACAGTTCCTCAAGCCCACTACAGTTCCTCCAGCCCAGTACAGTTCCTCAAGACCAGTACAGTTCCTCAAGACCAGTACAGTTCCTCCAGACCAGTACAGTTCCTCAAGCCCAGTACAGTTCCTCCAGACCAGTACAGTTCCTCCAGACCAGTACAGTTCCTCCAGACAAGTACAGTTCCTCAAGCCCAGTACAGTTCCTCCAGACCAGTACAGGTCCTCCAGACCAGTACAGTTCCTCCAGACCAGTACAGTTCCTCAAGCCCAGTACAGTTCCTCCAGACGAGTACAGTTCTTCCAGCCCAGTACAGTTTCTCCAACCCAGTACACTTCCTCCAGCCCAGTACAGTTCCTCAAGCACAGTACAGGTCCTCCAGTCAAGTACAGTTCCTCCAGACCAGTACCAGTCCTCCAGACCAGTACAGTTCCTCCAGACCAGTACAGGTCCTCCAGACCAGTACAGGTCCTCCAGACCAGTACAGGTACTCCAGACCAGTACAGTTCCTCCAGCCCAGTACAGTTCCTCCAGCCCAGTACAGTTCCTCAAGCCCAGTACAGTTCCTCCAGCCCAGTACAGTTCCTCAAGCCCAGTCCAGTTCCTATAGCCCAGAACAGTTCCTCAAGCCCAGTACAGTTCCTCAAGCCCAGTACAGTTCTTCCAGACCAGTACTGTTCCTCAAGCCCAGTACAGTTCCTCCAGCCCAGTACAGTTCCTCAAGCCCAGTACAGTTCCTGCAGACCAGTACAGTTCCTCCAGCCCAGTACAGTTCCTGCAGACCAGTAAAGTTCCTCCAGCCCAGTACAGTTCCTCCAGCCCAGTACAGTTCCTCCAGACCAGTACAGTTCCTCCAGCCCAGTACAGTTCCTCCAGACCAGTAAAGTTCCACAAGCCCAGTACAGTTCCTCCAGACCAGTACAGTTCCTCCAGCCCAGTACAGTTCCTGCAGACCAGTGAAGTTCCTCCAGCCCAGTACAGTTCCTCCAGCCCAGTACAGTTCCTCCAGACCAGTACAGTTCCTCCAGCCCAGTACAGTTCCTCCAGACCAGTAAAGTTCCTCAAGCCCAGTACAGTTCCTCCAGCCCAGTACAGTTCCTCCAGACCAGTACAGTTCCTCCAGCCCAGTAAAGTTCCTCCAGCCCAATACAGTTCCTCAAGCCCAGTACAGTTCCTCAAGCCCAATACAGTTCATCCAGACCAGTACAGTTCCTCAAGCCCAGTACAGTTCCTCAAGCCCAGTACAGTTCCTCCAGACCAGTACAGGTCCTCAAGCCCAGTACAGTTCCTCAAGATCAGTAGAGTTCCTCCAGACCAGTACTGTTCCTCCAGCCCAGTACAGTTCCTCAAGCCCAGTACAGTTCCTCCAGCCCAGTAGAGTTCTTCCAGCCCAGTACAGTTCCTCCAGCCCAGTACAGTTCCTCCAGACCAGTACAGTTCCTCCAGACCAGTACAGGTCCTCCAGACCAGTACAGTTCCTCCAGACCAGTACAGGTGCTCCAGACCAGTACAGTTCCTCCAGACCAGTACAGTTCGTCCAGACCAGTACAGTTCCTCAAGCCCAGTACAGTTCCTCCAGCCCAGTACAGTTCCTCCAACCCAGTACAGTTCCTCCAGACCCGTACAGGTCCTGCAGACCAGTACAGTTCCTCAAGCCCAGTACAGTTCCTCCAGCCCAGTACAGTTCCTCCAGACCAGTACAGTTCCTACAGACCAGTACAGTTCCTCAAGACCAGTATAGTTCCTCAAGCCCAGTACAGTTCCTCCAGCCCAGTACAGTTCCTCCAGCCCAGTACAGTTCCTCCAGAACAGTACAGTTCGTCCAGACCAGTACAGTTCCTCCAGACCAGTACAGTTCCTCCAGACCAGTACAGTTCCTCAAGCCCAGTACAGTTCCTCCAGACCAGTACAGTTCCTCAAGCCCAGTACAGTTCTTCCAGCCCAGTACAGTTCCTCCAACCCAGTACAGTTCCTCCAGACCCGTACAGGTCCTCCAGACCAGTACAGTTCCTCAAGCCCAGTACAGTTCCTCCAGCCCAGTACAGTTCCTCAAGACCAGAACAGTTCCTCCAGACCAGTACAGTTCCTCCAGACCAGTACAGTTCCTCAAGCCCAGTACAGTTCCTCAAGCCCAGTACAGTTCCTCCAGACCAGTACAGTTCCTCCAGACCAGTAGAATTCCTCCAGACAAGTACAGTTCCTCAAGCCCAGTACAGTCCTCCAGACCAGTAAAGTTCCTCCAGCCCAGTACAGTTCCTCAAACTCAGTACAGTTCCTCCAGACCAGTACATTTCCTCCAGACCAGTACAGTTCCTCAAGCCCAGTACAGTTCCTCTAGAACAGTACAGTTCCTCAAGCCCAGTACAGTTCCTCCAGACCAGTACAGTTCCTACAGACCAGAACAGTTCAGCCAGACCAGTACAGTTCCTCCAGACCAGTATAGTTCCTCCAGACCAGTACAGTTCCTCCAGACCAGTACAGTTCCTCAAGCCCAGTACAGTTCCTCCTGAACAGCACAGTTCCTCAAGCTCAGTACAGTTCCTCCAGACCAGTACAGTTCCTCAAGCCCAGTACAGTTCCTCCAGACCAGTACAGTTCCTCCAGACCAGTACAGTTCCTCAAGACCAGTACAGTTCCTCCAGACCAGTACAGTTCCTCAAACCCAGTACAGTTCCTCCAGACCAGTACAGTTCCTCAAGCCCAGTACAGTTCCTCCAGACCAGTGCAGTTCCTCAAGCCCAGTACAGTTCCTCCAGACCAGTACAGTTCCTCAAGCCCAGTACAGTTCCTCCAGAACAGTACAGTTCCTCAAGCTCAGTACAGTTCCTCCAGACCAGTACAGTTCCTCAAGCCCAGTACAGTTCCTCCAGACCAGTACAGTTCCTCCAGACCAGTACAGTTCCTCAAGACCAGTACAGTTCCTCCAGACCAGTACAGTTCCTCAAGCCCAGTACAGTTCCTCCAGACCAGTACAGTTCCTCAAGCCCAGTGCAGTTCCTCCAGACCAGTACAGTTCCTCAAGCCCAGTACAGTTCCTCCAGACCAGTACAGTTCCTCAAGCCCAGTACAGTTCCTCCAGACCAGTACAGTTCCTCCAGACCAGTACAGTTCCTCCAGACGAGTACAGTTCTTCCAGCCCAGTACAGTTCCTCCAGCCCAGTACAGTTCCTCCAGCCCAGTACAGGTCCTCAAGTCAAGTACAGTTCCTCCAGACCAGTACAGGTCCTCCAGACCAGTACAGGTCCTCCAGTCCAGTACAGTTCCTCCAGCCCAGTACAGTTCCTCCAACCCAATACAGTTCCTCCAGCCCAGTACAGTTCCTCCAGACCAGTACTGGTCCTCCAGACCAGTACAGTTCCTCCAGACCAGTACAGTTCGTCCAGACCAGTACAGTTCCTCAAGCCCAGTACAGTTCCTCCAACCCAGTACAGTTCCTCCAGACCCGTACAGGTCCTCCAGACCAGTACAGTTCCTCCAGCCCAGTACAGTTCCTCCAGCCCAGTACAGTTCCTCCAGACCAGTACAGTTCCTCCAGCCCAGTACAGTTCCTCAAGCCCAGTACAGTTCCTCCAGACCAGTACAGTTCCTCCAGACCAGTACAGTTCCTCCAACCCAGAACAGTTCCTCCAGAACCGTACAGGTCCTCCAGACCAGTACAGTTCCTCAAGCCCACTACAGTTCCTCCAGCCCACTACAGTTCCTCAAGACCAGTACAGTTCCTCAAGACCAGTACAGTTCCTCCAGCCCAGTACAGTTCCTCCAGCCCAGTACAGTTCCTCCAGACCGGTACAGTTCCTCCAGACCAGTACAGTTCCTACAGACCAGTACAGTTCCTCAAGCCCAGTACAGTTCCTCCAGCCCAGTACAGTTCCTCCAACCCAGAACAGTTCCTCCAGAACCGTACAGGTCCTCCAGACCAGTACAGTTCCTCAAGCCCACTACAGTTCCTCCAGCCCACTACAGTTCCTCAAGACCAGTACAGTTCCTCAAGACCAGTACAGTTCCTCCAGACCAGTACAGTTCCTCAAGCCCAGTACAGTTCCTCCAGACCAGTATAGTTCCTCCAGCCCAGTAAAGTTCCTCCAGCCCAGTACAGTTCCTCCAGACCAGTACAGTTCCTCCAGCCCAGTACAGTTCCTCAAGCCCAGTACAGTTCCTCCAGACGTACAGTTCCTCCAGACCAGTACAGTTCCTCAAGCCCAGTACAGTTCCTCCAGCCCAGTACAGTTCCTCCAACCCAGAACAGTTCCTCCAGAACCGTACAGATCCTCCAGACCAGTACAGTTCCTCAAGCCCACTACAGTTCCTCCAGACCAGTACAGTTCCTCAAGCCCAGTACAGTTCCTCCAGACCAGTACAGTTCCTCCAGCCCACTACAGTTCCTCCAGAACAGTACAGTTCCTCAAGCTCAGTACAGTTCCTCCAGACCAGCACAGTTCCTCAAACCCAGTACAGTTCCTCCAGACCAGTACAGTTCCTCAAGACCAGTATAGTTCCTCCAGACCAGTACAGTTCCTCCAGACCAGTACAGTTCCTCAAGCCCAGTACAGTTCCTCCAGACCAGTACAGTTCCTCAAGCCCAGTACAGTTCCTCCAGACCAGTACAGTTCCTCAAGCCCAGTACAGTTCCTCCAGACCAGTACAGTTCCTCAAGCCCAGTACAGTACCTCCAGACCAGTACAGTTCCTCCAGACCAGTACAGTTCCTCCAGACGAGTACAGTTCTTCCAGCCCAGTACAGTTCCTCCAGCCCAGTACAGTTCCTCCAGCCCAGTACAGTTCCTCCAGCCCAGTACAGTTTCTCCAGCCCAGTACAGTTCCTCCAGCCCAGTGCAGGTCCTCAAGTCAAGTACAGTTCCTCCAGACCAGTACAGGTCCTCCAGACCAGTACAGGTCCTCCAGTCCAGTACAGTTCCTCCAGCCCAGTACAGTTCCTCCAACCCAATACAGTTCCTCCAGCCCAGTACAGTTCCTCCAGACCAGTACTGGTCCTCCAGACCAGTACAGTTCCTCCAGACCAGTACAGTTCGTCCAGACCAGTACAGTTCCTCAAGCCCAGTACAGTTCCTCCAACCCAGTACAGTTCCTCCAGACCCGTACAGGTCCTCCAGACCAGTACAGTTCCTCCAGCCCAGTACAGTTCCTCCAGCCCACTACAGTTCCTCAAGACCAGTACAGTTCCTCAAGACCAGTACAGTTCCTCCAGACCAGTACAGTTCCTCCAGCCCAGTACAGTTCCTCAAGACCAGTACAGTTCCTCAAGACCAGTACAGTTCCTCCAGACCAGTACAGTTCCTCAAGCCCAGTACAGTTCCTCCAGACCAGTACAGTTCCTCCAGACCAGTACAGTTCCTCAAGCCCAGTACAGTTCCTCCAGACCAGTACAGTTCCTCAAGCCCAGTACAGTTCCTCCAGACCAGTACAGTTCCTCCAGCCCAGTACAGTTCCTCCAGCCCAGTACAGTTCCTCCAGCCCAGTACAGGTCCTCAAGTCAAGTACAGTTCCTCCAGACCAGTACAGGTCCTCCAGACCAGTACAGGTCCTCCAGTCCAGTACAGTTCCTCCAGCCCAGTACAGTTCCTCCAACCCAATACAGTTCCTCCAGCCCAGTACAGTTCCTCCAGACCAGTACTGGTCCTCCAGACCAGTACAGTTCCTCCAGACCAGTACAGTACGTCCAGACCAGTACAGTTCCTCAAGCCCAGTACAGTTCCTCCAACCCAGTACAGTTCCTACAGACCCGTACAGTTCCTGCAGACCAGTACAGTTCCTCCAGCCCAGTACAGTTCCTCCAGCCCAGTACAGTTCCTCCAGACCAGTACAGTTCCTCCAGCCCAGTACAGTTCCTCAAGCCCAGTACAGTTCCTCCAGACCAGTACAGTTCCTCCAGACCAGTACAGTTCCTCCAGACCAGTACAGTTCCTCAAGCCCAGTACAGTTCCTCCAGCCCAGTACAGTTCCTCCAACCCAGAACAGTTCCTCCAGAACCGTACAGGTCCTCCAGACCAGTACAGTTCCTCAAGCCCACTACAGTTCCTCCAGCCCACTACAGTTCCTCAAGACCAGTACAGTTCCTCAAGCCCAGTACAGTTCCTCAAGCCCAGTACAGTTCCTCCAGCCCAGTACAGTTCCTCAAGACCAGTACAGTTCCTCCAGACCAGTACAGTTCCTCAAGCCCAGTACAGTTCCTCAAGCCCAGTACAGTTCCTCCAGACCAGTACAGTTCCTCCAGACCAGTACAATTCCTCCAGACAAGTACAGTTCCTCAAGCCCAGTACAGTCCTCCAGACGAGTAAAGTTCCTCCAGACCAGTACAGTTCCTCCAGACCAGTACAGTTCCTCAAGCCCAGTACAGTTCCTCCAGACCAGTACAGTTCCTCAAGCCCAGTACAGTTCCTCCAGACCAGTACAGTTCCTCAAGCCCAGTACAGTTCCTCCAGACCAGTACAGTTCCTCAAGCCCAGTACAGTACCTCCAGACCAGTACAGTTCCTCCAGACCAGTACAGTTCCTCCAGACGAGTACAGTTCTTCCAGCCCAGTACAGTTCCTCCAGCCCAGTACAGTTCCTCCAGCCCAGTACAGTTCCTCCAGCCCAGTACAGTTTCTCCAGCCCAGTACAGTTCCTCCAGCCCAGTGCAGGTCCTCAAGTCAAGTACAGTTCCTCCAGACCAGTACAGGTCCTCCAGACCAGTACAGGTCCTCCAGTCCAGTACAGTTCCTCCAGCCCAGTACAGTTCCTCCAACCCAATACAGTTCCTCCAGCCCAGTACAGTTCCTCCAGACCAGTACTGGTCCTCCAGACCAGTACAGTTCCTCCAGACCAGTACAGTTCGTCCAGACCAGTACAGTTCCTCAAGCCCAGTACAGTTCCTCCAACCCAGTACAGTTCCTCCAGACCCGTACAGGTCCTCCAGACCAGTACAGTTCCTCCAGCCCAGTACAGTTCCTCCAGCCCACTACAGTTCCTCAAGACCAGTACAGTTCCTCAAGACCAGTACAGTTCCTCCAGACCAGTACAGTTCCTCCAGCCCAGTACAGTTCCTCAAGACCAGTACAGTTCCTCAAGACCAGTACAGTTCCTCCAGACCAGTACAGTTCCTCAAGCCCAGTACAGTTCCTCCAGACCAGTACAGTTCCTCCAGACCAGTACAGTTCCTCAAGCCCAGTACAGTTCCTCCAGACCAGTACAGTTCCTCAAGCCCAGTACAGTTCCTCCAGACCAGTACAGTTCCTCCAGACCAGTACAGTTCCTCCAGACGAGTACAGTTCTTCCAGCCCAGTACAGTTCCTCCAGCCCAGTACAGTTCCTCCAGCCCAGTACAGTTCCTCCAGCCCAGTACAGGTCCTCAAGTCAAGTACAGTTCCTCCAGACCAGTACAGGTCCTCCAGACCAGTACAGGTCCTCCAGTCCAGTACAGTTCCTCCAGCCCAGTACAGTTCCTCCAACCCAATACAGTTCCTCCAGCCCAGTACAGTTCCTCCAGACCAGTACTGGTCCTCCAGACCAGTACAGTTCCTCCAGACCAGTACAGTACGTCCAGACCAGTACAGTTCCTCAAGCCCAGTACAGTTCCTCCAACCCAGTACAGTTCCTACAGACCCGTACAGTTCCTGCAGACCAGTACAGTTCCTCCAGCCCAGTACAGTTCCTCCAGCCCAGTACAGTTCCTCCAGACCAGTACAGTTCCTCCAGCCCAGTACAGTTCCTCAAGCCCAGTACAGTTCCTCCAGACCAGTACAGTTCCTCCAGACCAGTACAGTTCCTCCAGACCAGTACAGTTCCTCAAGCCCAGTACAGTTCCTCCAGCCCAGTACAGTTCCTCCAACCCAGAACAGTTCCTCCAGAACCGTACAGGTCCTCCAGACCAGTACAGTTCCTCAAGCCCACTACAGTTCCTCCAGCCCACTACAGTTCCTCAAGACCAGTACAGTTCCTCAAGCCCAGTACAGTTCCTCAAGCCCAGTACAGTTCCTCCAGCCCAGTACAGTTCCTCAAGACCAGTACAGTTCCTCCAGACCAGTACAGTTCCTCAAGCCCAGTACAGTTCCTCAAGCCCAGTACAGTTCCTCCAGACCAGTACAGTTCCTCCAGACCAGTACAATTCCTCCAGACAAGTACAGTTCCTCAAGCCCAGTACAGTCCTCCAGACGAGTAAAGTTCCTCCAGCCCAGTACAGTTCCTCAAACTCAGTACAGTTCCTCCAGACCAGTACAGTTCCTCCAGACCAGTACAGTTCCTCAAGCCCAGTACAGTTCCTCTAGAACAGTACAGTTCCTCAAGCCCAGTACAGTTCCTCCAGACCAGTACAGTTCCTCCAGACCAGAACAGTTCCTCCAGACCAGTACAGTTCCTCCAGACCAGTACAGTTCCTCAAGCCCAGTACAGTTCCTCCAGAACAGCACAGTTCCTCAAGCCCAGTACAGTTCCTCCAGACCAGTACAGTTTCTCCAGGCCAGTACAGTTCCTCCAGCCCAGTACAGGTCCTCAAGTCAAGTACAGTTCCTCCAGACCAGTACAGGTCCTCCAGACCAGTACAGGTCCTCCAGTCCAGTACAGTTCCTCCAGCCCAGTACAGTTCCTCCAGACCAGTACAGTTCCTCCAGCCCAGTACAGTTCCTCCAACCCAGAACAGTTCCTCCAGAACCGTACAGGTCCTCCAGACCAGTACAGTTCCTCAAGCCCACTACAGTTCCTCCAGCCCACTACAGTTCCTCAAGACCAGTACAGTTCCTCCAGACCAGTACAGTTCCTCAAGCCCAGTACAGTTCCTCCAGACCAGTACAGTTCCTCCAGCCCAGTAAAGTTCCTCCAGCCCAGTACAGTTCCTCCAGACCAGTACAGTTCCTCCAGCCCAGTACAGTTCCTCAAGCCCAGTACAGTTCCTCCAGACCAGTACAGTTCCTCCAGACCAGTACAGTTCCTCAAGCCCACTACAGTTCCTCCAGCCCACTACAGTTCCTCAAGACCAGTACAGTTCCTCCAGACCAGTACAGTTCCTCAAGCCCAGTACAGTTCCTCCAGACCAGTACAGTTCCTCCAGCCCAGTAAAGTTCCTCCAGCCCAGTACAGTTCCTCCAGACCAGTACAGTTCCTCCAGCCCAGTACAGTTCCTCAAGCCCAGTACAGTTCCTCCAGACCAGTACAGTTCCTCCAGACCAGTACAGTTCCTCAAGCCCAGTACAGTTCCTCCAGCCCAGTACAGTTCCTCCAACCCAGAACAGTTCCTCCAGAACCGTACAGATCCTCCAGACCAGTACAGTTCCTCAAGCCCACTACAGTTCCTCCAGCCCACTACAGTTCCTCCAGAACAGTACAGTTCCTGAAGCTCAGTACAGTTCCTCCAGACCAGCACAGTTCCTCAAACCCAGTACAGTTCCTCCAGACCAGTACAGTTCCTCCAGACCAGTACAGTTCCTCCAGACCAGTACAGTTCCTCAAGCCCAGTACAGTTCCTCCAGACCAGTACAGTTCCTCAAGCCCAGTACAGTTCCTCCAGACCAGTACAGTTCCTCCAGACCAGTACAGTTCCTCAAGACCAGTACAGTTCCTCCAGACCAGTACAGTTCCTCCAGACCAGTACAGTTCCTCAAGACCAGTACAGTTCCTCCAGACCAGTACAGTTCCTCCAGACCAGTACAGTTCCTCAAACCCAGTACAGTTCCTCCAGACCAGTACAGTTCCTCAAGCCCAGTACAGTTCCTCCAGACCAGTACAGTTCCTCAAGCCCAGTACAGTTCCTCCAGAACAGTACAGTTCCTCAAGCCCAGTACAGTTCCTCCAGACCAGTACAGTTCCTCCAGACCAGTACAGTTCCTCCAGACGAGTACAGTTCTTCCAGCCCAGTACAGTTCCTCCAGCCCAGTACAGTTCCTCCAGCCCAGTACAGTTCCTCCAGCCCAGTACAGGTCCTCAAGTCAAGTACAGTTCCTCAAGACCAGTACAGGTCCTCCAGACCAGTACAGGTCCTCCAGTCCAGTACAGTTCCTCCAGCCCAGTACAGTTCCTCCAACCCAATACAGTTCCTCCAGCCCAGTACAGTTCCTCCAGACCAGTACAGGTCCTCCAGTCAAGTACAGTTCCTCCATACCAGTACAGGTCCTCCAGACCAGTACAGTTCCTCCAGACCAGTACAGGTCCTCCAGACCAGTACAGTTCCTCCAGCCCAGTACAGTTACTCCAGACCAGTACAGGTCCTCCAGACCAGTACAGGTCCTCCAGACCAGTACAGTTCATCAAGACCAGTTCAGTTCCTCCAGACCAGTACAGTTCCTCAAGCCCAGTACAGTTCCTCTAGAACAGTACAGTTCCTCAAGCCCAGTACAGTTCCTCCAGACCAGTACAGTTCCTACAGACCAGTACAGTTCCTCAAGCCCAGTACAGTTCCTCCAGAACAGTACAGTTCCTCAAGCTCAGTACAGTTCCTCCAGACCAGTACAGTTCCTCCAGACCAGTACAGTTTGTCCAGACCAGTACAGTTCTTCCAGACCAGTACAGTTCCTCCAGCCCAGTACAGTTCCTCCAGACACGTACAGGTCCTCCAGACCAGTACAGTTCCTCCAGCCCAGTACAGTTCCTCCAGCCCAGTACAGTTCCTCCAGACCAGTACAGTTCCTCAAGCCCAGTACAGTTCCTCCAGACCAGTACAGTTCCTCAAGCCCAGTACAGTTCCTCCAGACCAGTACAGTTCCTCCAGACCAGTACAGTTCCTCAAGCCCAGTACAGTTCCTCCAGCCCAGTACAGTTCCTCCAACCCAGTACAGTTCCTCCAGACCCGTACAGGTCCTCCAGACCAGTACAGTTCCTCAAGCCCACTACAGTTCCTCCAGCCCAGTACAGTTCCTCAAGACCAGTACAGTTCCTCAAGACCAGTACAGTTCCTCCAGACCAGTACAGTTCCTCAAGCCCAGTACAGTTCCTCCAGACCAGTACAGTTCCTCCAGACCAGTACAGTTCCTCCAGACAAGTACAGTTCCTCAAGCCCAGTACAGTTCCTCCAGACCAGTACAGGTCCTCCAGACCAGTACAGTTCCTCCAGACCAGTACAGTTCCTCAAGCCCAGTACAGTTCCTCCAGACGAGTACAGTTCTTCCAGCCCAGTACAGTTTCTCCAACCCAGTACACTTCCTCCAGCCCAGTAGAGTTCCTCAAGCACAGTACAGGTCCTCCAGTCAAGTACAGTTCCTCCAGACCAGTACCAGTCCTCCAGACCAGTACAGTTCCTCCAGACCAGTACAGGTCCTCCAGACCAGTACAGGTCCTCTAGACCAGTACAGGTACTCCAGACCAGTACAGTTCCTCCAGCCCAGTACAGTTCCTCCAGCCCAGTACAGTTCCTCAAGCCCAGTACAGTTCCTCCAGCCCAGTACAGTTCCTCAAGCCCAGTCCAGTTCCTATAGCCCAGAACAGTTCCTCAAGCCCAGTACAGTTCCTCAAGCCCAGTACAGTTCTTCCAGACCAGTACTGTTCCTCAAGCCCAGTACAGTTCCTCCAGCCCAGTACAGTTCCTCAAGCCCAGTACAGTTCCTGCAGACCAGTACAGTTCCTCCAGCCCAGTACAGTTCCTGCAGACCAGTAAAGTTCCTCCAGCCCAGTACAGTTCCTCCAGCCCAGTACAGTTCCTCCAGACCAGTACAGTTCCTCCAGCCCAGTACAGTTCCTCCAGACCAGTAAAGTTCCACAAGCCCAGTACAGTTCCTCCAGACCAGTACAGTTCCTCCAGCCCAGTACAGTTCCTGCAGACCAGTGAAGTTCCTCCAGCCCAGTACAGTTCCTCCAGCCCAGTACAGTTCCTCCAGACCAGTACAGTTCCTCCAGCCCAGTACAGTTCCTCCAGACCAGTAAAGTTCCTCAAGCCCAGTACAGTTCCTCCAGCCCAGTACAGGTCCTCCAGACCAGTAAAGTTCCTGAAGCCCAGTACAGTTCCTCCAGACCAGTACAGTTCCTCCAGCCCAGTAAAGTTCCTCCAGCCCAATACAGTTCCTCAAGCCCAGTACAGTTCCTCAAGCCCAATACAGTTCATCCAGACCAGTACAGTTCCTCAAGCCCAGTACAGTTCCTCAAGCCCAGTACAGTTCCTCCAGACCAGTACAGGTCCTCAAGCCCAGTACAGTTCCTCAAGATCAGTAGAGTTCCTCCAGACCAGTACTGTTCCTCCAGCCCAGTACAGTTCCTCAAGCCCAGTACAGTTCCTCCAGCCCAGTAGAGTTCTTCCAGCCCAGTACAGTTCCTCCAGCCCAGTACAGTTCCTCCAGACCAGTACAGTTCCTCCAGACCAGTACAGGTCCTCCAGACCAGTACAGTTCCTCCAGACCAGTACAGGTGCTCCAGACCAGTACAGTTCCTCCAGACCAGTACAGTTCGTCCAGACCAGTACAGTTCCTCAAGCCCAGTACAGTTCCTCCAGCCCAGTACAGTTCCTCCAACCCAGTACAGTTCCTCCAGACCCGTACAGGTCCTGCAGACCAGTACAGTTCCTCAAGCCCAGTACAGTTCCTCCAGCCCAGTACAGTTCCTCCAGACCAGTACAGTTCCTACAGACCAGTACAGTTCCTCAAGACCAGTATAGTTCCTCAAGCCCAGTACAGTTCCTCCAGCCCAGTACAGTTCCTCAAGCCCAGTACAGTTCCTCCAGAACAGTACAGTTCGTCCAGACCAGTACAGTTCCTCCAGACCAGTACATTTCGTCCAGACCAGTACAGTTCCTAAAGCCCAGTACAGTTCCTCCAGACCAGTACAGTTCCTCAAGCCCAGTACAGTTCTTCCAGCCCAGTACAGTTCCTCCAACCCAGTACAGTTCCTCCAGACCCGTACAGGTCCTCCAGACCAGTACAGTTCCTCAAGCCCAGTACAGTTCCTCCAGCCCAGTACAGTTCCTCCAGCCCAGTACAGTTCCTCCAGACCAGTACAGTTCTTCCAGCCCAGTACAGTTCCTCCAACCCAGTACAGTTCCTCCACACCCGTACAGGTCCTCCAGACCAGTACAGTTCCTCAAGCCCAGTACAGTTCCTCCAGCCCAGTACAGTTCCTCCAGCCCAGTACAGTTCCTCCAGACCAGTACAGTTCCTCCAGCCCAGTACAGTTCCTCCAGACCAGTAAAGTTCCTCAAGCCCAGTACAGTTCCTCCAGCCCAGTACAGGTCCTCCAGACCAGTACAGTTCCTCCAGCCCAGTACAGTTCCTCCAGCCCAGTACAGTTCCTCCAGACCAGTAGAGTTCCTCCAGCCCAGTACAGTTCCTCCAGACCAGTAAAGTTCCTCAAGCCCAGTACAGTTCCTCCAGCCCAGTACAGTTCCTCCAGACCAGTACAGTTCCTCCAGCCCAGTACAGTTCCTCCAGACCAGTAAAGTTCCTGAAGCCCAGTACAGTTCCTCAAGCCCAGTACAGTTCCTCAAGACCAGTACAGTTCCTCAAGCCCAGTACAGGTCCTCAAGACCAGTACAGTTCCTCAAGCCCAGTACAGTTCATCCAGACCAGTACAGTTCCGCAAGCCCAGTACAGTTCCTCAAGACCAGTACAGGTCCTCAAGCCCAGTACAGTTCCTCAAGCCCAGTACAGTTCCGCAAGCCCAGTACAGTTCCTCAAGCCCAGTACAGTTCCTCCAGACCAGTACAGTTCCTCAAGCCCAGTACAGTTCCTCAAGCCCAGTACAGTTCCTCAAGACCAGTACAGTTCCTCAAGCCCAGTACAGGTCCGCAAGCCCAGTACAGTTCCTCAAGCCCAGTACAGTTCATCCAGACCAGTACAGTTCCACCAGCCCAGTACAGTTCCTCCAGACCAGTACAGTTCCTCAAGCCCAGTACAGGTCCGCAAGCCCAGTACAGTTCCTCAAGACCAGTACAGTTCCTCCAGCCCAGTAGAGTTCTTCCAGCCCAGTACAGTTCCTCAAGCCCAGTACAGTTCCTCCAGCCCAGTACAGTTCCTCCAGCCCAGTAGAGTTCTTCCAGCCCAGTACAGTTCCTCCAGCCCAGTACAGTTCCTCCAGACCAGTACAGTTCCTCCAGACCAGTACAGGTCCTCCAGACCAGTACAGTTCCGCCAGACCAGTACAGGTGCTCCAGACCAGTACAGTTCCTCCAGACCAGTACAGTTCGTCCAGACCAGTACAGTTCCTCAAGCCCAGTACAGTTCCTCCAGCCCAGTACAGTTCCTCCAACCCAGTACAGTTCCTCCAGACCCGTACAGGTCCTCCAGACCAGTACAGTTCCTCAAGCCCAGTACAGTTCCTCCAGCCCAGTACAGTTCCTCCAGACCAGTACAGTTCCTCCAGACCAGTACAGTTCCTCAAGACCAGTATAGTTCCTCAAGCCCAGTAAGGTTCCTCCAGCCCAGTACAGTTCCTCAAGCCCAGTACAGTTCCTCCAGAACAGTACAGTTCGTCCAGACCAGTACAGTTCCTCCAGACCAGTACATTTCGTCCAGACCAGTACAGTTCCTCAAGCCCAGTACAGTTCCTCCAGACCAGTACAGTTCCTCAAGCCCAGTACAGTTCTTCCAGCCCAGTACAGTTCCTCCAACCCAGTACAGTTCCTCCAGACCCGTACAGGTCCTCCAGACCAGTACAGTTCCTCAAGCCCAGTACAGTTCCTCCAGCCCAGTACAGTTCCTCAAGACCAGTACAGTTCCTCCAGACCAGTACAGTTCCTCCAGACCAGTACAGTTCCTCAAGCCCAGTACAGTTCCTCAAGCCCAGTACAGTTCCTCCAGACCAGTACAGTTCCTCCAGACCAGTAGAATTCCTCCAGACAAGTACAGTTCCTCAAGCCCAGTACAGTCCTCCAGACCAGTAAAGTTCCTCCAGCCCAGTACAGTTCCTCAAACTCAGTACAGTTCCTCCAGACCAGTACATTTCCTCCAGACTAGTACAGTTCCTCAAGCCCAGTACTGTTCCTCTAGAACAGTACAGTTCCTCAAGCCCAGTACAGTTCCTCCAGACCAGTACAGTTCCTACAGACCAGAACAGTTCCTCCAGACCAGTACAGTTCCTCCAGACCAGTATAGTTCCTCCAGACCAGTACAGTTCCTCCAGACCAGTACAGTTCCTCAAGCCCAGTACAGTTCCTCCTGAACAGCACAGTTCCTCAAGCTCAGTACAGTTCCTCCAGACCAGTACAGTTCCTCAAGCCCAGTACAGTTCCTCCAGACCAGTACAGTTACTCCAGACCAGTACAGTTCCTCAAGACCAGTACAGTTCCTCCAGACCAGTACAGTTCCTCAAACCCAGTACAGTTCCTCCAGACCAGTACAGTTCCTCAAGCCCAGTACAGTTCCTCCAGACCAGTACAGTTCCTCAAGCCCAGTACAGTTCCTCCAGACCAGTACAGTTCCTCAAGCCCAGTACAGTTCCTCCAGAACAGTACAGTTCCTCAAGCTCAGTACAGTTCCTCCAGACCAGTACAGTTCCTCAAGCCCAGTACAGTTCCTCCAGACCAGTACAGTTCCTCCAGACCAGTACAGTTCCTCAAGACCAGTACAGTTCCTCCAGACCAGTACAGTTCCTCAAGCCCAGTACAGTTCCTCCAGACCAGTACAGTTCCTCAAGCCCAGTGCAGTTCCTCCAGACCAGTACAGTTCCTCAAGCCCAGTACAGTTCCTCCAGACCAGTACAGTTCCTCAAGCCCAGTACAGTTCCTCCAGACCAGTACAGTTCCTCCAGACCAGTACAGTTCCTCCAGACGAGTACAGTTCTTCCAGCCCAGTACAGTTCCTCCAGCCCAGTACAGTTCCTCCAGCCCAGTACAGGTCCTCAAGTCAAGTACAGTTCCTCCAGACCAGTACAGGTCCTCCAGACCAGTACAGGTCCTCCAGTCCAGTACAGTTCCTCCAGCCCAGTACAGTTCCTCCAACCCAATACAGTTCCTCCAGCCCAGTACAGTTCCTCCAGACCAGTACTGGTCCTCCAGACCAGTACAGTTCCTCCAGACCAGTACAGTTCGTCCAGACCAGTACAGTTCCTCAAGCCCAGTACAGTTCCTCCAACCCAGTACAGTTCCTCCAGACCCGTACAGGTCCTCCAGACCAGTACAGTTCCTCCAGCCCAGTACAGTTCCTCCAGCCCAGTACAGTTCCTCCAGACCAGTACAGTTCCTCCAGCCCAGTACAGTTCCTCAAGCCCAGTACAGTTCCTCCAGACCAGTACAGTTCCTCCAGACCAGTACAGTTCCTCCAACCCAGAACAGTTCCTCCAGAACCGTACAGGTCCTCCAGACCAGTACAGTTCCTCAAGCCCAGTACAGTTCCTCCAACCCAGAACAGTTCCTCCAGAACCGTACAGGTCCTCCAGCCCACTACAGTTCCTCAAGACCAGTACAGTTCCTCAAGACCAGTACAGTTCCTCCAGCCCAGTACAGTTCCTCCAGCCCAGTACAGTTCCTCCAGACCGGTACAGTTCCTCCAGACCAGCACAGTTCCTACAGACCAGTACAGTTCCTCAAGCCCAGTACAGTTCCTCCAGCCCAGTACAGTTCCTCCAACCCAGAACGGTTCCTCCAGAACCGTACAGGTCCTCCAGACCAGTACAGTTCCTCAAGCCCACTACAGTTCCTCCAGCCCACTACAGTTCCTCAAGACCAGTACAGTTCCTCAAGACCAGTACAGTTCCTCCAGACCAGTACAGTTCCTCAAGCCCAGTACAGTTCCTCCAGACCAGTATAGTTCCTCCAGCCCAGTAAAGTTCCTCCAGCCCAGTACAGTTCCTCCAGACCAGTACAGTTCCTCCAGCCCAGTACAGTTCCTCAAGCCCAGTACAGTTCCTCCAGACCAGTACAGTTCCTCCAGACCAGTACAGTTCCTCAAGCCCAGTACAGTTCCTCCAGCCCAGTACAGTTCCTCCAACCCAGAACAGTTCCTCCAGAACCGTACAGATCCTCCAGACCAGTACAGTTCCTCAAGCCCACTACAGTTCCTCCAGACCAGTACAGTTCCTCAAGCCCAGTACAGTTCCTCCAGACCAGTACAGTTCCTCCAGCCCACTACAGTTCCTCCAGAACAGTACAGTTCCTCAAGCTCAGTACAGTTCCTCCAGACCAGCACAGTTCCTCAAACCCAGTACAGTTCCTCCAGACCAGTACAGTTCCTCAAGACCAGTATAGTTCCTCCAGACCAGTACAGTTCCTCCAGACCAGTACAGTTCCTCAAGCCCAGTACAGTTCCTCCAGACCAGTACAGTTCCTCAAGCCCAGTACAGTTCCTCCAGACCAGTACAGTTCCTCAAGCCCAGTACAGTTCCTCCAGACCAGTACAGTTCCTCAAGCCCAGTACAGTACCTCCAGACCAGTACAGTTCCTCCAGACCAGTACAGTTCCTCCAGACGAGTACAGTTCTTCCAGCCCAGTACAGTTCCTCCAGCCCAGTACAGTTCCTCCAGCCCAGTACAGTTTCTCCAGCCCAGTACAGTTCCTCCAGCCCAGTGCAGGTCCTCAAGTCAAGTACAGTTCCTCCAGACCAGTACAGGTCCTCCAGACCAGTACAGATCCTCCAGTCCAGTACAATTCCTCCAGCCCAGTACAGTTCCTCCAACCCAATACAGTTCCTCCAGCCCAGTACAGTTCCTCCAGACCAGTACTGGTCCTCCAGACCAGTACAGTTCCTCCAGACCAGTACAGTTCGTCCAGACCAGTACAGTTCCTCAAGCCCAGTACAGTTCCTCCAACCCAGTACAGTTCCTCCAGACCCGTACAGGTCCTCCAGACCAGTACAGTTCCTCCAGCCCAGTACAGTTCCTCCAGCCCACTACAGTTCCTCAAGACCAGTACAGTTCCTCAAGACCAGTACAGTTCCTCCAGACCAGTACAGTTCCTCCAGCCCAGTACAGTTCCTCAAGACCAGTACAGTTCCTCAAGACCAGTACAGTTCCTCCAGACCAGTACAGTTCCTCAAGCCCAGTACAGTTCCTCCAGACCAGTACAGTTCCTCCAGACCAGTACAGTTCCTCAAGCCCAGTACAGTTCCTCCACACCAGTACAGTTCCTCAAGCCCAGTACAGTTCCTCCAGACCAGTACAGTTCCTCCAGACCAGTACAGTTCCTCCAGACGAGTACAGTTCTTCCAGCCCAGTACAGTTCCTCCAGCCCAGTACAGTTCCTCCAGCCCAGTACAGTTCCTCCAGCCCAGTACAGGTCCTCAAGTCAAGTACAGTTCCTCCAGACCAGTACAGGTCCTCCAGACCAGTACAGGTCCTCCAGTCCAGTACAGTTCCTCCAGCCCAGTACAGTTCCTCCAACCCAATACAGTTCCTCCAGCCCAGTACAGTTCCTCCAGACCAGTACTGGTCCTCCAGACCAGTACAGTTCCTCCAGACCAGTACAGTACGTCCAGACCAGTACAGTTCCTCAAGCCCAGTACAGTTCCTCCAACCCAGTACAGTTCCTACAGACCCGTACAGGTCCTGCAGACCAGTACAGTTCCTCCAGCCCAGTACAGTTCCTCCAGCCCAGTACAGTTCCTCCAGACCAGTACAGTTCCTCCAGCCCAGTACAGTTCCTCAAGCCCAGTACAGTTCCTCCAGACCAGTACAGTTCCTCCAGACCAGTACAGTTCCTCAAGCCCAGTACAGTTCCTCCAGCCCAGTACAGTTCCTCCAACCCAGAACAGTTCCTCCAGAACCGTACAGGTCCTCCAGACCAGTACAGTTCCTCAAGCCCACTACAGTTCCTCCAGCCCACTACAGTTCCTCAAGACCAGTACAGTTCCTCAAGCCCAGTACAGTTCCTCAAGCCCAGTACAGTTCCTCCAGCCCAGTACAGTTCCTCAAGACCAGTACAGTTCCTCCAGACCAGTACAGTTCCTCAAGCCCAGTACAGTTCCTCAAGCCCAGTACAGTTCCTCCAGACCAGTACAGTTCCTCCAGACCAGTACAATTCCTCAAGCCCAGTACAGCCCTCCAGACCAGTAAAGTTCCTCCAGCCCAGTACAGTTCCTCAAACTCAGTACAGTTCCTCCAGACCAGTACAGTTCCTCCAGACCAGTACAGTTCCTCAAGCCCAGTACAGTTCCTCTAGAACAGTACAGTTCCTCAAGCCCAGTACAGTTCCTCCAGACCAGTACAGTTCCTCCAGACCAGAACAGTTCCTCCAGACCAGTACAGTTCCTCCAGACCAGTACAGTTCCTCAAGCCCAGTACAGTTCCTCCAGAACAGCACAGTTCCTCAAGCCCAGTACAGTTCCTCCAGACCAGTACAGTTTCTCCAGGCCAGTACAGTTCCTCCAGCCCAGTACAGGTCCTCAAGTCAAGTACAGTTCCTCCAGACCAGTACAGGTCCTCCAGACCAGTACAGGTCCTCCAGTCCAGTACAGTTCCTCCAGCCCAGTACAGTTCCTCCAGACCAGTACTGGTCCTCCAGACCAGTACAGTTCCTCCAGACCAGTACAGTTCGTCCAGACCAGTACAGTTCCTCAAGCCCAGTACAGTTCCTCCAACCCAGTACAGTTCCTCCAGACCCGTACAGGTCCTCCAGACCAGTACAGTTCCTCCAGCCCAGTACAGTTCCTCCAGCCCAGTACAGTTCCTCCAGACCAGTACAGGTCCTCCAGACCAGTACAGGTCCTCCAGTCCAGTACAGTTCCTCCAGCCCAGTACAGTTCCTCCAGACCAGTACTGGTCCTCCAGACCAGTACAGTTCCTCCAGACCAGTACAGTTCGTCCAGACCAGTACAGTTCCTCAAGCCCAGTACAGTTCCTCCAACCCAGTACAGTTCCTCCAGACCCGTACAGGTCCTACAGACCAGTACAGTTCCTCCAGCCCAGTACAGTTCCTCCAGCCCAGTACAGTTCCTCCAGACCAGTACAGTTCCTCAAGCCCAGTACAGTTCCTCCAGCCCAGTACAGTTCCTCCAGACCAGTACAGTTCCTCCAGCCCAGTACAGTTCCTCAAGCCCAGTACAGTTCCTCCAGACCAGTACAGTTCCTCCAGACCAGTACAGTTCCTCAAGCCCAGTACAGTTCCTCCAGCCCAGTACAGTTCCTCCAACCCAGAACAGTTCCTCCAGAACCGTACAGGTCCTCCAGACCAGTACAGTTCCTCAAGCCCACTACAGTTCCTCCAGCCCACTACAGTTCCACAAGACCAGTACAGTTCCTCAAGACCAGTAGAGTTCCTCCAGACCAGTACAGTTCCTCCAGCCCAGTACAGTTCCTCAAGACCAGTACAGTTCCTCAAGACCAGTACAGTTCCTCCAGACCAGTACAGTTCCTCAAGCCCAGTACAGTTCCTCAAGCCCAGTACAGTTCCTCCAGACCAGTACAGTTCCTCCAGACCAGTACAGTTCCTCAAGCCCAGTACAGTTCCTCCAGACCAGTACAGTTCCTCAAGCCCAGTACAGTTCCTCCAGACCAGTACAGTTCCTCCAGACCAGTACAGTTCCTCCAGACGAGTACAGTTCCTCCAGCCCAGTACAGTTCCTCCAGCCCAGTACAGTTCCTCCAGCCCAGTACAGGTCCTCAAGTCAAGTACAGTTCCTCCAGACCAGTACAGGTCCTCCAGACCAGTACAGGTCCTCCAGTCCAGTACAGTTCCTCCAGCCCAGTACAGTTCCTCCAACCCAATACAGTTCCTCCAGCCCAGTACAGTTCCTCCAGACCAGTACAGTTCCTCCAGACCAGTCCAGTTCGTCCAGACCAGTACAGTTCCTCAAGCCCAGTACAGTTCCTCCAACCCAGTACAGTTCCTACAGACCCGTACAGGTCCTCCAGACCAGTACAGTTCCTCCAGCCCAGTACAGTTCCTCAAGCCCAGAACAGTTCCTCCAGACCAGTACAGTTCCTCCAGACCAGTACAGTTCCTCCAGCCCAGTACAGTTCCTCCAGCCGAGTACAGTTCCTCAAGCCCAGTACAGTTCCTCCAGCCCAGTACAGTTCCTCCAACCCAGAACAGTTCCTCCAGAACCGTACAGGTCCTCCAGACCAGTACAGTTCCTCAAGCCCAGTACAGTTCCTCCAGCCCAGTACAGTTCCTCCAACCCAGAACAGTTCCTCCAGAACCGTACAGGTCCTCCAGACCAGTACAGTTCCTCAAGCCCAGTACAGTTCCTCCAGCCCAGTACAGTTCCTCCAACCCAGAACAGTTCCTCCAGAACCGTACAGGTCCTCCAGACCAGTACAGTTCCTCAAGCCCACTACAGTTCCTCCAGCCCACTACAGTTCCTCAAGACCAGTACAGTTCCTCAAGACCAGTACAGTTCCTCAAGCCCAGTACAGTTCCTCCAGCCCAGTACAGTTCCTCAAGACCAGTACAGTTCCTCAAGACCAGTACAGTTCCTCCAGACCAGTACAGTTCCTCAAGCCCAGTACAGTTCCTCCAGACCAGTACAGTTCCTCCAGATCAGTACAATTCCTCCAGACAAGTACAGTTCCTCAAGCCCAGTACAGTCCTCCAGACCAGTAAAGTTCCTCCAGACCAGTACAGTTCCTCAAACTCAGTACAGTTCCTCCAGACCAGTACAGTTCCTCCAGACCAGTACAGTTCCTCAAGCCCAGTACAGTTCCTCTAGAACAGTACAGTTCCTCAAGCCCAGTACAGTTCCTCCAGACCAGTACAGTTCCTACAGACCAGAACAGTTCCTCCAGACCAGTACAGTTCCTCCAGACCAGTATAGTTCCTCCAGACCAGTACAGTTCCTCCAGACCAGTACAGTTCCTCAAGCCCAGTACAGTTCCTCCAGAACAGCACAGTTCCTCAAGCCCAGTACAGTTCCTCCAGACCAGTACAGTTCCTCCAGACCAGTACAGTTCCTCAAGCCCAGTACAGTTCCTCCAGACCAGTACAGTTCCTCCAGACCAGTACAGTTCCTCAAGACCAGTACAGTTCCTCCAGACCAGTACAGTTCCTCAAACCCAGTACAGTTCCTCCAGACCAGTACAGTTCCTCAAGCCCAGTACAGTTCCTCCAGACCAGTACAGTTCCTCAAGCCCAGTACAGTTCCTCAAGCCCAGTACAGTTCCTCCAGACCAGTACAGTTCCTCAAGCCCAGTACAGTTCCTCCAGAACAGTACAGTTCCTCAAGCTCAGTACAGTTCCTCCAGACCAGTACAGTTCCTCAAGCCCAGTACAGTTCCTCCAGACCAGTACAGTTCCTCAAGACCAGTACAGTTCCTCCAGACCAGTACAGTTCCTCAAGCCCAGTACAGTTCCTCCAGACCAGTACAGTTCCTCAAGCCCAGTACAGTTCCTCCAGACCAGTACAGTTCCTCAAGCCCAGTACAGTTCCTCCAGACCAGTACAGTTCCTCAAGCCCAGTACAGTTCCTCCAGACCAGTACAGTTCCTCCAGACCAGTACAGTTCCTCCAGACCAGTAAAGTTCCACAAGCCCAGTACAGTTCCTCCAGACCAGTACAGTTCCTCCAGCCCAGTACAGTTCCTGCAGACCAGTAAAGTTCCTCCAGACCAGTACAGTTCCTCCAGCCCAGTACAGTTCCTCCAGACCAGTACAGTTCCTCCAGCCCAGTACAGTTCCTCCAGACCAGTAAAGTTCCTCAAGCCCAGTACAGTTCCTCCAGCCCAGTACAGTTCCTCCAGACCAGTAAAGTTCCTCAAGCCCAGTACAGTTCCTCCAGACCAGTACAGTTCCTCCAGCCCAGTAGAGTTCCTCCAGACCAGTAAAGTTCCTCCAGCCCAGTACAGTTCCTCAAGCCCAGTACAGTTCCTCCAGCCCAGTACAGTTCCTCCAGACCAGTACAGTTCCTCAAGCCCAGTACAGTTCCTCAAGCCCAGTACAGTTCCTCCAGACCAGTACAGTTCCTCCAGCCCAGTACAGTTCCTCAAGCCCAGTACAGTTCCTCAAGCCCAATACAGTTCCTCCAGACCAGTACAGTTCCTCAAGACCAGTACAGTTCCTCCAGACCAGTACAGTTCCTCAAACCCAGTACAGTTCCTCAATCCCAGTACAGTTCCTCCAGACCAGTACAGTTCCTCCAGCCCAGTACAGTCCTCCAGTCCAGTAAAGTTCCTCCAGCCCAGTACAGTTCCTCAAACTCAGTACAGTTCCTCCAGACCAGTACAGTTCCTCCAGACCAGTACAGTTCCTCAAGCCCAGTACAGTTCCTCCAGAACAGTACAGTTCCTCAAGCCCAGTACAGTTCCTACAGACCAGTACAGTTCCTACAGACCAGTACAGTTCCTCCAGACCAGTATAGTTCCTCCAGACCAGTACAGTTCCTCAAGCCCAGTACAGTTCCTCCAGAACAGTACAGTTCCTCAAGCTCAGTACAGTTCCTCCAGACCAGTACATTTCCTCAAACCCAGTACAGTTCCTCCAGACCAGTACAGTTCCTCCAGACCAGTACAGTTCCTCATGACCAGTACAGTTCCTCCAGACCAGAACAGTTCCTCCAGACCAGTACAGTTCCTCCAGACCAGTACAGTTCCTCAAACCCAGTACAGTTCCTCCAGACCAGTACAGTTCCTCAAGCCCAGTACAGTTCCTCCAGACCAGTACAGTTCCTCAAGCCCAGTACAGTTCCTCCAGACCACTACAGTTCCTAAAGCCCAGTACAGTTCCTCCAGACCAGAACAGTTCCTCCAGACCAGTACAGTTCCTCAAGCCCAGTACAGTTCCTCCAGACCAGTACAGTTCCTCAAACCCAGTACAGTTCCTCCAGACCAGTACAGTTCCTCAAGCCCAGTACAGTTCCTCCAGACCAGTACAGTTCCTCAAGCCCAGTACAGTTCCTCAAGCCCAGTACAATTCCTCCAGACCAGTACAGTTCCTCCAGGCCAGTACAGATCCTCCAGGCCAGTACAGTTCCTCAAACCCAGTACAGTTCCTCCAGACCAGTACAGTTCCTCAAGCCCAGTAGAGTTCCTCCAGACCAGTACAGTTCCTCCAGACCAGTACAGTTCCTCCAGACCAGTACAGTTCCTCAAGCCCAGTACAGTTCCTTAAGACCAGTACAGTTCCTCAAGCCCAGTACAGTTCCTCCAGACCAGTACATGTCCTCCAGCCCAGTACAGTTCCTCCAGACCAGTACAGTTCCTCAAGCCCAGTACAGTTCCTCAAGCCCAGTAGAGTTCCTCAAGCCCAGTACAGTTCCTCCAGACCAGTACAGTTCCTCAAGCCCAGTACAGTTCCTCAAGCCCAGTAGAGTTCATCAAGCCCAGTACAGGTCCTCCAGCCCAGTACAGTTCCTCCAGCCCAGTACAGTTCCTCAAGCCCAGTACAGTTCCTCAAGCCCAGTAGAGTTCCTCAAGCCCAGTACAGTTCCTCCAGACCATTACAGTTCCTCAAGCCCAGTACAGGTCCTCCAGACCAGTAAAGTTCCTCCAGACCAGTACAGTTCCTCAAGCCCAGTACAGTTCCTCCAGACCAGTACAGTTCCTCCAGACCAGTACAGTTCCTCCAGAACAGTACAGTTCCTCAAGCCCAGTACAGTTCCTCCAGACCAGTACAGTTCCTACAGACCAGTACAGTTCCTACAGACCAGTACAGTTCCTCCAGACCAGTATAGTTCCTCCAGACCAGTACAGTTCCTCCAGACCAGTTCAGTTCCTCCAGACCAGTACAGTTCCTCCAGAACAGTACAGTTCCTCAAGCTCAGTACAGTTCCTCCAGACCAGTACATTTCCTCAAACCCAGTACAGTTCCTCCAGACCAGTAAAGTTCCTCCAGACCAGTACAGTTCCTCAAGATCAGTACAGTTACTCCAGACCAGAACAGTTCCTCCAGACCAGTACAGTTCCTCCAGACCAGTACAGTTCCTCAAACCCAGTACAGTTCCTCCAGAACAGTACAGTTCCTCAAGCCCAGTACAGTTCCTCCAGACCAGTACAGTTCCTCAAACCCAGTACAGTTCCTCCAGACCAGTACAGTTCCTCCAGACCAGTACAGTTCCTCCAGACCAGTACAGTTCCTCAAGCCCAGTTCAGTTCCTCCAGACCAGTACAGTTCCTCAAACCCAGTACAGTTCCTCCAGAGCAGTACAGTTCCTCAAGCCCAGTACAGTTCCTCCAGACCAGTACAGTTCCTCCAGACCAGTACAGTTCCTCAAGCCCAGTACAGTTCCTCCAGACCAGTACAGTTCATCCAGGCCAGTACAGTTCCTCCAGGCCAGTACAGTTCCTCCAGGTCAGTACAGTTCCTCAAACCCAGTACAGTTCCTCCAGACCAGTACAGTTCCTCAAGCCCAGTAGAGTTCCTCCAGACCAGTACAGTTCCTCAAGCCCAGTACAGTTCCTCCAGACCAGTACAGTTCCTCAAGCCCAGTACAGTTCCTCAAGCCCAGTACAGTTCCTCCAGACCAGTACAGTTCCTCAAGCCCAGTACAGTTCCTCCAGACCAGTACAGGTCCTCCAGACCAGTACAGTTCCTCAAGCCCAGTTCAGGTCCTCCAGACCAGTAAAGTTCCTCCAGACCAGTACAGTTCCTCCAGACCAGTACAGTTCCTCCAGCCCAGTACAGTTCCTGCAGACCAGTAAAGTTCCTCCAGCCCAGTACAGTTCCTCCAGCCCAGTACAGTTCCTCCAGACCAGTACAGTTCCTCCAGCCCAGTACAGTTCCTCCAGACCAGTAAAGTTCCTCAAGCCCAGTACAGTTCCTCCAGCCCAGTACAGTTCCTCCAGACCAGTAAAGTTCCTCAAGCCCAGTACAGTTCCTCCAGACCAGTACAGTTCCTCCAGCCCAGTACAGTTCCTCCAGACCAGTAAAGTTCCTCCAGCCCAGTACAGTTCCTCAAGCCCAGTACAGTTCCTCAAGCCCAGTACAGTTCCTCCAGACCAGTACAGTTCCTCAAGCCCAGTACAGTTCTTCAAGCCCAGTACAGTTCCTCCAGACCAGTACAGTTCCTCCAGCCCAGTACAGTTCCTCAAGCCCAGTACAGTTCCTCAAGCCCAATACAGTTCCTCAAGACCAGTACAGTTCCTCAAGACCAGTACAGTTCCTCCAGACCAGTACAGTTCCTCAAGCCCAGAACAGTTCCTCAATCCCAGTACAGTTCCTCCAGACCAGTACAGTTCCTCCAGCCCAGTACAGTCCTCCAGTCCAGTAAAGTTCCTCCAGCCCAGTACAGTTCCTCAAACTCAGTACAGTTCCTCCAGACCAGTACAGTTCCTCCAGACCAGTACAGTTCCTCAAGACCAGTACAGTTCCTCCAGACCAGAACAGTTCCTCCAGACCAGTACAGTTCCTCCAGACCAGTACAGTTCCTCAAACCCAGTACAGTTCCTCCAGACCAGTACAGTTCCTCAAGCCCAGTACAGTTCCTCCAGACCAGTACAGTTCCTCAAGCCCAGTACAGTTCCTCCAGACCACTACAGTTCCTAAAGCCCAGTACAGTTCCTCCAGACCAGTACAGTTCCTCCAGACCAGTACAGTTCCTCAAGCCCAGTACAGTTCCTCCAGACCAGTACAGTTCCTCAAACCCAGTACATTTCCTCCAGACCAGTACAGTTCCTCAAGCCCAGTACAGTTCCTCCAGACCAGTACAGTTCCTCAAGCCCAGTACAGTTCCTCAAGCCCAGTACAATTCCTCCAGACCAGTACAGTTCCTCCAGACCAGTACAGTTCCTCAAGCCCAGTACAGTTCCTTAAGACCAGTACAGTTCCTCAAGCCCAGTACAGTTCCTCCAGACCAGTACATGTCCTCCAGCCCAGTACAGTTCCTCCAGACCAGTACAGTTCCTCAAGCCCAGTACAGTTCCTCAAGCCCAGTAGAGTTCCTCAAGCCCAGTAGAGTTCCTCAAGCCCAGTACAGTTCCTCCAGACCAGTACAGTTCCTCAAGCCCAGTACGGTTCCTCAAGCCCAGTAGAGTTCGGCAAGCCCAGTACAGGTCCTCCAGCCCAGTACAGTTCCTCCAGCCCAGTACAGTTCCTCAAGCCCAGTACAGTTCCTCAAGCCCAGTAGAGTTCCTCAAGCCCAGTACAGTTCCTCCAGACCATTACAGTTCCTCAAGCCCAGTACAGGTCCTCCAGACCAGTAAAGTTCCTCCAGACCAGTACAGTTCCTCAAGCCCAGTACAGTTCCTCCAGACCAGTACAGTTCCTCCAGACCAGTACAGTTCCTCAAGCCCAGTACAGTTCCTCCAGAACAGTACAGTTCCTCAAGCCCAGTACAGTTCCTCCAGACCAGTACAGTTCCTACAGACCAGTACAGTTCCTCCAGACCAGTACAGTTCCTCCAGACCAGTATAGTTCCTCCAGACCAGTACAGTTCCTCCAGACCAGTACAGTTCCTCAAGCCCAGTACAGTTCCTCCAGAACAGTACAGTTCCTCAAGCTCAGTACAGTTCCTCCAGACCAGTACATTTCCTCAAACCCAGTAAAGTTCCTCCAGACCAGTACAGTTCCTCCAGACCAGTACAGTTCCTCAAGATCAGTACAGTTCCTCCAGACCAGAACAGTTCCTCCAGACCAGTACAGTTCCTCCAGACCAGTACAGTTCCTCAAACCCAGTACAGTTCCTCCAGAACAGTACAGTTCCTCAAGCCCAGTACAGTTCCTCCAGACCAGTACAGTTCCTCAAACCCAGTACAGTTCCTCCAGACCAGTACAGTTCCTCAAGCCCAGTACAGTTCCTCCAGACCAGTACAGTTCCTCCAGACCAGTACAGTTCCTCAAGCCCAGTACAGTTCCTCCAGACCAGTACAGTTCCTCAAACCCAGTACAGTTCCTCCAGAGCAGTACAGTTCCTCAAGCCCAGTACAGTTCCTCCAGACCAGTACAGTTCCTCCAGACCAGTACAGTTCCTCAAGCCCAGTACAGTTCCTCCAGACCAGTACAGTTCCTCCAGGCCAGTACAGTTCCTCCAGGTCAGTACAGTTCCTCAAACCCAGTACAGTTCCTCCAGACCAGTACAGTTCCTCAAGCCCAGTAGAGTTCCTCCAGACCAGTACAGTTCCTCAAGCCCAGTACAGTTCCTCCAGACCAGTACAGTTCCTCAAGCCCAGTACAGTTCCTCAAGCCCAGTACAGTTCCTCCAGACCAGTACAGTTCCTCAAGCCCAGTACAGTTCCTCCAGACCAGTACAGTTCCTCCAGCCCAGTACAGTTCCTGCAGACCAGTAAAGTTCCTCCAGCCCAGTATAGTTCCTCCAGACCAGTACAGTTCCTCAAGCCCAGTACAGTTCCTCCAGAACAGTACAGTTCCTCAAGCTCAGTACAGTTCCTCCAGACCAGTACATTTCCTCAAACCCAGTACAGTTCCTCCAGACCAGTACAGTTCCTCCAGACCAGTACAGTTCCTCATGACCAGTACAGTTCCTCCAGACCAGAACAGTTCCTCCAGACCAGTACAGTTCCTCCAGACCAGTACAGTTCCTCAAACCCAGTACAGTTCCTCCAGACCAGTACAGTTCCTCAAGCCCAGTAAAGTTCCTCCAGACCAGTACAGTTCCTCAAGCCCAGTACAGTTCCTCCAGACCACTACAGTTCCTAAAGCCCAGTACAGTTCCTCCACACCAGTACAGTTCCTCCAGACCAGTACAGTTCCTCAAGCCCAGTACACTTCCTCAAGCCCAGTACAGTTCCTCAAACCCAGTACAGTTCCTCCAGACCAGTACAGTTCCTCAAGCCCAGTACAGTTCCTCCAGACCAGTACAGTTCCTCAAGCCCAGTACAGTTCCTCAAGCCCAGTACAATTCCTCCAGACCAGTACAGTTCCTCCAGGCCAGTACAGATCCTCCAGGCCAGTACAGTTCCTCAAACCCAGTACAGTTCCTCCAGACCAGTACAGTTCCTCAAGCCCAGTAGAGTTCCTCCAGACCAGTACAGTTCCTCCAGACCAGTACAGTTCCTCCAGACCAGTACAGTTCCTCAAGCCCAGTACAGTTCCTTAAGACCAGTACAGTTCCTCAAGCCCAGTACAGTTCCTCCAGACCAGTACATGTCCTCCAGCCCAGTACAGTTCCTCCAGACCAGTACAGTTCCTCAAGCCCAGTAGAGTTCCTCAAGCCCAGTAGAGTTCATCAAGCCCAGTACAGTTCCTCCAGACCAGTACAGTTCCTCAAGCCCAGTACAGTTCCTCAAGCCCAGTAGAGTTCGTCAAGCCCAGTACAGGTCCTCCAGCCCAGTACAGTTCCTCCAGCCCAGTACAGTTCCTCAAGCCCAGTACAGTTCCTCAAGCCCAGTAGAGTTCCTCAAGCCCAGTACAGTTCCTCCAGACCATTTCAGTTCCTCAAGCCCAGTACAGGTCCTCCAGACCAGTAAAGTTCCTCCAGACCAGTACAGTTCCTCAAGCCCAGTACAGTTCCTCCAGACCAGTACAGTTCCTCCAGACCAGTACAGTTCCTCAAGCCCAGTACAGTTCCTCCAGAACAGTACAGTTCCTCAAGCCCAGTACAGTTCCTCCAGACCAGTACAGTTCCTCCAGACCAGTACAGTTCCTCCAGACCAGTATAGTTCCTCCAGACCAGTACAGTTCCTCCAGACCAGTACAGTTCCTCAAGCCCAGTACAGTTCCTCCAGAACAGTACAGTTCCTCAAGCTCAGTACAGTTCCTCCAGACCAGTACATTTCCTCAAACCCAGTACAGTTCCTCCAGACCAGTACAGTTCCTCCAGACCAGTACAGTTCCTCAAGATCAGTACAGTTCCTCCAGACCAGAACAGTTCCTCCAGACCAGTACAGTTCCTCCAGACCAGTACAGTTCCTCAAACCCAGTACAGTTCCTCCAGAACAGTACAGTTCCTCAAGCCCAGTACAGTTCCTCCAGACCAGTACAGTTCCTCAAACCCAGTACAGTTCCTCCAGACCAGTACAGTTCCTCAAGCCCAGTACAGTTCCTCCAGACCAGTACAGTTCCTCAAGCCCAGTACAGTTCCTCCAGACCAGTACAGTTCCTCAAACCCAGTACAGTTCCTCCAGAGCAGTACAGTTCCTCAAGCCCAGTACAGTTCCTCCAGACCAGTACAGTTCCTCCAGACCAGTACAGTTCCTCAAGCCCAGTACAGTTCCTCCAGACCAGTACAGTTCCTCCAGGCCAGTACAGTTCCTCCAGGTCAGTACAGTTCCTCAAACCCAGTACAGTTCCTCCAGACCAGTACAGTTCCTCAAGCCCAGTAGAGTTCCTCCAGACCAGTACAGTTCCTCAAGCCCAGTACAGTTCCTCCAGACCAGTACAGTTCCTCAAGCCCAGTACAGTTCCTCAAGCCCAGTACAGTTCCTCCAGACCAGTACAGTTCCTCAAGCCCAGTACAGTTCCTCCAGACCAGTACAGGTCCTCCAGACCAGTACAGTTCCTCAAGCCCAGTTCAGGTCCTCCAGACCAGTAAAGTTCCTCCAGACCAGTACAGTTCCTCCAGACCAGTACAGTTCCTCCAGCCCAGTACAGTTCCTGCAGACCAGTAAAGTTCCTCCAGCCCAGTACAGTTCCTCCAGCCCAGTACAGTTCCTCCAGACCAGTACAGTTCCTCCAGCCCAGTACAGTTCCTCCAGACCAGTAAAGTTCCTCAAGCCCAGTACAGTTCCTCCAGCCCAGTACAGTTCCTCCAGACCAGTAAAGTTCCTCAAGCCCAGTACAGTTCCTCCAGACCAGTACAGTTCCTCCAGCCCAGTACAGTTCCTCCAGACCAGTAAAGTTCCTCCAGCCCAGTACAGTTCCTCAAGCCCAGTACAGTTCCTCAAGCCCAGTACAGTTCCTCCAGACCAGTACAGTTCCTCAAGCCCAGTACAGTTCTTCAAGCCCAGTACAGTTCCTCCAGACCAGTACAGTTCCTCCAGCCCAGTACAGTTCCTCAAGCCCAGTACAGTTCCTCAAGCCCAATACAGTTCCTCAAGACCAGTACAGTTCCTCAAGACCAGTACAGTTCCTCCAGACCAGTACAGTTCCTCAAGCCCAGTACAGTTCCTCAATCCCAGTACAGTTCCTCCAGACCAGTACAGTTCCTCCAGCCCAGTACAGTCCTCCAGTCCAGTAAAGTTCCTCCAGCCCAGTACAGTTCCTCAAACTCAGTACAGTTCCTCCAGACCAGTACAGTTCCTCCAGACCAGTACAGTTCCTCAAGACCAGTACAGTTCCTCCAGACCAGAACAGTTACTCCAGACCAGTACAGTTCCTCCAGACCAGTACAGTTCCTCAAACCCAGTACAGTTCCTCCAGACCAGTACAGTTCCTCAAGCCCAGTACAGTTCCTTCAGACCAGTACAGTTCCTCAAGCCCAGTACAGTTCCTCCAGACCACTACAGTTCCTAAAGCCCAGTACAGTTCCTCCAGACCAGTACAGTTCCTCCAGACCAGTACAGTTCCTCAAGCCCAGTACAGTTCCTCCAGACCAGTACAGTTCCTCAAACCCAGTACAGTTCATCCAGACCAGTACAGTTCCTCAAGCCCAGTACAGTTCTTCCAGACCAGTACAGTTCCTCAAGCCCAGTACAGTTCCTCAAGCCCAGTACAATTCCTCCAGACCAGTACAGTTCCTCCAGGCCAGTACAGATCCTCCAGGCCAGTACAGTTCCTCAAACCCAGTACAGTTCCTCCAGACCAGTACAGTTCCTCAAGCCCAGTAGAGTTCCTCCAGACCAGTACAGTTCCTCCAGACCAGTACAGTTCCTCAAGCCCAGTACAGTTCCTTAAGACCAGTACAGTTCCTCAAGCCCAGTACAGTTCCTCCAGACCAGTACATGTCCTCCAGCCCAGTACAGTTCCTCCAGACCAGTACAGTTCCTCAAGCCCAGTACAGTTCCTCAAGCCCAGTAGAGTTCTCAAGCCCAGTAGAGTTCCTCAAGCCCAGTACAGTTCCTCCAGACCAGTACAGTTCCTCAAGCCCAGTACAGTTCCTCAAGCCCAGTAGAGTTCGGCAAGCCCAGTACAGGTCCTCCAGCCCAGTACAGTTCCTCCAGCCCAGTACAGTTCCTCAAGCCCAGTACAGTTCCTCAAGCCCAGTAGAGTTCCTCAAGCCCAGTACAGTTCCTCCAGACCATTACAGTTCCTCAAGCCCAGTACAGGTCCTCCAGACCAGTAAAGTTCCTCCAGACCAGTACAGTTCCTCAAGCCCAGTACAGTTCCTCCAGACCAGTACAGTTCCTCCAGACCAGTACAGTTCCTGAAGCCCAGTACAGTTCCTCCAGAACAGTACAGTTCCTCAAGCCCAGTACAGTTCCTCCAGACCAGTACAGTTCCTACAGACCAGTACAGTTCCTCCAGACCAGTACAGTTCCTCCAGACCAGTATAGTTCCTCCAGACCAGTACAGTTCCTCCAGACCAGTACAGTTCCTCAAGCCCAGTACAGTTCCTCCAGAACAGTACAGTTCCTCAAGCTCAGTACAGTTCCTCCAGACCAGTACATTTCCTCAAACCCAGTACAGTTCCTCCAGACCAGTACAGTTCCTCCAGACCAGTACAGTTCCTCAAGATCAGTACAGTTCCTCCAGACCGGAACAGTTCCTCCAGACCAGTACAGTTCCTCCAGACCAGTACAGTTCCTCAAACCCAGTACAGTTCCTCCAGAACAGTACAGTTCCTCAAGCCCAGTACAGTTCCTCCAGACCAGTACAGTTCCTCAAACCCAGTACAGTTCCTCCAGACCAGTACAGTTCCTCAAGCCCAGTACAGTTCCTCCAGACCAGTACAGTTCCTCCAGACCAGTACAGTTCCTCAAGCCCAGTACAGTTCCTCCAGACCAGTACAGTTCCTCAAACCCAGTACAGTTCCTCCAGAGCAGTACAGTTCCTCAAGCCCAGTACAGTTCCTCCAGACCAGTACAGTTCCTCCAGACCAGTACAGTTCCTCAAGCCCAGTACAGTTCCTCCAGACCAGTACAGTTCCTCCAGGCCAGTACAGTTCCTCCAGGTCAGTACAGTTCCTCAAACCCAGTACAGTTCCTCCAGACCAGTACAGTTCCTCAAGCCCAGTAGAGTTCCTCCAGACCAGTACAGTTCCTCAAGCCCAGTACAGTTCCTCCAGACCAGTACAGTTCCTCAAGCCCAGTACAGTTCCTCAAGCCCAGTACAGTTCCTCCAGACCAGTACAGTTCCTCAAGCCCAGTACAGTTCCTCCAGACCAGTACAGTTCCTCAAGCCCAGTACAGTTCCTCAAGCCCAGTAGAGTTCGTCAAGCCCAGTACAGGTCCTCCAGCCCAGTACAGTTCCTCCAGCCCAGTACAGTTCCTCAAGCCCAGTACAGTTCCTCAAGCCCAGTAGAGTTCCTCAAGCCCAGTACAGTTCCTCCAGACCATTACAGTTCCTCAAGCCCAGTACAGGTCCTCCAGACCAGTAAAGTTCCTCCAGACCAGTACAGTTCCTCAAGCCCAGTACAGTTCCTCCAGACCAGTACAGTTCCTCCAGACCAGTACAGTTCCTCAAGCCCAGTACAGTTCCTCCAGAACAGTACAGTTCCTCAAGCCCAGTACATTTCCTCCAGACCAGTACAGTTCCTCCAGACCAGTACAGTTCCTCCAGACCAGTATAGTTCCTCCAGACCAGTACAGTTCCTCCAGACCAGTACAGTTCCTCAAGCCCAGTACAGTTCCTCCAGAACAGTACAGTTCCTCAAGCTCAGTACAGTTCCTCCAGACCAGTACATTTCCTCAAACCCAGTACAGTTCCTCCAGACCAGTACAGTTCCTCCAGACCAGTACAGTTCCTCAAGATCAGTACAGTTCCTCCAGACCAGAACAGTTCCTCCAGACCAGTACAGTTCCTCCAGACCAGTACAGTTCCTCAAACCCAGTACAGTTCCTCCAGAACAGTACAGTTCCTCAAGCCCAGTACAGTTCCTCCAGACCAGTACAGTTCCTCAAACCCAGTACAGTTCCTCCAGACCAGTACAGTTCCTCAAGCCCAGTACAGTTCCTCCAGACCAGTACAGTTCCTCAATCCCAGTACAGTTCCTCCAGACCAGTACAGTTCCTCAAACCCAGTACAGTTCCTCCAGAGCAGTACAGTTCCTCAAGCCCAGTACAGTTCCTCCAGACCAGTACAGTTCCTCCAGACCAGTACAGTTCCTCAAGCCCAGTACAGTTCCTCCAGACCAGTACAGTTCCTCCAGGCCAGTACAGTTCCTCCAGGTCAGTACAGTTCCTCAAACCCAGTACAGTTCCTCCAGACCAGTACAGTTCCTCAAGCCCAGTAGAGTTCCTCCAGACCAGTACAGTTCCTCAAGCCCAGTACAGTTCCTCCAGACCAGTACAGTTCCTCAAGCCCAGTACAGTTCCTCAAGCCCAGTACAGTTCCTCCAGACCAGTACAGTTCCTCAAGCCCAGTACAGTTCCTCCAGACCAGTACAGGTCCTCCAGACCAGTACAGTTCCTCAAGCCCAGTTCAGGTCCTCCAGACCAGTAAAGTTCCTCCAGACCAGTACAGTTCCTCCAGACCAGTACAGTTCCTCCAGCCCAGTACAGTTCCTGCAGACCAGTAAAGTTCCTCCAGCCCAGTACAGTTCCTCCAGCCCAGTACAGTTCCTCCAGACCAGTACAGTTCCTCCAGCCCAGTACAGTTCCTCCAGACCAGTAAAGTTCCTCAAGCCCAGTACAGTTCCTCCAGCCCAGTACAGTTCCTCCAGACCAGTAAAGTTCCTCAAGCCCAGTACAGTTCCTCCAGACCAGTACAGTTCCTCCAGCCCAGTACAGTTCCTCCAGACCAGTAAAGTTCCTCCAGCCCAGTACAGTTCCTCAAGCCCAGTACAGTTCCTCAAGCCCAGTACAGTTCCTCCAGACCAGTACAGTTCCTCAAGCCCAGTACAGTTCTTCAAGCCCAGTACAGTTCCTCCAGACCAGTACAGTTCCTCCAGCCCAGTACAGTTCCTCAAGCCCAGTACAGTTCCTCAAGCCCAATACAGTTCCTCAAGACCAGTACAGTTCCTCAAGACCAGTACAGTTCCTCCAGACCAGTACAGTTCCTCAAGCCCAGTACAGTTCCTCAATCCCAGTACAGTTCCTCCAGACCAGTACAGTTCCTCCAGCCCAGTACAGTCCTCCAGTCCAGTAAAGTTCCTCCAGCCCAGTACAGTTCCTCAAACTCAGTACAGTTCCTCCAGACCAGTACAGTTCCTCCAGACCAGTACAGTTCCTCAAGACCAGTACAGTTCCTCCAGACCAGAACAGTTACTCCAGACCAGTACAGTTCCTCCAGACCAGTACAGTTCCTCAAACCCAGTACAGTTCCTCCAGACCAGTACAGTTCCTCAAGCCCAGTACAGTTCCTTCAGACCAGTACAGTTCCTCAAGCCCAGTACAGTTCCTCCAGACCACTACAGTTCCTAAAGCCCAGTACAGTTCCTCCAGACCAGTACAGTTCCTCCAGACCAGTACAGTTCCTCAAGCCCAGTACAGTTCCTCCAGACCAGTACAGTTCCTCAAACCCAGTACAGTTCATCCAGACCAGTACAGTTCCTCAAGCACAGTACAGTTCCTCCAGACCAGTACAGTTCCTCAAGCCCAGTACAGTTCCTCAAGCCCAGTACAATTCCTCCAGACCAGTACAGTTCCTCCAGGCCAGTACAGATCCTCCAGGCCAGTACAGTTCCTCAAACCCAGTACAGTTCCTCCAGACCAGTACAGTTCCTCAAGCCCAGTAGAGTTCCTCCAGACCAGTACAGTTCCTCCAGACCAGTACAGTTCCTCAAGCCCAGTACAGTTCCTTAAGACCAGTACAGTTCCTCAAGCCCAGTACAGTTCCTCCAGACCAGTACATGTCCTCCAGCCCAGTACAGTTCCTCCAGACCAGTACAGTTCCTCAAGCCCAGTACAGTTCCTCAAGCCCAGTAGAGTTCCTCAAGCCCAGTAGAGTTCCTCAAGCCCAGTACAGTTCCTCCAGACCAGTACAGTTCCTCAAGCCCAGTACAGTTCCTCAAGCCCAGTAGAGTTCGGCAAGCCCAGTACAGGTCCTCCAGCCCAGTACAGTTCCTCCAGCCCAGTACAGTTCCTCAAGCCCAGTACAGTTCCTCAAGCCCAGTAGAGTTCCTCAAGCCCAGTACAGTTCCTCCAGACCATTACAGTTCCTCAAGCCCAGTACAGGTCCTCCAGACCAGTAAAGTTCCTCCAGACCAGTACAGTTCCTCAAGCCCAGTACAGTTCCTCCAGACCAGTACAGTTCCTCCAGACCAGTACAGTTCCTGAAGCCCAGTACAGTTCCTCCAGAACAGTACAGTTCCTCAAGCCCAGTACAGTTCCTCCAGACCAGTACAGTTCCTACAGACCAGTACAGTTCCTCCAGACCAGTACAGTTCCTCCAGACCAGTATAGTTCCTCCAGACCAGTACAGTTCCTCCAGACCAGTACAGTTCCTCAAGCCCAGTACAGTTCCTCCAGAACAGTACAGTTCCTCAAGCTCAGTACAGTTCCTCCAGACCAGTACATTTCCTCAAACCCAGTACAGTTCCTCCAGACCAGTACAGTTCCTCCAGACCAGTACAGTTCCTCCAGACCAGTACAGTTCCTCAAGATCAGTACAGTTCCTCCAGACCAGAACAGTTCCTCCAGACCAGTACAGTTCCTCCAGACCAGTACAGTTCCTCAAACCCAGTACAGTTCCTCCAGAACAGTACAGTTCCTCAAGCCCAGTACAGTTCCTCCAGACCAGTACAGTTCCTCAAACCCAGTACAGTTCCTCCAGAGCAGTACAGTTCCTCAAGCCCAGTACAGTTCCTCCAGACCAGTACAGTTCCTCCAGACCAGTACAGTTCCTCAAGCCCAGTACAGTTCCTCCAGACCAGTACAGTTCCTCCAGGCCAGTACAGTTCCTCCAGGTCAGTACAGTTCCTCAAACCCAGTACAGTTCCTCCAGACCAGTACAGTTCCTCCAGACCAGTACAGTTCCTCAAGATCAGTACAGTTCCTCCAGACCAGAACAGTTCCTCCAGACCAGTACAGTTCCTCCAGACCAGTACAGTTCCTCAAACCCAGTACAGTTCCTCCAGAACAGTACAGTTCCTCAAGCCCAGTACAGTTCCTCCAGACCAGTACAGTTCCTCAAACCCAGTACAGTTCCTCCAGACCAGTACAGTTCCTCAAGCCCAGTACAGTTCCTCCAGACCAGTACAGTTCCTCCAGACCAGTACAGTTCCTCAAGCCCAGTACAGTTCCTCCAGACCAGTACAGTTCCTCAAACCCAGTACAGTTCCTCCAGAGCAGTACAGTTCCTCAAGCCCAGTACAGTTCCTCCAGACCAGTACAGTTCCTCCAGACCAGTACAGTTCCTCAAGCCCAGTACAGTTCCTCCAGACCAGTACAGTTCCTCCAGGCCAGTACAGTTCCTCCAGGTCAGTACAGTTCCTCAAACCCAGTACAGTTCCTCCAGACCAGTACAGTTCCTCAAGCCCAGTAGAGTTCCTCCAGACCAGTACAGTTCCTCAAGCCCAGTACAGTTCCTCCAGACCAGTACAGTTCCTCAAGCCCAGTACAGTTCCTCAAGCCCAGTACAGTTCCTCCAGACCAGTACAGTTCCTCAAGCCCAGTACAGTTCCTCCAGACCAGTACAGTTCCTCCAGACCAGTACAGTTCCTCAAGCCCAGTACAGTTCCTCAAGCCCAGTAGAGTTCGTCAAGCCCAGTACAGGTCCTCCAGCCCAGTACAGTTCCTCCAGCACAGTACAGTTCCTCAAGCCCAGTACAGTTCCTCAAGCCCAGTAGAGTTCCTCAAGCCCAGTACAGTTCCTCCAGACCATTACAGTTCCTCAAGCCCAGTACAGGTCCTCCAGACCAGTAAAGTTCCTCCAGACCAGTACAGTTCCTCAAGCCCAGTACAGTTCCTCCAGACCAGTACAGTTCCTCCAGACCAGTACAGTTCCTCAAGCCCAGTACAGTTCCTCCAGAACAGTACAGTTCCTCAAGCCCAGTACAGTTCCTCCAGACCAGTACAGTTCCTCCAGACCAGTACAGTTCCTCCAGACCAGTATAGTTCCTCCAGACCAGTACAGTTCCTCAAGCCCAGTACAGTTCCTCCAGAACAGTACAGTTCCTCAAGCTCAGTACAGTTCCTCCAGACCAGTACATTTCCTCAAACCCAGTACAGTTCCTCCAGACCAGTACAGTTCCTCCAGACCAGTACAGTTCCTCAAGATCAGTACAGTTCCTCCAGACCAGAACAGTTCCTCCAGACCAGTACAGTTCCTCCAGACCAGTACAGTTCCTCAAACCCAGTACAGTTCCTCCAGAACAGTACAGTTCCTCAAGCCCAGTACAGTTCCTCCAGACCAGTACAGTTCCTCAAACCCAGTACAGTTCCTCCAGACCAGTACAGTTCCTCAAGCCCAGTACAGTTCCTCCAGACCAGTACAGTTCCTCAAGCCCAGTACAGTTCCTCCAGACCAGTACAGTTCCTCAAACCCAGTACAGTTCCTCCAGAGCAGTACAGTTCCTCAAGCCCAGTACAGTTCCTCCAGACCAGTACAGTTCCTCCAGACCAGTACAGTTCCTCAAGCCCAGTACAGTTCCTCCAGACCAGTACAGTTCCTCCAGGCCAGTACAGTTCCTCCAGGTCAGTACAGTTCCTCAAACCCAGTACAGTTCCTCCAGACCAGTACAGTTCCTCAAGCCCAGTAGAGTTCCTCCAGACCAGTACAGTTCCTCAAGCCCAGTACAGTTCCTCCAGACCAGTACAGTTCCTCAAGCCCAGTACAGTTCCTCAAGCCCAGTACAGTTCCTCCAGACCAGTACAGTTCCTCAAGCCCAGTACAGTTCCTCCAGACCAGTACAGGTCCTCCAGACCAGTACAGTTCCTCAAGCCCAGTTCAGGTCCTCCAGACCAGTAAAGTTCCTCCAGACCAGTACAGTTCCTCCAGACCAGTACAGTTCCTCCAGCCCAGTACAGTTCCTGCAGACCAGTAAAGTTCCTCCAGCCCAGTACAGTTCCTCCAGCCCAGTACAGTTCCTCCAGACCAGTACAGTTCCTCCAGCCCAGTACAGTTCCTCCAGACCAGTAAAGTTCCTCAAGCCCAGTACAGTTCCTCCAGCCCAGTACAGTTCCTCCAGACCAGTAAAGTTCCTCAAGCCCAGTACAGTTCCTCCAGACCAGTACAGTTCCTCCAGCCCAGTACAGTTCCTCCAGACCAGTAAAGTTCCTCCAGCCCAGTACAGTTCCTCAAGCCCAGTACAGTTCCTCAAGCCCAGTACAGTTCCTCCAGACCAGTACAGTTCCTCAAGCCCAGTACAGTTCTTCAAGCCCAGTACAGTTCCTCCAGACCAGTACAGTTCCTCCAGCCCAGTACAGTTCCTCAAGCCCAGTACAGTTCCTCAAGCCCAATACAGTTCCTCAAGACCAGTACAGTTCCTCAAGACCAGTACAGTTCCTCCAGACCAGTACAGTTCCTCAAGCCCAGTACAGTTCCTCAATCCCAGTACAGTTCCTCCAGACCAGTACAGTTCCTCCAGCCCAGTACAGTCCTCCAGTCCAGTAAAGTTCCTCCAGCCCAGTACAGTTCCTCAAACTCAGTACAGTTCCTCCAGACCAGTACAGTTCCTCCAGACCAGTACAGTTCCTCAAGACCAGTACAGTTCCTCCAGACCAGAACAGTTACTCCAGACCAGTACAGTTCCTCCAGACCAGTACAGTTCCTCAAACCCAGTACAGTTCCTCCAGACCAGTACAGTTCCTCAAGCCCAGTACAGTTCCTTCAGACCAGTACAGTTCCTCAAGCCCAGTACAGTTCCTCCAGACCACTACAGTTCCTAAAGCCCAGTACAGTTCCTCCAGACCAGTACCGTTCCTCCAGACCAGTACAGTTCCTCAAGCCCAGTACAGTTCCTCCAGACCAGTACAGTTCCTCAAACCCAGTACAGTTCATCCAGACCAGTACAGTTCCTCAAGCACAGTACAGTTCCTCCAGACCAGTACAGTTCCTCAAGCCCAGTACAGTTCCTCAAGCCCAGTACAATTCCTCCAGACCAGTACAGTTCCTCCAGGCCAGTACAGATCCTCCAGGCCAGTACAGTTCCTCAAACCCAGTACAGTTCCTCCAGACCAGTACAGTTCCTCAAGCCCAGTAGAGTTCCTCCAGACCAGTACAGTTCCTCCAGACCAGTACAGTTCCTCAAGCCCAGTACATTTCCTTAAGACCAGTACAGTTCCTCAAGCCCAGTACAGTTCCTCCAGACCAGTACATGTCCTCCAGCCCAGTACAGTTCCTCCAGACCAGTACAGTTCCTCAAGCCCAGTACAGTTCCTCAAGCCCAGTAGAGTTCCTCAAGCCCAGTAGAGTTCCTCAAGCCCAGTACAGTTCCTCCAGCCCAGTACAGTTCCTCAAACTCAGTACAGTTCCTCCAGACCAGTACAGTTCCTCCAGACCAGTACAGTTCCTCAAGACCAGTACAGTTCCTCCAGACCAGAACAGTTACTCCAGACCAGTACAGTTCCTCCAGACCAGTACAGTTCCTCAAACCCAGTACAGTTCCTCCAGACCAGTACAGTTCCTCAAGCCCAGTACAGTTCCTTCAGACCAGTACAGTTCCTCAAGCCCAGTACAGTTCCTCCAGACCACTACAGTTCCTAAAGCCCAGTACAGTTCCTCCAGACCAGTACAGTTCCTCCAGACCAGTACAGTTCCTCAAGCCCAGTACAGTTCCTCCAGACCAGTACAGTTCCTCAAACCCAGTACAGTTCATCCAGACCAGTACAGTTCCTCAAGCACAGTACAGTTCCTCCAGACCAGTACAGTTCCTCAAGCCCAGTACAGTTCCTCAAGCCCAGTACAATTCCTCCAGACCAGTACAGTTCCTCCAGGCCAGTACAGATCCTCCAGGCCAGTACAGTTCCTCAAACCCAGTACAGTTCCTGCAGACCAGTACAGTTCCTCAAGCCCAGTAGAGTTCCTCCAGACCAGTACAGTTCCTCCAGACCAGTACAGTTCCTCAAGCCCAGTACAGTTCCTTAAGACCAGTACAGTTCCTCAAGCCCAGTACAGTTCCTCCAGACCAGTACATGTCCTCCAGCCCAGTACAGTTCCTCCAGACCAGTACAGTTCCTCAAGCCCAGTACAGTTCCTCAAGCCCAGTAGAGTTCCTCAAGCCCAGTAGAGTTCCTCAAGCCCAGTACAGTTCCTCCAGACCAGTACAGTTCCTCAAGCCCAGTACAGTTCCTCAAGCCCAGTAGAGTTCGGCAAGCCCAGTACAGGTCCTCCAGCCCAGTACAGTTCCTCCAGCCCAGTACAGTTCCTCAAGCCCAGTACAGTTCCTCAAGCCCAGTAGAGTTCCTCAAGCCCAGTACAGTTCCTCCAGACCATTACAGTTCCTCAAGCCCAGTACAGGTCCTCCAGACCAGTAAAGTTCCTCCAGACCAGTACAGTTCCTCAAGCCCAGTACAGTTCCTCCAGACCAGTACAGTTCCTCCAGACCAGTACAGTTCCTGAAGCCCAGTACAGTTCCTCCAGAACAGTACAGTTCCTCAAGCCCAGTACAGTTCCTCCAGACCAGTACAGTTCCTACAGACCAGTACAGTTCCTCCAGACCAGTACAGTTCCTCCAGACCAGTATAGTTCCTCCAGACCAGTACAGTTCCTCCAGACCAGTACAGTTCCTCAAGCCCAGTACAGTTCCTCCAGAACAGTACAGTTCCTCAAGCTCAGTACAGTTCCTCCAGACCAGTACATTTCCTCAAACCCAGTACAGTTCCTCCAGACCAGTACAGTTCCTCCAGACCAGTACAGTTCCTCCAGACCAGTACAGTTCCTCAAGATCAGTACAGTTCCTCCAGACCAGAACAGTTCCTCCAGACCAGTACAGTTCCTCCAGACCAGTACAGTTCCTCAAACCCAGTACAGTTCCTCCAGAACAGTACAGTTCCTCAAGCCCAGTACAGTTCCTCCAGACCAGTACAGTTCCTCAAACCCAGTACAGTTCCTCCAGAGCAGTACAGTTCCTCAAGCCCAGTACAGTTCCTCCAGACCAGTACAGTTCCTCCAGACCAGTACAGTTCCTCAAGCCCAGTACAGTTCCTCCAGACCAGTACAGTTCCTCCAGGCCAGTACAGTTCCTCCAGGTCAGTACAGTTCCTCAAACCCAGTACAGTTCCTCCAGACCAGTACAGTTCCTCCAGACCAGTACAGTTCCTCAAGATCAGTACAGTTCCTCCAGACCAGAACAGTTCCTCCAGACCAGTACAGTTCCTCCAGACCAGTACAGTTCCTCAAACCCAGTACAGTTCCTCCAGAACAGTACAGTTCCTCAAGCCCAGTACAGTTCCTCCAGACCAGTACAGTTCCTCAAACCCAGTACAGTTCCTCCAGACCAGTACAGTTCCTCAAGCCCAGTACAGTTCCTCCAGACCAGTACAGTTCCTCCAGACCAGTACAGTTCCTCAAGCCCAGTACAGTTCCTCCAGACCAGTACAGTTCCTCAAACCCAGTACAGTTCCTCCAGAGCAGTACAGTTCCTCAAGCCCAGTACAGTTCCTCCAGACCAGTACAGTTCCTCCAGACCAGTACAGTTCCTCAAGCCCAGTACAGTTCCTCCAGACCAGTACAGTTCCTCCAGGCCAGTACAGTTCCTCCAGGTCAGTACAGTTCCTCAAACCCAGTACAGTTCCTCCAGACCAGTACAGTTCCTCAAGCCCAGTAGAGTTCCTCCAGACCAGTACAGTTCCTCAAGCCCAGTACAGTTCCTCCAGACCAGTACAGTTCCTCAAGCCCAGTACAGTTCCTCAAGCCCAGTACAGTTCCTCCAGACCAGTACAGTTCCTCAAGCCCAGTACAGTTCCTCCAGACCAGTACAGTTCCTCCAGACCAGTACAGTTCCTCAAGCCCAGTACAGTTCCTCAAGCCCAGTAGAGTTCGTCAAGCCCAGTACAGGTCCTCCAGCCCAGTACAGTTCCTCCAGCCCAGTACAGTTCCTCAAGCCCAGTACAGTTCCTCAAGCCCAGTAGAGTTCCTCAAGCCCAGTACAGTTCCTCCAGACCATTACAGTTCCTCAAGCCCAGTACAGGTCCTCCAGACCAGTAAAGTTCCTCCAGACCAGTACAGTTCCTCAAGCCCAGTACAGTTCCTCCAGACCAGTACAGTTCCTCCAGACCAGTACAGTTCCTCAAGCCCAGTACAGTTCCTCCAGACCAGTACAGTTCCTCCAGGCCAGTACAGTTCCTCCAGGTCAGTACAGTTCCTCAAACCCAGTACAGTTCCTCCAGACCAGTACAGTTCCTCAAGCCCAGTAGAGTTCCTCCAGACCAGTACAGTTCCTCAAGCCCAGTACAGTTCCTCCAGACCAGTACAGTTCCTCAAGCCCAGTACAGTTCCTCAAGCCCAGTACAGTTCCTCCAGACCAGTACAGTTCCTCAAGCCCAGTACAGTTCCTCCAGACCAGTACAGTTCCTCCAGACCAGTACAGTTCCTCAAGCCCAGTACAGTTCCTCAAGCCCAGTAGAGTTCGTCAAGCCCAGTACAGGTCCTCCAGCCCAGTACAGTTCCTCCAGCCCAGTACAGTTCCTCAAGCCCAGTACAGTTCCTCAAGCCCAGTAGAGTTCCTCAAGCCCAGTACAGTTCCTCCAGACCATTACAGTTCCTCAAGCCCAGTACAGGTCCTCCAGACCAGTAAAGTTCCTCCAGACCAGTACAGTTCCTCAAGCCCAGTACAGTTCCTCCAGACCAGTACAGTTCCTCCAGACCAGTACAGTTCCTCAAGCCCAGTACAGTTCCTCCAGAACAGTACAGTTCCTCAAGCCCAGTACAGTTCCTCCAGACCAGTACAGTTCCTCCAGACCAGTACAGTTCCTCCAGACCAGTATAGTTCCTCCAGACCAGTACAGTTCCTCCAGACCAGTACAGTTCCTCAAGCCCAGTACAGTTCCTCCAGAACAGTACAGTTCCTCAAGCTCAGTACAGTTCCTCCAGACCAGTACATTTCCTCAAACCCAGTACAGTTCCTCCAGACCAGTACAGTTCCTCCAGACCAGTACAGTTCCTCAAGATCAGTACAGTTCCTCCAGACCAGAACAGTTCCTCCAGACCAGTACAGTTCCTCCAGACCAGTACAGTTCCTCAAACCCAGTACAGTTCCTCCAGAACAGTACAGTTCCTCAAGCCCAGTACAGTTCCTCCAGACCAGTACAGTTCCTCAAACCCAGTACAGTTCCTCCAGACCAGTACAGTTCCTCAAGCCCAGTACAGTTCCTCCAGACCAGTACAGTTCCTCAAGCCCAGTACAGTTCCTCCAGACCAGTACAGTTCCTCAAACCCAGTACAGTTCCTCCAGAGCAGTACAGTTCCTCAAGCCCAGTACAGTTCCTCCAGACCAGTACAGTTCCTCCAGACCAGTACAGTTCCTCAAGCCCAGTACAGTTCCTCCAGACCAGTACAGTTCCTCCAGGCCAGTACAGTTCCTCCAGGTCAGTACAGTTCCTCAAACCCAGTACAGTTCCTCCAGACCAGTACAGTTCCTCAAGCCCAGTAGAGTTCCTCCAGACCAGTACAGTTCCTCAAGCCCAGTACAGTTCCTCCAGACCAGTACAGTTCCTCAAGCCCAGTACAGTTCCTCAAGCCCAGTACAGTTCCTCCAGACCAGTACAGTTCCTCAAGCCCAGTACAGTTCCTCCAGACCAGTACAGGTCCTCCAGACCAGTACAGTTCCTCAAGCCCAGTTCAGGTCCTCCAGACCAGTAAAGTTCCTCCAGACCAGTACAGTTCCTCCAGACCAGTACAGTTCCTCCAGCCCAGTACAGTTCCTGCAGACCAGTAAAGTTCCTCCAGCCCAGTACAGTTCCTCCAGCCCAGTACAGTTCCTCCAGACCAGTACAGTTCCTCCAGCCCAGTACAGTTCCTCCAGACCAGTAAAGTTCCTCAAGCCCAGTACAGTTCCTCCAGCCCAGTACAGTTCCTCCAGACCAGTAAAGTTCCTCAAGCCCAGTACAGTTCCTCCAGACCAGTACAGTTCCTCCAGCCCAGTACAGTTCCTCCAGACCAGTAAAGTTCCTCCAGCCCAGTACAGTTCCTCAAGCCCAGTACAGTTCCTCAAGCCCAGTACAGTTCCTCCAGACCAGTACAGTTCCTCAAGCCCAGTACAGTTCTTCAAGCCCAGTACAGTTCCTCCAGACCAGTACAGTTCCTCCAGCCCAGTACAGTTCCTCAAGCCCAGTACAGTTCCTCAAGCCCAATACAGTTCCTCAAGACCAGTACAGTTCCTCAAGACCAGTACAGTTCCTCCAGACCAGTACAGTTCCTCAAGCCCAGTACAGTTCCTCAATCCCAGTACAGTTCCTCCAGACCAGTACAGTTCCTCCAGCCCAGTACAGTCCTCCAGTCCAGTAAAGTTCCTCCAGCCCAGTACAGTTCCTCAAACTCAGTACAGTTCCTCCAGACCAGTACAGTTCCTCCAGACCAGTACAGTTCCTCAAGACCAGTACAGTTCCTCCAGACCAGAACAGTTACTCCAGACCAGTACAGTTCCTCCAGACCAGTACAGTTCCTCAAACCCAGTACAGTTCCTCCAGACCAGTACAGTTCCTCAAGCCCAGTACAGTTCCTTCAGACCAGTACAGTTCCTCAAGCCCAGTACAGTTCCTCCAGACCACTACAGTTCCTAAAGCCCAGTACAGTTCCTCCAGACCAGTACAGTTCCTCCAGACCAGTACAGTTCCTCAAGCCCAGTACAGTTCCTCCAGACCAGTACAGTTCCTCAAACCCAGTACAGTTCATCCAGACCAGTACAGTTCCTCAAGCACAGTACAGTTCCTCCAGACCAGTACAGTTCCTCAAGCCCAGTACAGTTCCTCAAGCCCAGTACAATTCCTCCAGACCAGTACAGTTCCTCCAGGCCAGTACAGATCCTCCAGGCCAGTACAGTTCCTCAAACCCAGTACAGTTCCTCCAGACCAGTACAGTTCCTCAAGCCCAGTAGAGTTCCTCCAGACCAGTACAGTTCCTCCAGACCAGTACAGTTCCTCAAGCCCAGTACATTTCCTTAAGACCAGTACAGTTCCTCAAGCCCAGTACAGTTCCTCCAGACCAGTACATGTCCTCCAGCCCAGTACAGTTCCTCCAGACCAGTACAGTTCCTCAAGCCCAGTACAGTTCCTCAAGCCCAGTAGAGTTCCTCAAGCCCAGTAGAGTTCCTCAAGCCCAGTACAGTTCCTCCAGCCCAGTACAGTTCCTCAAACTCAGTACAGTTCCTCCAGACCAGTACAGTTCCTCCAGACCAGTACAGTTCCTCAAGACCAGTACAGTTCCTCCAGACCAGAACAGTTACTCCAGACCAGTACAGTTCCTCCAGACCAGTACAGTTCCTCAAACCCAGTACAGTTCCTCCAGACCAGTACAGTTCCTCAAGCCCAGTACAGTTCCTTCAGACCAGTACAGTTCCTCAAGCCCAGTACAGTTCCTCCAGACCACTACAGTTCCTAAAGCCCAGTACAGTTCCTCCAGACCAGTACAGTTCCTCCAGACCAGTACAGTTCCTCAAGCCCAGTACAGTTCCTCCAGACCAGTACAGTTCCTCAAACCCAGTACAGTTCATCCAGACCAGTACAGTTCCTCAAGCACAGTACAGTTCCTCCAGACCAGTACAGTTCCTCAAGCCCAGTACAGTTCCTCAAGCCCAGTACAATTCCTCCAGACCAGTACAGTTCCTCCAGGCCAGTACAGATCCTCCAGGCCAGTACAGTTCCTCAAACCCAGTACAGTTCCTCCAGACCAGTACAGTTCCTCAAGCCCAGTAGAGTTCCTCCAGACCAGTACAGTTCCTCCAGACCAGTACAGTTCCTCAAGCCCAGTACAGTTCCTTAAGACCAGTACAGTTCCTCAAGCCCAGTACAGTTCCTCCAGACCAGTACATGTCCTCCAGCCCAGTACAGTTCCTCCAGACCAGTACAGTTCCTCAAGCCCAGTACAGTTCCTCAAGCCCAGTAGAGTTCCTCAAGCCCAGTAGAGTTCCTCAAGCCCAGTACAGTTCCTCCAGACCAGTACAGTTCCTCAAGCCCAGTACAGTTCCTCAAGCCCAGTAGAGTTCGGCAAGCCCAGTACAGGTCCTCCAGCCCAGTACAGTTCCTCCAGCCCAGTACAGTTCCTCAAGCCCAGTACAGTTCCTCAAGCCCAGTAGAGTTCCTCAAGCCCAGTACAGTTCCTCCAGACCATTACAGTTCCTCAAGCCCAGTACAGGTCCTCCAGACCAGTAAAGTTCCTCCAGACCAGTACAGTTCCTCAAGCCCAGTACAGTTCCTCCAGACCAGTACAGTTCCTCCAGACCAGTACAGTTCCTGAAGCCCAGTACAGTTCCTCCAGAACAGTACAGTTCCTCAAGCCCAGTACAGTTCCTCCAGACCAGTACAGTTCCTACAGACCAGTACAGTTCCTCCAGACCAGTACAGTTCCTCCAGACCAGTATAGTTCCTCCAGACCAGTACAGTTCCTCCAGACCAGTACAGTTCCTCAAGCCCAGTACAGTTCCTCCAGAACAGTACAGTTCCTCAAGCTCAGTACAGTTCCTCCAGACCAGTACATTTCCTCAAACCCAGTACAGTTCCTCCAGACCAGTACAGTTCCTCCAGACCAGTACAGTTCCTCCAGACCAGTACAGTTCCTCAAGATCAGTACAGTTCCTCCAGACCAGAACAGTTCCTCCAGACCAGTACAGTTCCTCCAGACCAGTACAGTTCCTCAAACCCAGTACAGTTCCTCCAGAACAGTACAGTTCCTCAAGCCCAGTACAGTTCCTCCAGACCAGTACAGTTCCTCAAACCCAGTACAGTTCCTCCAGAGCAGTACAGTTCCTCAAGCCCAGTACAGTTCCTCCAGACCAGTACAGTTCCTCCAGACCAGTACAGTTCCTCAAGCCCAGTACAGTTCCTCCAGACCAGTACAGTTCCTCCAGGCCAGTACAGTTCCTCCAGGTCAGTACAGTTCCTCAAACCCAGTACAGTTCCTCCAGACCAGTACAGTTCCTCCAGACCAGTACAGTTCCTCAAGATCAGTACAGTTCCTCCAGACCAGAACAGTTCCTCCAGACCAGTACAGTTCCTCCAGACCAGTACAGTTCCTCAAACCCAGTACAGTTCCTCCAGAACAGTACAGTTCCTCAAGCCCAGTACAGTTCCTCCAGACCAGTACAGTTCCTCAAACCCAGTACAGTTCCTCCAGACCAGTACAGTTCCTCAAGCCCAGTACAGTTCCTCCAGACCAGTACAGTTCCTCCAGACCAGTACAGTTCCTCAAGCCCAGTACAGTTCCTCCAGACCAGTACAGTTCCTCAAACCCAGTACAGTTCCTCCAGAGCAGTACAGTTGCTCAAGCCCAGTACAGTTCCTCCAGACCAGTACAGTTCCTCCAGACCAGTACAGTTCCTCAAGCCCAGTACAGTTCCTCCAGACCAGTACAGTTCCTCCAGGCCAGTACAGTTCCTCCAGGTCAGTACAGTTCCTCAAACCCAGTACAGTTCCTCCAGACCAGTACAGTTCCTCAAGCCCAGTAGAGTTCCTCCAGACCAGTACATTTCCTCAAGCCCAGTACAGTTCCTCCAGACCAGTACAGTTCCTCAAGCCCAGTACAGTTCCTCAAGCCCAGTACAGTTCCTCCAGACCAGTACAGTTCCTCAAGCCCAGTACAGTTCCTCCAGACCAGTACAGTTCCTCCAGACCAGTACAGTTCCTCAAGCCCAGTACAGTTCCTCAAGCCCAGTAGAGTTCGTCAAGCCCAGTACAGGTCCTCCAGCCCAGTACAGTTCCTCCAGCCCAGTACAGTTCCTCAAGCCCAGTACAGTTCCTCAAGCCCAGTAGAGTTCCTCAAGCCCAGTACAGTTCCTCCAGACCATTACAGTTCCTCAAGCCCAGTACAGGTCCTCCAGACCAGTAAAGTTCCTCCAGACCAGTACAGTTCCTCAAGCCCAGTACAGTTCCTCCAGACCAGTACAGTTCCTCCAGACCAGTACAGTTCCTCAAGCCCAGTACAGTTCCTCCAGAACAGTACAGTTCCTCAAGCCCAGTACAGTTCCTCCAGACCAGTACAGTTCCTCCAGACCAGTACAGTTCCTCCAGACCAGTATAGTTCCTCCAGACCAGTACAGTTCCTCCAGACCAGTACAGTTCCTCAAGCCCAGTACAGTTCCTCCAGAACAGTACAGTTCCTCAAGCTCAGTACAGTTCCTCCAGACCAGTACATTTCCTCAAACCCAGTACAGTTCCTCCAGACCAGTACAGTTCCTCCAGACCAGTACAGTTCCTCAAGATCAGTACAGTTCCTCCAGACCAGAACAGTTCCTCCAGACCAGTACAGTTCCTCCAGACCAGTACAGTTCCTCAAACCCAGTACAGTTCCTCCAGAACAGTACAGTTCCTCAAGCCCAGTACAGTTCCTCCAGACCAGTACAGTTCCTCAAACCCAGTACAGTTCCTCCAGACCAGTACAGTTCCTCAAGCCCAGTACAGTTCCTCCAGACCAGTACAGTTCCTCAAGCCCAGTACAGTTCCTCCAGACCAGTACAGTTCCTCAAACCCAGTACAGTTCCTCCAGAGCAGTACAGTTCCTCAAGCCCAGTACAGTTCCTCCAGACCAGTACAGTTCCTCCAGACCAGTACAGTTCCTCAAGCCCAGTACAGTTCCTCCAGACCAGTACAGTTCCTCCAGTCCAGTACAGTTCCTCCAGGTCAGTACAGTTCCTCAAACCCAGTACAGTTCCTCCAGACCAGTACAGTTCCTCAAGCCCAGTAGAGTTCCTCCAGACCAGTACAGTTCCTCAAGCCCAGTACAGTTCCTCCAGACCAGTACAGTTCCTCAAGCCCAGTACAGTTCCTCAAGCCCAGTACAGTTCCTCCAGACCAGTACAGTTCCTCAAGCCCAGTACAGTTCCTCCAGACCAGTACAGGTCCTCCAGACCAGTACAGTTCCTCAAGCCCAGTTCAGGTCCTCCAGACCAGTAAAGTTCCTCCAGACCAGTACAGTTCCTCCAGACCAGTACAGTTCCTCCAGCCCAGTACAGTTCCTGCAGACCAGTAAAGTTCCTCCAGCCCAGTACAGTTCCTCCAGCCCAGTACAGTTCCTCCAGACCAGTACAGTTCCTCCAGCCCAGTACAGTTCCTCCAGACCAGTAAAGTTCCTCAAGCCCAGTACAGTTCCTCCAGCCCAGTACAGTTCCTCCAGACCAGTAAAGTTCCTCAAGCCCAGTACAGTTCCTCCAGACCAGTACAGTTCCTCCAGCCCAGTACAGTTCCTCCAGACCAGTAAAGTTCCTCCAGCCCAGTACAGTTCCTCAAGCCCAGTACAGTTCCTCAAGCCCAGTACAGTTCCTCCAGACCAGTACAGTTCCTCAAGCCCAGTACAGTTCTTCAAGCCCAGTACAGTTCCTCCAGACCAGTACAGTTCCTCCAGCCCAGTACAGTTCCTCAAGCCCAGTACAGTTCCTCAAGCCCAATACAGTTCCTCAAGACCAGTACAGTTCCTCAAGACCAGTACAGTTCCTCCAGACCAGTACAGTTCCTCAAGCCCAGTACAGTTCCTCAATCCCAGTACAGTTCCTCCAGACCAGTACAGTTCCTCCAGCCCAGTACAGTCCTCCAGTCCAGTAAAGTTCCTCCAGCCCAGTACAGTTCCTCAAACTCAGTACAGTTCCTCCAGACCAGTACAGTTCCTCCAGACCAGTACAGTTCCTCAAGACCAGTACAGTTCCTCCAGACCAGAACAGTTACTCCAGACCAGTACAGTTCCTCCAGACCAGTACAGTTCCTCAAACCCAGTACAGTTCCTCCAGACCAGTACAGTTCCTCAAGCCCAGTACAGTTCCTTCAGACCAGTACAGTTCCTCAAGCCCAGTACAGTTCCTCCAGACCACTACAGTTCCTAAAGCCCAGTACAGTTCCTCCAGACCAGTACAGTTCCTCCAGACCAGTACAGTTCCTCAAGCCCAGTACAGTTCCTCCAGACCAGTACAGTTCCTCAAACCCAGTACAGTTCATCCAGACCAGTACAGTTCCTCAAGCACAGTACAGTTCCTCCAGACCAGTACAGTTCCTCAAGCCCAGTACAGTTCCTCAAGCCCAGTACAATTCCTCCAGACCAGTACAGTTCCTCCAGGCCAGTACAGATCCTCCAGGCCAGTACAGTTCCTCAAACCCAGTACAGTTCCTCCAGACCAGTACAGTTCCTCAAGCCCAGTAGAGTTCCTCCAGACCAGTACAGTTCCTCCAGACCAGTACAGTTCCTCAAGCCCAGTACATTTCCTTAAGACCAGTACAGTTCCTCAAGCCCAGTACAGTTCCTCCAGACCAGTACATGTCCTCCAGCCCAGTACAGTTCCTCCAGACCAGTACAGTTCCTCAAGCCCAGTACAGTTCCTCAAGCCCAGTAGAGTTCCTCAAGCCCAGTAGAGTTCCTCAAGCCCAGTACAGTTCCTCCAGACCAGTACAGTTCCTCAAGCCCAGTACAGTTCCTCAAGCCCAGTAGAGTTCGGCAAGCCCAGTACAGGTCCTCCAGCCCAGTACAGTTCCTCCAGCCCAGTACAGTTCCTCAAGCCCAGTACAGTTCCTCAAGCCCAGTACAGTTCCTCAAGCCCAGTACAGTTCCTCCAGACCATTACAGTTCCTCAAGCCCAGTACAGGTCCTCCAGACCAGTAAAGTTCCTCCAGACCAGTACAGTTCCTCCAGACCAGTACAGTTCCTCCAGCCCAGTACAGTTCCTGCAGACCAGTAAAGTTCCTCCAGCCCAGTACAGTTCCTCCAGACCAGTAAAGTTCCTCAAGCCCAGTACAGTTCCTCCAGCCCAGTACAGTTCCTCCAGACCAGTACAGTTCCTCCAGCCCAGTACAGTTCCTGCAGACCAGTATAGTTCCTCCAGACCAGTACAGTTCCTCCAGACCAGTACAGTTCCTCAAGCCCAGTACAGTTCCTCCAGAACAGTACAGTTCCTCAAGCTCAGTACAGTTCCTCCATACCAGTACATTTCCTCAAACCCAGTACAGTTCCTCCAGACCAGTACAGTTCCTCAAGCCCAGTTCAGGTCCTCCAGACCAGTAAAGTTCCTCCAGACCAGTACAGTTCCTCCAGACCAGTACAGTTCCTCCAGCCCAGTACAGTTCCTGCAGACCAGTAAAGTTCCTCCAGCCCAGTACAGTTCCTCCAGACCAGTAAAGTTCCTCAAGCCCAGTACAGTTCCTCCAGCCCAGTACAGTTCCTCCAGACCAGTACAGTTCCTCCAGCCCAGTACAGTTCCTGCAGACCAGTAAAGTTCCTCCAGCCCAGTACAGTTCCTCCAGACCAGTAAAGTTCCTCAAGCCCAGTACAGTTCCTCCAGACCAGTAAAGTTCCTCAAGCCCAGTACAGTTCCTCCAGCCCAGTACAGTTCCTCCAGACCAGTACAGTTCCTCCAGCCCAGTACAGTTCCTGCAGACCAGTAAAGTTCCTCCAGCCCAGTACAGTTCCTCCAGACCAGTACAGTTCCTCAAGCCCAGTACAGTTCCTCCAGACCAGTACAGGTCCTCCAGACCAGTACAGTTCCTCAAGCCCAGTTCAGGTCCTCCAGACCAGTAAAGTTCCTCCAGACCAGTACAGTTCCTCCAGACCAGTACAGCTCCTCCAGCCCAGTACAGTTCCTGCAGACCAGTAAAGTTCCTCCAGCCCAGTACAGTTCCTCCAGACCAGTAAAGTTCCTCAAGCCCAGTACAGTTCCTCCAGCCCAGTACAGTTCCTCCAGACCAGTACAGTTCCTCCAGCCCAGTACAGTTCCTGCAGACCAGTAAAGTTCCTCCAGCCCAGTACAGTTCCTCCAGACCAGTAAAGTTCCTCAAGCCCAGTACAGTTCCTCCAGCCCAGTACAGTTCCTCCAGACCAGTAAAGTTCCTCAAGCCCAGTACAGTTCCTCCAGACCAGTACAGTTCCTCCAGCCCAGTACAGTTCCTCCAGACCAGTAAAGTTCCTCCAGCCCAGTACAGTTCCTCAAGCCCTGTACAGTTCCTCAAGCCCAGTACAGTTCCTCCAGACCAGTACAGTTCCTCAAGCCCAGTACAGTTCTTCAAGCCCAGTACAGTTCCTCCAGACCAGTACAGTTCCTCCAGCCCAGCACAGTTCCTCAAGCCCAGTACAGTTCCTCAAGCCCAATAAAGTTCCTCAAGACCAGTACAGTTCCTCAAGACCAGTACAGTTCCTCCAGACCAGTACAGTTCCTACAGACCAGTACAGTTCCTCAAGCCCAGTACAGTTCCTCCAGACCAGTACTGTTCCTCCAGGCCAGTACAGTTCCTCCAGGTCAGTACAGTTCCTCAAACCCAGTACAGTTCCTCCAGACCAGTACAGTTCCTCAAGCCCAGTAGAGTTCCTCCAGACCAGTAGAGTTCCTCAAGCCCAGTACAGTTCCTCCAGACCAGTAGAGTTCCTCAAGCCCAGTACAGTTCCTCAAGCCCAGTACAGTTCCTCCAGACCAGTACAGTTCCTCAAGCCCAGTACAGTTCCTCCAGACCAGTACAGGTCCTCCAGACCAGTACAGTTCCTCAAGCCCAGTTCAGGTCCTCCAGACCAGTAAAGTTCCTCCAGACCAGTACAGTTCCTCCAGACCAGTACAGTTCCTCCAGCCCAGTACAGTTCCTGCAGACCAGTAAAGTTCCTCCAGCCCAGTACAGTTCCTCCAGCCCAGTACAGTTCCTCCAGACCAGTACAGTTCCTCCAGCCCAGTACAGTTCCTCCAGACCAGTAAAGTTCCTCAAGCCCAGTACAGTTCCTCCAGCCCAGTACAGTTCCTCCAGACCAGTAAAGTTCCTCAAGCCCAGTACAGTTCCTCCAGACCAGTACAGTTCCTCCAGCCCAGTACAGTTCCTCCAGACCAGTAAAGTTCCTCCAGCCCAGTACAGTTCCTCAAGCCCTGTACAGTTCCTCAAGCCCAGTACAGTTCCTCCAGACCAGTACAGTTCCTCAAGCCCAGTACAGTTCTTCAAGCCCAGTACAGTTCCTCCAGACCAGTACAGTTCCTCCAGCCCAGTACAGTTCCTCAAGCCCAGTACAGTTCCTCAAGCCCAATACAGTTCCTCAAGACCAGTACAGTTCCTCAAGACCAGTACAGTTCCTCCAGACCAGTACAGTTCCTCCAGCCCAGTACAGTTCCTGCAGACCAGTAAAGTTCCTCCAGCCCAGTACAGTTCCTCCAGACCAGTAAAGTTCCTCAAGCCCAGTACAGTTCCTCCAGCCCAGTACAGTTCCTCCAGACCAGTACAGTTCCTCCAGCCCAGTACAGTTCCTGCAGACCAGTAAAGTTCCTCCAGCCCAGTACAGTTCCTCCAGACCAGTAAAGTTCCTCAAGCCCAGTACAGTTCCTCCAGCCCAGTACAGTTCCTCCAGACCAGTAAAGTTCCTCAAGCCCAGTACAGTTCCTCCAGACCAGTACAGGTCCTCCAGACCAGTACAGTTCCTCAAGCCCAGTTCAGGTCCTCCAGACCAGTAAAGTTCCTCCAGACCAGTACAGTTCCTCCAGACCAGTACAGTTCCTCCAGCCCAGTACAGTTCCTGCAGACCAGTAAAGTTCCTCCAGCCCAGTACAGTTCCTCCAGACCAGTAAAGTTCCTCAAGCCCAGTACAGTTCCTCCAGCCCAGTACAGTTCCTCCAGACCAGTACAGTTCCTCCAGCCCAGTACAGTTCCTGCAGACCAGTAAAGTTCCTCCAGCCCAGTACAGTTCCTCCAGACCAGTACAGTTCCTCAAGCCCAGTACAGTTCCTCCAGACCAGTACAGGTCCTCCAGACCAGTACAGTTCCTCAAGCCCAGTTCAGGTCCTCCAGACCAGTAAAGTTCCTCCAGACCAGTACAGTTCCTCCAGACCAGTACAGTTCCTCCAGCCCAGTACAGTTCCTGCAGACCAGTAAAGTTCCTCCAGCCCAGTACAGTTCCTCCAGACCAGTAAAGTTCCTCAAGCCCAGTACAGTTCCTCCAGCCCAGTACAGTTCCTCCAGACCAGTACAGTTCCTCCAGCCCAGTACAGTTCCTGCAGACCAGTAAAGTTCCTCCAGCCCAGTACAGTTCCTCCAGACCAGTAAAGTTCCTCAAGCCCAGTACAGTTCCTCCAGACCAGTAAAGTTCCTCAAGCCCAGTACAGTTCCTCCAGCCCAGTACAGTTCCTCCAGACCAGTACAGTTCCTCCAGCCCAGTACAGTTCCTGCAGACCAGTAAAGTTCCTCCAGCCCAGTACAGTTCCTCCAGACCAGTACAGTTCCTCAAGCCCAGTACAGTTCCTCCAGACCAGTACAGGTCCTCCAGACCAGTACAGTTCCTCAAGCCCAGTTCAGGTCCTCCAGACCAGTAAAGTTCCTCCAGACCAGTACAGTTCCTCCAGACCAGTACAGTTCCTCCAGCCCAGTACAGTTCCTGCAGACCAGTAAAGTTCCTCCAGCCCAGTACAGTTCCTCCAGACCAGTAAAGTTCCTCAAGCCCAGTACAGTTCCTCCAGCCCAGTACAGTTCCTCCAGACCAGTACAGTTCCTCCAGCCCAGTACAGTTCCTGCAGACCAGTAAAGTTCCTCCAGCCCAGTACAGTTCCTCCAGACCAGTAAAGTTCCTCAAGCCCAGTACAGTTCCTCCAGCCCAGTACAGTTCCTCCAGACCAGTAAAGTTCCTCAAGCCCAGTACAGTTCCTCCAGACCAGTACAGGTCCTCCAGACCAGTACAGTTCCTCAAGCCCAGTTCAGGTCCTCCAGACCAGTAAAGTTCCTCCAGACCAGTACAGTTCCTCCAGACCAGTACAGTTCCTCCAGCCCAGTACAGTTCCTGCAGACCAGTAAAGTTCCTCCAGCCCAGTACAGTTCCTCCAGACCAGTAAAGTTCCTCAAGCCCAGTACAGTTCCTCCAGCCCAGTACAGTTCCTCCAGACCAGTACAGTTCCTCCAGCCCAGTACAGTTCCTGCAGACCAGTAAAGTTCCTCCAGCCCAGTACAGTTCCTCCAGACCAGTAAAGTTCCTCAAGCCCAGTACAGTTCCTCCAGCCCAGTACAGTTCCTCCAGACCAGTAAAGTTCCTCAAGCCCAGTACAGTTCCTCCAGACCAGTACAGTTCCTCCAGCCCAGTACAGTTCCTCCAGACCAGTAAAGTTCCTCCAGCCCAGTACAGTTCCTCAAGCCCTGTACAGTTCCTCAAGCCCAGTACAGTTCCTCCAGACCAGTACAGTTCCTCAAGCCCAGTACAGTTCTTCAAGCCCAGTACAGTTCCTCCAGACCAGTACAGTTCCTCCAGCCCAGTACAGTTCCTCAAGCCCAGTACAGTTCCTCAAGCCCAATACAGTTCCTCAAGACCAGTACAGTTCCTCAAGACCAGTACAGTTCCTCCAGACCAGTACAGTTCCTCAAGCCCAGTACAGTTCCTCAATCCCAGTACAGTTCCTCCAGACCAGTACAGTTCCTCCAGCCCAGTACAGTCCTCAAGCCCAGTACAGTTCCTCCAGACCAGTACAGTTCCTCAAGCCCAGTACAGTTCCTCCAGACCAGTACAGGTCCTCCAGACCAGTACAGTTCCTCAAGCCCAGTTCAGGTCCTCCAGACCAGTAAAGTTCCTCCAGACCAGTACAGTTCCTCCAGACCAGTACAGTTCCTCCAGCCCAGTACAGTTCCTGCAGACCAGTAAAGTTCCTCCAGCCCAGTACAGTTCCTCCAGACCAGTAAAGTTCCTCAAGCCCAGTACAGTTCCTCCAGCCCAGTACAGTTCCTCCAGACCAGTACAGTTCCTCCAGCCCAGTACAGTTCCTGCAGACCAGTAAAGTTCCTCCAGCCCAGTACAGTTCCTCCAGACCAGTAAAGTTCCTCAAGCCCAGTACAGTTCCTCCAGCCCAGTACAGTTCCTCCAGACCAGTAAAGTTCCTCAAGCCCAGTACAGTTCCTCCAGACCAGTACAGGTCCTCCAGACCAGTACAGTTCCTCAAGCCCAGTTCAGGTCCTCCAGACCAGTAAAGTTCCTCCAGACCAGTACAGTTCCTCCAGACCAGTACAGTTCCTCCAGCCCAGTACAGTTCCTGCAGACCAGTAAAGTTCCTCCAGCCCAGTACAGTTCCTCCAGACCAGTAAAGTTCCTCAAGCCCAGTACAGTTCCTCCAGCCCAGTACAGTTCCTCCAGACCAGTACAGTTCCTCCAGCCCAGTACAGTTCCTGCAGACCAGTAAAGTTCCTCCAGCCCAGTACAGTTCCTCCAGACCAGTAAAGTTCCTCAAGCCCAGTACAGTTCCTCCAGCCCAGTACAGTTCCTCCAGACCAGTAAAGTTCCTCAAGCCCAGTACAGTTCCTCCAGACCAGTACAGTTCCTCCAGCCCAGTACAGTTCCTCCAGACCAGTAAAGTTCCTCCAGCCCAGTACAGTTCCTCAAGCCCTGTACAGTTCCTCAAGCCCAGTACAGTTCCTCCAGACCAGTACAGTTCCTCAAGCCCAGTACAGTTCTTCAAGCCCAGTACAGTTCCTCCAGACCAGTACAGTTCCTCCAGCCCAGTACAGTTCCTCAAGCCCAGTACAGTTCCTCAAGCCCAATAAAGTTCCTCAAGACCAGTACAGTTCCTCAAGACCAGTACAGTTCCTCCAGACCAGTACAGTTCCTCAAGCCCAGTACAGTTCCTCAATCCCAGTACAGTTCCTCCAGACCAGTACAGTTCCTCCAGCCCAGTACAGTCCTCCAGTCCAGTAAAGTTCCTCCAGCCCAGTACAGTTCCTCAAACTCAGTACAGTTCCTCCAGACCAGTACAGTTCCTCCAGACCAGTACAGTTCCTCAAGACCAGTACAGTTCCTCCAGACCAGAACAGTTACTCCAGACCAGTACAGTTCCTCCAGACCAGTACAGTTCCTCAAGCCCAGTACAGTTCCTCAAGCCCAATACAGTTCCTCAAGACCAGTACAGTTCCTCAAGACCAGTACAGTTCCTCCAGACCAGTACAGTTCCTCAAGCCCAGTACAGTTCCTCAATCCCAGTACAGTTCCTCCAGACCAGTACAGTTCCTCCAGCCCAGTACAGTCCTCCAGTCCAGTAAAGTTCCTCCAGCCCAGTACAGTTCCTCAAACTCAGTACAGTTCCTCCAGACCAGTACAGTTCCTCCAGACCAGTACAGTTCCTCAAGACCAGTACAGTTCCTCCAGACCAGAACAGTTACTCCAGACCAGTACAGTTCCTCCAGACCAGTACAGTTCCTCAAACCCAGTACAGTTCCTCCAGACCAGTACAGTTCCTCAAGCCCAGTACAGTTCCTCCAGACCAGTACAGTTCCTCAAGCCCAGTACAGTTCCTCCAGACCACTACAGTTCCTAAAGCCCAGTACAGTTCCTCCAGACCAGTACAGTTCCTCCAGACCAGTACAGTTCCTCAAGCCCAGTACAGTTCCTCCAGACCAGTACAGTTCCTCAAACCCAGTACAGTTCCTCCAGACCAGTACAGTTCCTCAAGCCCAGTACAGTTCCTCCAGACCAGTACAGTTCCTCAAGCCCAGTACAGTTCCTCAAGCCCAGTACAATTCCTCCAGACCAGTACAGTTCCTCCAGGCCAGTACAGATCCTCCAGGCCAGTACAGTTCCTCAAACCCAGTACAGTTCCTCCAGACCAGTACAGTTCCTCAAGCCCAGTAGAGTTCCTCCAGACCAGTACAGTTCCTCCAGACCAGTACAGTTCCTCCAGACCAGTACAGTTCCTCAAGCCCAGTACAGTTCCTTAAGACCAGTACAGTTCCTCAAGCCCAGTACAGTTCCTCCAGACCAGTACATGTCCTCCAGCCCAGTACAGTTCCTCCAGACCAGTACAGTTCCTCAAGCCCAGTACAGTTCCTCAAGCCCAGTAGAGTTCCTCAAGCCCAGTAGAGTTCCTCAAGCCCAGTACAGTTCCTCCAGACCAGTACAGTTCCTCAAGCCCAGTACAGTTCCTCAAGCCCAGTAGAGTTCGGCAAGCCCAGTACAGGTCCTCCAGCCCAGTACAGTTCCTCCAGCCCAGTACAGTTCCTCAAGCCCAGTACAGTTCCTCAAGCCCAGTAGAGTTCCTCAAGCCCAGTACAGTTCCTCCAGACCATTACAGTTCCTCAAGCCCAGTACAGGTCCTCCAGACCAGTAAAGTTCCTCCAGACCAGTACAGTTCCTCAAGCCCAGTACAGTTCCTCCAGACCAGTACAGTTCCTCCAGACCAGTACAGTTCCTCAAGCCCAGTACAGTTCCTCCAGAACAGTACAGTTCCTCAAGCCCAGTACAGTTCCTCCAGACCAGTACAGTTCCTACAGACCAGTACAGTTCCTCCAGACCAGTACAGTTCCTCCAGACCAGTATAGTTCCTCCAGACCAGTACAGTTCCTCCAGACCAGTACAGTTCCTCAAGCCCAGTACAGTTCCTCCAGAACAGTACAGTTCCTCAAGCTCAGTACAGTTCCTCCAGACCAGTACATTTCCTCAAACCCAGTACAGTTCCTCCAGACCAGTACAGTTCCTCCAGACCAGTACAGTTCCTCAAGATCAGTACAGTTCCTCCAGACCAGAACAGTTCCTCCAGACCAGTACAGTTCCTCCAGACCAGTACAGTTCCTCAAACCCAGTACAGTTCCTCCAGAACAGTACAGTTCCTCAAGCCCAGTACAGTTCCTCCAGACCAGTACAGTTCCTCAAACCCAGTACAGTTCCTCCAGACCAGTACAGTTCCTCAAGCCCAGTACAGTTCCTCCAGACCAGTACAGTTCCTCCAGACCAGTACAGTTCCTCAAGCCCAGTACAGTTCCTCCAGACCAGTACAGTTCCTCAAACCCAGTACAGTTCCTCCAGAGCAGTACAGTTCCTCAAGCCCAGTACAGTTCCTCCAGACCAGTACAGTTCCTCCAGACCAGTACAGTTCCTCAAGCCCAGTACAGTTCCTCCAGACCAGTACAGTTCCTCCAGGCCAGTACAGTTCCTCCAGGTCAGTACAGTTCCTCAAACCCAGTACAGTTCCTCCAGACCAGTACAGTTCCTCAAGCCCAGTAGAGTTCCTCCAGACCAGTACAGTTCCTCAAGCCCAGTACAGTTCCTCCAGACCAGTACAGTTCCTCAAGCCCAGTACAGTTCCTCAAGCCCAGTACAGTTCCTCCAGACCAGTACAGTTCCTCAAGCCCAGTACAGTTCCTCCAGACCAGTACAGGTCCTCCAGACCAGTACAGTTCCTCAAGCCCAGTTCAGGTCCTCCAGACCAGTAAAGTTCCTCCAGACCAGTACAGTTCCTCCAGACCAGTACAGTTCCTCCAGCCCAGTACAGTTCCTGCAGACCAGTAAAGTTCCTCCAGCCCAGTACAGTTCCTCCAGCCCAGTACAGTTCCTCCAGACCAGTACAGTTCCTCCAGCCCAGTACAGTTCCTCCAGACCAGTAAAGTTCCTCAAGCCCAGTACAGTTCCTCCAGCCCAGTACAGTTCCTCCAGACCAGTAAAGTTCCTCAAGCCCAGTACAGTTCCTCCAGACCAGTACAGTTCCTCAAACCCAGTACAGTTCCTCCAGAGCAGTACAGTTCCTCAAGCCCAGTACAGTTCCTCCAGACCAGTACAGTTCCTCCAGACCAGTACAGTTCCTCAAGCCCAGTACAGTTCCTCCAGACCAGTACAGTTCCTCCAGGCCAGTACAGTTCCTCCAGGTCAGTACAGTTCCTCAAACCCAGTACAGTTCCTCCAGACCAGTACAGTTCCTCAAGCCCAGTAGAGTTCCTCCAGACCAGTACAGTTCCTCAAGCCCAGTACAGTTCCTCCAGACCAGTACAGTTCCTCAAGCCCAGTACAGTTCCTCAAGCCCAGTACAGTTCCTCCAGACCAGTACAGTTCCTCAAGCCCAGTACAGTTCCTCCAGACCAGTACAGGTCCTCCAGACCAGTACAGTTCCTCAAGCCCAGTTCAGGTCCTCCAGACCAGTAAAGTTCCTCCAGACCAGTACAGTTCCTCCAGACCTGTACAGTTCCTCCAGCCCAGTACAGTTCCTGCAGACCAGTAAAGTTCCTCCAGCCCAGTACAGTTCCTCCAGCCCAGTACAGTTCCTCCAGACCAGTACAGTTCCTCCAGCCCAGTACAGTTCCTCCAGACCAGTAAAGTTCCTCAAGCCCAGTACAGTTCCTCCAGCCCAGTACAGTTCCTCCAGACCAGTAAAGTTCCTCAAGCCCAGTACAGTTCCTCCAGACCAGTACAGTTCCTCCAGCCCAGTACAGTTCCTCCAGACCAGTAAAGTTCCTCCAGCCCAGTACAGTTCCTCAAGCCCAGTACAGTTCCTCAAGCCCAGTACAGTTCCTCCAGACCAGTACAGTTCCTCAAGCCCAGTACAGTTCTTCAAGCCCAGTACAGTTCCTCCAGACCAGTACAGTTCCTCCAGCCCAGTACAGTTCCTCAAGCCCAGTACAGTTCCTCAAGCCCAATACAGTTCCTCAAGACCAGTACAGTTCCTCAAGACCAGTACAGTTCCTCCAGACCAGTACAGTTCCTCAAGCCCAGTACAGTTCCTCAATCCCAGTACAGTTCCTCCAGACCAGTACAGTTCCTCCAGCCCAGTACAGTCCTCCAGTCCAGTAAAGTTCCTCCAGCCCAGTACAGTTCCTCAAACTCAGTACAGTTCCTCCAGACCAGTACAGTTCCTCCAGACCAGTACAGTTCCTCAAGACCAGTACAGTTCCTCCAGATCAGAACAGTTACTCCAGACCAGTACAGTTCCTCCAGACCAGTACAGTTCCTCAAACCCAGTACAGTTCCTCCAGACCAGTACAGTTCCTCAAGCCCAGTACAGTTCCTCCAGACCACTACAGTTCCTAAAGCCCAGTACAGTTCCTCCAGACCAGTACAGTTCCTCCAGACCAGTACAGTTCCTCAAGCCCAGTACAGTTCCTCCAGACCAGTACAGTTCCTCAAACCCAGTACAGTTCCTCCAGACCAGTACAGTTCCTCAAGCCCAGTACAGTTCCTCCAGACCAGTACAGTTCCTCAAGCCCAGTACAGTTCCTCAAGCCCAGTACAATTCCTCCAGACCAGTACAGTTCCTCCAGGCCAGTACAAATCCTCCAGGCCAGTACAGTTCCTCAAACCCAGTACAGTTCCTCCAGACCAGTACAGTTCCTCAAGCCCAGTAGAGTTCCTCCAGACCAGTACAGTTCCTCCAGACCAGTACAGTTCCTCCAGACCAGTACAGTTCCTCAAGCCCAGTACAGTTCCTTAAGACCAGTACAGTTCCTCAAGCCCAGTACAGTTCCTCCAGACCAGTACATGTCCTCCAGCCCAGTACAGTTCCTCCAGACCAGTACAGTTCCTCAAGCCCAGTACAGTTCCTCAAGCCCAGTAGAGTTCCTCAAGCCCAGTAGAGTTCCTCAAGCCCAGTACAGTTCCTCCAGACCAGTACAGTTCCTCAAGCCCAGTACAGTTCCTCAAGCCCAGTAGAGTTCGGCAAGCCCAGTACAGGTCCTCCAGCCCAGTACAGTTCCTCCAGCCCAGTACAGTTCCTCAAGCCCAGTACAGTTCCTCAAGCCCAGTAGAGTTCCTCAAGCCCAGTACAGTTCCTCCAGACCATTACAGTTCCTCAAGCCCAGTACAGGTCCTCCAGACCAGTAAAGTTCCTCCAGACCAGTACAGTTCCTCAAGCCCAGTACAGTTCCTCCAGACCAGTACAGTTCCTCCAGACCAGTACAGTTCCTCAAGCCCAGTACAGTTCCTCCAGAACAGTACAGTTCCTCAAGCCCAGTACAGTTCCTCCAGACCAGTACAGTTCCTACAGACCAGTACAGTTCCTCCAGACCAGTACAGTTCCTCCAGACCAGTATAGTTCCTCCAGACCAGTACAGTTCCTCCAGACCAGTACAGTTCCTCAAGATCAGTACAGTTCCTCCAGACCAGAACAGTTCCTCCAGACCAGTACAGTTCCTCCAGACCAGTACAGTTCCTCAAACCCAGTACAGTTCCTCCAGAACAGTACAGTTCCTCAAGCCCAGTACAGTTCCTCCAGACCAGTACAGTTCCTCAAACCCAGTACAGTTCCTCCAGACCAGTACAGTTCCTCAAGCCCAGTACAGTTCCTCCAGACCAGTACAGTTCCTCCAGACCAGTACAGTTCCTCAAGCCCAGTACAGTTCCTCCAGACCAGTACAGTTCCTCAAACCCAGTACAGTTCCTCCAGAGCAGTACAGTTCCTCAAGCCCAGTACAGTTCCTCCAGACCAGTACAGTTCCTCCAGACCAGTACAGTTCCTCAAGCCCAGTACAGTTCCTCCAGACCAGTACAGTTCCTCCAGGCCAGTACAGTTCCTCCAGGTCAGTACAGTTCCTCAAACCCAGTACAGTTCCTCCAGACCAGTACAGTTCCTCAAGCCCAGTAGATTTCCTCCAGACCAGTACAGTTCCTCAAGCCCAGTACAGTTCCTCCAGACCAGTACAGTTCCTCAAGCCCAGTACAGTTCCTCAAGCCCAGTACAGTTCCTCCAGACCAGTACAGTTCCTCAAGCCCAGTACAGTTCCTCCAGACCAGTACAGGTCCTCCAGACCAGTACAGTTCCTCAAGCCCAGTTCAGGTCCTCCAGACCAGTAAAGTTCCTCCAGACCAGTACAGTTCCTCCAGACCAGTACAGTTCCTCCAGCCCAGTACAGTTCCTGCAGACCAGTAAAGTTCCTCCAGCCCAGTACAGTTCCTCCAGCCCAGTACAGTTCCTCCAGACCAGTACAGTTCCTCCAGCCCAGTACAGTTCCTCCAGCCCAGTACAGTTCCTCCAGACCAGTAAAGTTCCTCCAGCCCAGTACAGTTCCTCAAGCCCAGTACAGTTCCTCAAGCCCAGTACAGTTCCTCCAGACCAGTACAGTTCCTCAAGCCCAGTACAGTTCTTCAAGCCCAGTACAGTTCCTCCAGACCAGTACAGTTCCTCCAGCCCAGTACAGTTCCTCAAGCCCAGTACAGTTCCTCAAGCCCAATACAGTTCCTCAAGACCAGTACAGTTCCTCAAGACCAGTACAGTTCCTCCAGACCAGTACAGTTCCTCAAGCCCAGTACAGTTCCTCAATCCCAGTACAGTTCCTCCAGACCAGTACAGTTCCTCCAGCCCAGTACAGTCCTCCAGTCCAGTAAAGTTCCTCCAGCCCAGTACAGTTCCTCAAACTCAGTACAGTTCCTCCAGACCAGTACAGTTCCTCCAGACCAGTACAGTTCCTCAAGCCCAGTACAGTTGCTCCAGAACAGTACAGTTCCTCAAGCCCAGTACAGTTCCTCCAGACCAGTACAGTTCCTACAGACCAGTACAGTTCCTCCAGACCAGTACAGTTCCTCCAGACCAGTATAGTTCCTCCAGACCAGTACAGTTCCTCAAGCCCAGTACAGTTCCTCCAGAACAGTACAGTTCCTCAAGCTCAGTACAGTTCCTCCAGACCAGTACATTTCCTCAAACCCAGTACAGTTCCTCCAGACCAGTACAGTTCCTCCAGACCAGTACAGTTCCTCCAGACCAGTACAGTTCCTCAAGACCAGTACAGTTCCTCCAGACCAGAACAGTTCCTCCAGACCAGTACAGTTCCTCCAGACCAGTACAGTTCCTCAAACCCAGTACAGTTCCTCCAGACCAGTACAGTTCCTCAAGCCCAGTACAGTTCCTCCAGACCAGTACAGTTCCTCAAGCCCAGTACAGTTCCTCCAGACCAGTACCGTTCCTAAAGCCCAGTACAGTTCCTCCAGACCAGTACAGTTCCTCCAGACCAGTACAGTTCCTCAAGCCCAGTACAGTTCCTCCAGACCAGTACAGTTCCTCAAACCCAGTACAGTTCCTCCAGACCAGTACAGTTCCTCAAGCCCAGTACAGTTCCTCCAGACCAGTACAGTTCCTCAAGCCCAGTACAGTTCCTCAAGCCCAGTACAATTCCTCCAGACCAGTACAGTTCCTCCAGGCCAGTACAGATCCTCCAGGCCAGTACAGTTCCTCAAACCCAGTACAGTTCCTCCAGACCAGTACAGTTCCTCAAGCCCAGTAGAGTTCCTCCAGACCAGTACAGTTCCTCCAGACCAGTACAGTTTCTCCAGACCAGTACAGTTCCTCAAGCCCAGTACAGTTCCTTAAGACCAGTACAGTTCCTCAAGCCCAGTACAGTTCCTCCAGACCAGTACAGGTCCTCCAGCCCAGTACAGTTCCTCCAGACCAGTACAGTTCCTCAAGCCCAGTACAGTTCCTCAAGCCCAGTAGAGTTCCTCAAGCCCAGTAGAGTTCCTCAAGCCCAGTACAGTTCCTCCAGACCAGTACAGTTCCTCAAGCCCAATACAGTTCCTCAAGCCCAGTAGAGTTCGTCAAGCCCTGTACAGGTCCTCCAGCCCAGTACAGTTCCTCCAGCCCAGTACAGTTCCTCAAGCCTAGTACAGTTCCTCAAGCCCAGTAGAGTTCCTCAAGCCCAGTACAGTTCCTCCAGACCATTACAGTTCCTCAAGCCCAGTACAGGTCCTCCAGACCAGTAAAGTTCCTCCAGACCAGTACAGTTCCTCAAGCCCAGTACAGTTCCTCCAGACCAGTACAGTTCCTCCAGACCAGTACAGTTCCTCAAGCCCAGTACAGTTCCTCCAGAACAGTACAGTTCCTCAAGCCCAGTACAGTTCCTCCAGACCAGTACAGTTCCTACAGACCAGTACAGTTCCTCCAGACCAGTACAGTTCCTCCAGACCAGTATAGTTCCTCCAGACTAGTACAGTTCCTCCAGACCAGTACAGGTCCTCAAGCCCAGTACAGTTCCTCCAGAACAGTACAGTTCCTCAAGCTCAGTACAGTTCCTCCAGACCAGTACATTTCCTCAAACCCAGTACAGTTCCTCCAGACCAGTACAGTTCCTCCAGACCAGTACAGTTCCTCAAGACCAGTACAGTTCCTCCAGACCAGAACAGTTCCTCCGGACCAGTACAGTTCCTCCAGACCAGTACAGTTCCTCAAACCCAGTACAGTTCCTCCAGAACAGTACAGTTCCTCAAGCCCAGTACAGTTCCTCCAGACCAGTACAGTTCCTCAAGCCCAGTACAGTTCCTCCAGACCTGTACAGTTCCTCCAGACCAGTACAGTTCCTCAAGCCCAGTACAGTTCCTCCAGACCAGTACAGTTCCTCAAGCCCAGTTCAGGTCCTCCAGACCAGTAAAGTTCCTCCAGAACAGTACAGTTCCTCCAGACCAGTACAGTTCCTCAAGCCCAGTACAGTTCCTCCAGCCCAGTAGAGTTCCTCAAGCCCAGTAGAGTTCCTCAAGCCCAGTACAGTTCCTCCAGACCAGTACAGTTCCTCAAGCCCAGTACAGTTCCTCAAGCCCAGTAGAGTTCGTCAAGCCCAGTACAGGTCCTCCAGCCCAGTACAGTTCCTCCAGCCCAGTACAGTTCCTCAAGCCCAGTACAGTTCCTCAAGCCCAGTAGAGTTCCTCAAGCCCAGTACAGTTCCTCCAGACCAGTACAGTTCCTCAAGCCCAGTACAGTTCCTCCAGACCAGTACAGTTCCTCCAGCCCAGTACAGTTCCTCAAGCCCAGTACAGGTCCTCAAGCCCAGTACAGTTCCTTCAGACCAGTACAGTTCCTCAAGCCCAGTACAGTTCCTCCAGACCAGTACAGGTCCTCCAGACCAGTACAGTTCCTCAAGCCCAGTTCAGGTCCTCCAGACCAGTAAAGTTCCTCCAGCCCAGTACAGTTCCTCCAGACCAGTACAGTTCCTCAAGCCCAGTACAGTTCCTCAAGCCCAGTAGAGTTCCTCAAGCCCAGTACAGTTCCTCCAGACCAGTACAGTTCCTCAAGCCCAGTACAGGTCCTCAAGCCCAGTACAGTTCCTTCAGACCAGTACAGTTCCTCAAGCCCAGTACAGTTCCTCAAGCCCAGTACAGTTCCTCCAGACCAGTACAGTTCCTCAAGCCCAGTACAGTTCCTCCAGACCAGTACAGGTCCTCCAGACCAGTACAGTTCCTCAAGCCCAGTTCAGGTCCTCCAGACCAGTAAATTTCCTCCAGCCCAGTACAGTTCCTCCAGACCAGTACAGTTCCTCAAGCCCAGTACAGTTCCTCAAGCCCAGTAGAGTTCCTCAAGCCGAGTACAGTTCCTCCAGACCAGTACAGTTCCTTCAGACCAGTACAGTTCCTCAAGCCCAGTACAGTTCGTCAAGCCCAGTACAGGTCCTCCAGCCCAGTACAGTTCCTCCAGCCCAGTACAGTTCCTCAAGCCCAGTACAGTTCCTCAAGCCCAGTAGAGTTCCTCAAGCCCAGTACAGTTCCTCCAGACCAGTACAGTTCCTCAAGCCCAGTACAGTTCCTCCAGACCAGTACAGTTCCTCCAGCCCAGTACAGTTCCTCAAGCCCAGTACAGGTCATCAAGCCCAGTACAGTTCCTTCAGACCAGTACAGTTCCTCAAGCCCAGTACAGTTCCTCCAGACCAGTACAGTTCCTCAAGACCAGTGCAGTTCCTCCAGACCAGTAAAGTTCCTCAAGCCCAGTACAGTTCCTCCAGGCCAGTACAGTTCCTCAAACCCAGTACAGTTCCTCCAGACCAGTACAGTTCCTCAAGCCCAGTAGAGTTCCTCCAGACCAGTACAGTTCCTCAAGCCCAGTACAGTTCCTCCAGACCAGTACAGTTCCTCAAGCCCAGTACAGTTCCTCCAGACCAGTACAGTTCCTCAAGCCCAGTACAGTTCCTCCAGACCAGTACAGGTCCTCCAGACCAGTACAGTTCCTCAAGCCCAGTTCAGGTCCTCCAGACCAGTAAAGTTCCTCCAGCCCAGTACAGTTCCTCCAGACCAGTACAGTTCCTCAAGCCCAGTACAGTTCCTCAATCCCAGTAGAGTTCCTCAAGCCCAGTAGAGTTCCTCAAGCCCAGTACAGTTCCTCCAGACCAGTACAGTTCCTCAAGCCCAGTACAGTTCCTCAAGCCCAGTAGAGTTCGTCAAGCCCAGTACAGGTCCTCCAGCCCAGTACAGTTCCTCCAGCCCAGTACAGTTCCTCAAGCCCAGTACAGTTCCTCAAGCCCAGTAGAGTTCCTCAAGCCCAGTACAGTTCCTCCAGACCATGACAGTTCCTCAAGCCCAGTACAGGTCCTCCAGACCAGTAAAGTTCCTCCAGACCAGTACAGTTCCTCAAGCCCAGTACAGTTCCTCCAGACCAGTACAGTTCCTCCAGCCCAGTACAGTTCCTCAAGCCCAGTACAGGTCCTCAAGCCCAGTACAGTTCCTTCAGACCAGTACAGTTCCTCAAGCCCAGTACAGTTCCTCCAGACCAGTACAGTTCCTCAAGCCCAGTACAGTTCCTCCAGACCAGTACAATTCCTCAAGACCAGTACATTCCTCCAGACCAGTACAGTTCCTCAAGCACAGTACAGTTCCTCAAGCCCAGTACAGTTCCTCAAGCCCAGTACAGTTCCTCAAGCCCGTACAGTTCCTCCAGACCAGTACAGTTCCTCCAGACCAGTACATGTCCTCAAGCCCAGTACAGTTCCTACAGACCAGTACAGTTCCTCCAGACCAGTACAGTTCCTCAAGCGCAGTACAGTTCCTCCAGACCAGTACAGGTCCTCCAGACCACTGCAGTTCTTCCAGACCAGTACAGTTCCTCCAGACCAGTACAGTTCCTCAAGCCCAGTACAGGTCCTCCAGACCAGTACAGTTCCTCCAGCCCAGTACAGTTCCTCAAGCCCAGTACAGTTCCTACAGACCAGTACAGGTCCTCCAGACCACTGCAGTTCCTCCAGACCAGTACAGTTCCTCCAGACCAGTACAGTTCCTCAAGCCCAGTACAGGTCCTCCAGACCAGTACAGTTCCTCAAGCCCAGTACAGTTCCTCCAGACCAGTACAGTTCCACAAGCACAGTACAGTTCCTCCTGACCAGTATAGTTCATCAAGCCCAGTACAGTTCCTCCAGACCAGTATAGTTCCTCCAACTCAGTACAGTTCCTCCAACCCAGTACAGTTCCTCCAACCCAGTACATTTCCTCCAACCCAGTACAGTTCCTCCAGCCCAGTACAATTCCTCCAACCCAGTACAGTTCCTCCAACCCAGTACAGTTCCTCCAACCCAGTACATTTCCTCCAACCCAGTACAGTTCCTCCAGACCAGTATAGTTCCACAAGCCCAGTACAGTTCCTCCAGACCAGTACAGTTCCTCCAGACCAGTACAGTTCCTCCAGGCCAGTACAGTTCCTCAAGCCCAGTACAGTTCCTCCAGACCAGTATAGTTCCTCAAGCCCAGTACAGTTCCTCCAGACCAGTAGAGTTCCTCAAGCCCAGTACAGTTCCTCCAGACCAGTACAGTTCCTCAAGCCCAGTACAGTTCCTCCAGACCAGTACAGTTCCTCAAACCCAGTACAGTTCCTCCAGAGCAGTACAGTTCCTCAAGCCCAGTACAGTTCCTCCAGACCAGTACAGTTCCTCCAGACCAGTACAGTTCCTCAAGCCCAGTACAGTTCCTCCAGACCAGTACAGTTCCTCCAGGCCAGTACAGTTCCTCCAGGTCAGTACAGTTCCTCAAACCCAGTACAGTTCCTCCAGACCAGTACAGTTCCTCAAGCCCAGTACAGTTCCTCAAGCCCAGTAGAGTTCCTCAAGCCGAGTACAGTTCCTCCAGACCAGTACAGTTCCTTCAGACCAGTACAGTTCCTCAAGCCCAGTACAGTTCGTCAAGCCCAGTACAGGTCCTCCAGCCCAATACAGTTCCTCCAGCCCAGTACAGTTCCTCAAGCCCAGTACAGTTCCTCAAGCCCAGTAGAGTTCCTCAAGCCCAGTACAGTTCCTCCAGACCAGTACAGTTCCTCAAGCCCAGTACAGTTCCTCCAGACCAGTACAGTTCCTCCAGCCCAGTACAGTTCCTCAAGCCCAGTACAGGTCATCAAGCCCAGTACAGTTCCTTCAGACCAGTACAGTTCCTCAAGCCCAGTACAGTTCCTCCAGACCAGTACAGTTCCTCAAGACCAGTGCAGTTCCTCCAGACCAGTAAAGTTCCTCAAGCCCAGTACAGTTCCTCCAGGCCAGTACAGTTCCTCAAACCCAGTACAGTTCCTCCAGACCAGTACAGTTCCTCAAGCCCAGTAGAGTTCCTCCAGACCAGTACAGTTCCTCAAGCCCAGTACAGTTCCTCCAGACCAGTACAGTTCCTCAAGCCCAGTACAGTTCCTCCAGACCAGTACAGTTCCTCAAGCCCAGTACAGTTCCTCCAGACCAGTACAGGTCCTCCAGACCAGTACAGTTCCTCAAGCCCAGTTCAGGTCCTCCAGACCAGTAAAGTTCCTCCAGCCCAGTACAGTTCCTCCAGACCAGTACAGTTCCTCAAGCCCAGTACAGTTCCTCAATCCCAGTAGAGTTCCTCAAGCCCAGTAGAGTTCCTCAAGCCCAGTACAGTTCCTCCAGACCAGTACAGTTCCTCAAGCCCAGTACAGTTCCTCAAGCCCAGTAGAGTTCGTCAAGCCCAGTACAGGTCCTCCAGCCCAGTACAGTTCCTCCAGCCCAGTACAGTTCCTCAAGCCCAGTACAGTTCCTCAAGCCCAGTAGAGTTCCTCAAGCCCAGTACAGTTCCTCCAGACCATGACAGTTCCTCAAGCCCAGTACAGGTCCTCCAGACCAGTAAAGTTCCTCCAGACCAGTACAGTTCCTCAAGCCCAGTACAGTTCCTCCAGACCAGTACAGTTCCTCCAGCCCAGTACAGTTCCTCAAGCCCAGTACAGGTCCTCAAGCCCAGTACAGTTCCTTCAGACCAGTACAGTTCCTCAAGCCCAGTACAGTTCCTCCAGACCAGTACAGTTCCTCAAGCCCAGTACAGTTCCTCCAGACCAGTACAATTCCTCAAGACCAGTACATTCCTCCAGACCAGTACAGTTCCTCAAGCACAGTACAGTTCCTCAAGCCCAGTACAGTTCCTCAAGCCCAGTACAGTTCCTCAAGCCCGTACAGTTCCTCCAGACCAGTACAGTTCCTCCAGACCAGTACATGTCCTCAAGCCCAGTACAGTTCCTACAGACCAGTACAGTTCCTCCAGACCAGTACAGTTCCTCAAGCGCAGTACAGTTCCTCCAGACCAGTACAGGTCCTCCAGACCACTGCAGTTCTTCCAGACCAGTACAGTTCCTCCAGACCAGTACAGTTCCTCAAGCCCAGTACAGGTCCTCCAGACCAGTACAGTTCCTCCAGCCCAGTACAGTTCCTCAAGCCCAGTACAGTTCCTACAGACCAGTACAGGTCCTCCAGACCACTGCAGTTCCTCCAGACCAGTACAGTTCCTCCAGACCAGTACAGTTCCTCAAGCCCAGTACAGGTCCTCCAGACCAGTACAGTTCCTCAAGCCCAGTACAGTTCCTCCAGACCAGTACAGTTCCACAAGCACAGTACAGTTCCTCCTGACCAGTATAGTTCATCAAGCCCAGTACAGTTCCTCCAGACCAGTATAGTTCCTCCAACTCAGTACAGTTCCTCCAACCCAGTACAGTTCCTCCAACCCAGTACATTTCCTCCAACCCAGTACAGTTCCTCCAGCCCAGTACAATTCCTCCAACCCAGTACAGTTCCTCCAACCCAGTACAGTTCCTCCAACCCAGTACATTTCCTCCAACCCAGTACAGTTCCTCCAGACCAGTATAGTTCCACAAGCCCAGTACAGTTCCTCCAGACCAGTACAGTTCCTCCAGACCAGTACAGTTCCTCCAGGCCAGTACAGTTCCTCAAGCCCAGTACAGTTCCTCCAGACCAGTATAGTTCCTCAAGCCCAGTACAGTTCCTCCAGACCAGTAGAGTTCCTCAAGCCCAGTACAGTTCCTCCAGACCAGTACAGTTCCTCAAGCCCAGTACAGTTCCTCCAGACCAGTACAGTTCCTCCAGACCAGTACAGTTCCTCAAGCCCAGTACAGTTCCTCCAGACCAGTACAGTTCCTCAAACCCAGTACAGTTCCTCCAGAGCAGTACAGTTCCTCAAGCCCAGTACAGTTCCTCCAGACCAGTACAGTTCCTCCAGACCAGTACAGTTCCTCAAGCCCAGTACAGTTCCTCCAGACCAGTACAGTTCCTCCAGGCCAGTACAGTTCCTCCAGGTCAGTACAGTTCCTCAAACCCAGTACAGTTCCTCCAGACCAGTACAGTTCCTCAAGCCCAGTAGAGTTCCTCCAGACCAGTACAGTTCCTCAAGCCCAGTACAGTTCCTCCAGACCAGTACAGTTCCTCAAGCCCAGTACAGTTCCTCAAGCCCAGTACAGTTCCTCCAGACCAGTACAGTTCCTCAAGCCCAGTACAGTTCCTCCAGACCAGTACAGGTCCTCCAGACCAGTACAGTTCCTCAAGCCCAGTTCAGGTCCTCCAGACCAGTAAAGTTCCTCCAGACCAGTACAGTTCCTCCAGACCAGTACAGTTCCTCAAGCCCAGTACAGTTCCTCAAGCCCAGTAGAGTTCCTCAAGCCCAGTAGAGTTCCTCAAGCCCAGTACAGTTCCTCCAGACCAGTACAGTTCCTCAAGCCCAGTACAGTTCCTCAAGCCCAGTAGAGTTCGTCAAGCCCAGTACAGGTCCTCCAGCCCAGTACAGTTCCTCCAGCCCAGTACAGTTCCTCAAGCCCAGTACAGTTCCTCAAGCCCAGTAGAGTTCCTCAAGCCCAGTACAGTTCCTCCAGACCAGTACAGTTCCTCAAGCCCAGTACAGTTCCTCCAGACCAGTACAGTTCCTCCAGCCCAGTACAGTTCCTCAAGCCCAGTACAGGTCCTCAAGCCCAGTACAGTTCCTTCAGACCAGTACAGTTCCTCAAGCCCAGTACAGTTCCTCCAGACCAGTACAGGTCCTCCAGACCAGTACAGTTCCTCAAGCCCAGTTCAGGTCCTCCAGACCAGTAAAGTTCCTCCAGCCCAGTACAGTTCCTCCAGACCAGTACAGTTCCTCAAGCCCAGTACAGTTCCTCAAGCCCAGTAGAGTTCCTCAAGCCCAGTAGAGTTCCTCAAGCCCAGTACAGTTCCTCCAGACCAGTACAGTTCCTCAAGCCCAGTACAGGTCCTCAAGCCCAGTACAGTTCCTTCAGACCAGTACAGTTCCTCAAGCCCAGTACAGTTCCTCAAGCCCAGTACAGTTCCTCCAGACCAGTACAGTTCCTCAAGCCCAGTACAGTTCCTCCAGACCAGTACAGGTCCTCCAGACCAGTACAGTTCCTCAAGCCCAGTTCAGGTCCTCCAGACCAGTAAATTTCCTCAAGCCCAGTACAGTTCCTCCAGACCAGTACAGTTCCTCCAGACCAGTACAGTTCCTCAAGCCCAGTACAGTTCCTCAAGCCCAGTAGAGTTCCTCAAGCCGAGTACAGTTCCTCCAGACCAGTACAGTTCCTTCAGACCAGTACAGTTCCTCAAGCCCAGTACAGTTCGTCAAGCCCAGTACAGGTCCTCCAGCCCAGTACAGTTCCTACAGCCCAGTACAGTTCCTCAAGCCCAGTACAGTTCCTCAAGCCCAGTAGAGTTCCTCAAGCCCAGTACAGTTCCTCCAGACCAGTACAGTTCCTCAAGCCCAGTACAGTTCCTCCAGACCAGTACAGTTCCTCCAGCCCAGTACAGTTCCTCAAGCCCAGTACAGGTCATCAAGCCCAGTACAGTTCCTGCAGACCAGTACAGTTCCTCAAGCCCAGTACAGTTCCTCCAGACCAGTACAGTTCCTCAAGACCAGTACAGTTCCTCCAGACCAGTAAAGTTCCTCAAGCCCAGTACAGTTCCTCCAGGCCAGTACAGTTCCTCAAACCCAGTACAGTTCCTCCAGACCAGTACAGTTCCTCAAGCCCAGTAGAGTTCCTCCAGACCAGTACAGTTCCTCAAGCCCAGTACAGTTCCTCCAGACCAGTACAGTTCCTCAAGCCCAGTACAGTTCCTCCAGACCAGTACAGTTCCTCAAGCCCAGTACAGTTCCTCCAGACCAGTACAGGTCCTCCAGACCAGTACAGTTCCTCAAGCCCAGTTCAGGTCCTCCAGACCAGTAAAGTTCCTCCAGCCCAGTACAGTTCCTCCAGACCAGTACAGTTCCTCAAGCCCAGTACAGTTCCTCAAGCCCAGTAGAGTTCCTCAAGCCCAGTAGAGTTCCTCAAGCCCAGTACAGTTCCTCCAGACCAGTACAGTTCCTCAAGCCCAGTACAGTTCCTCAAGCCCAGTAGAGTTCGTCAAGCCCAGTACAGGTCCTCCAGCCCAGTACAGTTCCTCCAGCCCAGTACAGTTCCTCAAGCCCAGTACAGGTCCTCCAGACCAGTAAAGTTCCTCCAGACCAGTACAGTTCCTCAAGCCCAGTACAGTTCCTCCAGACCAGTACAGTTCCTCCAGCCCAGTACAGTTCCTCAAGCCCAGTACAGGTCCTCAAGCCCAGTACAGTTCCTTCAGACCAGTACAGTTCCTCAAGCCCAGTACAGTTCCTCCAGACCAGTACAGTTCCTCAAGCCCAGTACAGTTCCTCCAGACCAGTACAATTCCTCAAGACCAGTACATTCCTCCAGACCAGTACAGTTCCTCAAGCACAGTACAGTTCCTCAAGCCCAGTACAGTTCCTCAAGCCCAGTACAGTTCCTCAAGCCCAGTAGAGTTCGTCAAGCCCAGTACAGGTCCTCCAGCCCAGTACAGTTCCTCCAGCCCAGTACAGTTCCTCAAGCCCAGTACAGGTCCTCCAGACCAGTAAAGTTCCTCCAGACCAGTACAGGTCCTCAAGCCCAGTACAGTTCCTTCAGACCAGTACAGTTCCTCAAGCCCAGTACAGTTCCTCCAGCCCAGTACAGGTCCTCAAGCCCAGTACAGTTCCTCCAGACCAGTACAATTCCTCAAGACCAGTACATTCCTCCAGACCAGTACAGTTCCTCAAGCACAGTACAGTTCCTCAAGCCCAGTACAGTTCCTCAAGCCCAGTACAGTTCCTCAAGCCCGTACAGTTCCTCCAGACCAGTACAGTTCCTCCAGACCAGTACATGTCCTCAAGCCCAGTACAGTTCCTACAGACCAGTACAGTTCCTCCAGAACAGTACAGTTCCTCAAGCGCAGTACAGTTCCTCCAGACCAGTACAGGTCCTCCAGACCACTGCAGTTCTTCCAGACCAGTACAGTTCCTCCAGACCAGTACAGTTCCTCAAGCCCAGTACAGGTCCTCCAGACCAGTACAGTTCCTCCAGCCCAGTACAGTTCCTCAAGCCCAGTACAGTTCCTACAGACCAGTACAGGTCCTCCAGACCACTGCAGTTCCTCCAGACCAGTACAGTTCCTCCAGACCAGTACAGTTCCTCAAGCCCAGTACAGGTCCTCCAGACCAGTACTGTTCCTCAAGCCCAGTACAGTTCCTCCAGACCAGTACAGTTCCACAAGCACAGTACAGTTCCTCCTGACCAGTATAGTTCATCAAGCCCAGTACAGTTCCTCCAGACCAGTATAGTTCCTCCAACTCAGTACAGTTCCTCCAACCCAGTACAGTTCCTCCAACCCAGTACATTTCCTCCAACCCAGTACAGTTCCTCCAGCCCAGTACAATTCCTCCAACCCAGTACAGTTCCTCCAACCCAGTACAGTTCCTCCAACCCAGTACATTTCCTCCAACCCAGTACAGTTCCTCCAGACCAGTATAGTTCCACAAGCCCAGTACAGTTCCTCCAGACCAGTACAGTTCCTCCAGACCAGTACAGTTCCTCCAGGCCAGTACAGTTCCTCAAGCCCAGTACAGTTCCTCCAGACCAGTATAGTTCCTCAAGCCCAGTACAGTTCCTCCAGACCAGTAGAGTTCCTCAAGCCCAGTACAGTTCCTCCAGACCAGTACAGTTCCTCAAGCCCAGTACAGTTCCTCCAGACCAGTACAGTTCCTCCAGACCAGTACAGTTCCTCCAGACCAGTACAGTTCCTCCAGCCCAGTACAGTTCCTCAAGCCCAGTACAGGTCCTCAAGCCCAGTACAGTTCCTTCAGACCAGTACAGTTCCTCAAGCCCAGTACAGTTCCTCAAGCCCAGTAGAGTTCCTCAAGCCCAGTAGAGTTCCTCAAGCCCAGTACAGTTCCTCCAGACCAGTACAGTTCCTCAAGCCCAGTACAGTTCCTCAAGCCCAGTAGAGTTCGTCAAGCCCAGTACAGGTCCTCCAGCCCAGTACAGTTCCTCCAGCCCAGTACAGTTCCTCAAGCCCAGTACAGTTCCTCAAGCCCAGTAGAGTTCCTCAAGCCCAGTACAGTTCCTCCAGACCATGACAGTTCCTCAAGCCCAGTACAGGTCCTCCAGACCAGTAAAGTTCCTCCAGACCAGTACAGTTCCTCAAGCCCAGTACAGTTCCTCCAGACCAGTACAGTTCCTCCAGCCCAGTACAGTTCCTCAAGCCCAGTACAGGTCCTCAAGCCCAGTACAGTTCCTTCAGACCAGTACAGTTCCTCAAGCCCAGTACAGTTCCTCCAGACCAGTACAGTTCCTCAAGCCCAGTACAGTTCCTCCAGACCAGTACAATTCCTCAAGACCAGTACATTCCTCCAGACCAGTACAGTTCCTCAAGCACAGTACAGTTCCTCAAGCCCAGTACAGTTCCTCCAGCCCAGTACAATTCCTCCAACCCAGTACAGTTCCTCCAACCCAGTACAGTTCCTCCAACCCAGTACATTTCCTCCAACCCAGTACAGTTCCTCCAGACCAGTATAGTTCCACAAGCCCAGTACAGTTCCTCCAGACCAGTACAGTTCCTCCAGACCAGTACAGTTCCTCCAGGCCAGTACAGTTCCTCAAGCCCAGTACAGTTCCTCCAGACCAGTATAGTTCCTCAAGCCCAGTACAGTTCCTCCAGACCAGTAGAGTTCCTCAAGCCCAGTACAGTTCCTCCAGACCAGTACAGTTCCTCAAGCCCAGTACAGTTCCTCCAGACCAGTACAGTTCCTCCAGACCAGTACAGTTCCTCCAGACCAGTACAGTTCCTCCAGCCCAGTACAGTTCCTCAAGCCCAGTACAGGTCCTCAAGCCCAGTACAGTTCCTTCAGACCAGTACAGTTCCTCAAGCCCAGTACAGTTCCTCAAGCCCAGTAGAGTTCCTCAAGCCCAGTAGAGTTCCTCAAGCCCAGTACAGTTCCTCCAGACCAGTACAGTTCCTCAAGCCCAGTACAGTTCCTCAAGCCCAGTAGAGTTCGTCTAGCCCAGTACAGGTCCTCCAGCACAGTACAGTTCCTCCAGCCCAGTACAGTTCCTCAAGCCCAGTACAGTTCCTCAAGCCCAGTAGAGTTCCTCAAGCCCAGTACAGTTCCTCCAGACCATGACAGTTCCTCAAGCCCAGTACAGGTCCTCCAGACCAGTAAAGTTCCTCCAGACCAGTACAGTTCCTCAAGCCCAGTACAGTTCCTCCAGACCAGTACAGTTCCTCCAGCCCAGTACAGTTCCTCAAGCCCAGTACAGGTCCTCAAGCCCAGTACAGTTCCTTCAGACCAGTACAGTTCCTCAAGCCCAGTACAGTTCCTCCAGACCAGTACAGTTCCTCAAGCCCAGTACAGTTCCTCCAGACCAGTACAATTCCTCAAGACCAGTACATTCCTCCAGACCAGTACAGTTCCTCAAGCACAGTACAGTTCCTCAAGCCCAGTACAGTTCCTCAAGCCCAGTACAGTTCCTCAAGCCCGTACAGTTCCTCCAGACCAGTACAGTTCCTCCAGACCAGTACATGTCCTCAAGCCCAGTACAGTTCCTACAGACCAGTACAGTTCCTCCAGACCAGTACAGTTCCTCAAGCGCAGTACAGTTCCTCCAGACCAGTACAGGTCCTCCAGACCACTGCAGTTCTTCCAGACCAGTACAGTTCCTCCAGACCAGTACAGTTCCTCAAGCCCAGTACAGGTCCTCCAGACCAGTACAGTTCCTCCAGCCCAGTACAGTTCCTCAAGCCCAGTACAGTTCCTACAGACCAGTACAGGTCCTCCAGACCACTGCAGTTCCTCCAGACCAGTACAGTTCCTCCAGACCAGTACAGTTCCTCAAGCCCAGTACAGGTCCTCCAGACCAGTACAGTTCCTCAAGCCCAGTACAGTTCCTCCAGACCAGTACAGTTCCACAAGCACAGTACAGTTCCTCCTGACCAGTATAGTTCATCAAGCCCAGTACAGTTCCTCCAGACCAGTATAGTTCCTCCAACTCAGTACAGTTCCTCCAACCCAGTACAGTTCCTCCAACCCAGTACATTTCCTCCAACCCAGTACAGTTCCTCCAGCCCAGTACAATTCCTCCAACCCAGTACAGTTCCTCCAACCCAGTACAGTTCCTCCAACCCAGTACATTTCCTCCAACCCAGTACAGTTCCTCCAGACCAGTATAGTTCCACAAGCCCAGTACAGTTCCTCCAGACCAGTACAGTTCCTCCAGACCAGTACAGTTCCTCCAGGCCAGTACAGTTCCTCAAGCCCAGTACAGTTCCTCCAGACCAGTATAGTTCCTCAAGCCCAGTACAGTTCCTCCAGACCAGTAGAGTTCCTCAAGCCCAGTACAGTTCCTCCAGACCAGTACAGTTCCTCAAGCCCAGTACAGTTCCTCCAGACCCGTACAGTTCCTCCAGACCAGTACAGTTCCTCCAGACCAGTACAGTTCCTCCAGCCCAGTACAGTTCCTCAAGCCCAGTACAGGTCCTCAAGCCCAGTACAGTTCCTTCAGACCAGTACAGTTCCTCAAGCCCAGTACAGTTCCTCCAGACCAGTACAGTTCCTCCAGACCAGTAAAGTTCCTCAAGCCCAGTACAGTTCCTCAAGCCCAGTACAGTTCCTCAAGCCCGTACAGTTCCTCCAGACCAGTACAGTTCCTCCAGACCAGTACAGTTCCTCCAGACCAGTACAGGTCCTCAAGCCCAGTACAGTTCCTCCAGACAAGTACAGTTCCTCCAGATCAGTACAGTTCCTCAAGCCCAGTACAGTTCCTCCAGACCAGTACAGTTCCTCCAGACCACTGCAGTTCCTCCAGACAAGTACAGTTCCTCCAGACCAGTACAGTTCCTCCAGACCAGTACAGTTCCTCAAGCCCAGTACAGGTCCTCCAGACCAGTACAGTTCCTCCAGACCAGTACAGTTCCTCAAGCCCAGTACAGTTCCTCCAGACAAGTACAGGTCCTCCAGACCACTGCAGTTCCTCCAGACCAGTACAGTTCCTCCAGACCAGTACAGTTCCTCAAGCCCAGTACAGGTCCTCCAGACCAGTACAGTTCCTCAAGCCCAGTACAGTTCCTCCAGACCAGTACAGTTCCTCAAGCACAGTACAGTTCCTCCAGACCAGTATAGTTCATCAAGCCCAGTACAGTTCCTCCAGACCAGTACAGGTCCACCAGACCAGTACAGTTCCTCAAGCCCAGTACAGTTCCTCAAGCCCAGTACAGTTCCTCCAGACCAGTACAGTTCTTCCAGACCAGTACAGTTCCTCCAGAACAGTAAAGTTCCTCCAGCCCAGTACAGTTCCTCCAGACCAGTACAGTTCCTCAAGCCCAGTACAGTTCCTCAAGCCCAGTAGAGTTCCTCAAGCCCAGTAGAGTTCCTCAAGCCCAGTACAGTTCCTCCAGACCAGTACAGTTCCTCAAGCCCAGTACAGGTCCTCAAGCCCAGTACAGTTCCTTCAGACCAGTACAGTTCCTCAAGCCCAGTACAGTTCCTATGGCCCAGTACAGTTCCTCCAGACCAGTACAGTTCCTCAAGCCCAGTACAGTTCCTCCAGACCAGTACAGGTCCTCCAGACCAGTACAGTTCCTCAAGCCCAGTTCAGGTCCTCCAGACCAGTAAATTTCCTCCAGCCCAGTACAGTTCCTCCAGACCAGTACAGTTCCTCAAGCCCAGTACAGTTCCTCAAGCCCAGTAGAGTTCCTCAAGCCCAGTAGAGTTCCTCAAGCCCAGTACAGTTCCTCCAGACCAGTACAGTTCCTCAAGCCCAGTACAGTTCCTCAAGCCCAGTAGAGTTCGTCAAGCCCAGTACAGGTCCTCCAGCCCAGTACAGTTCCTCCAGCCCAGTACAGTTCCTCATGCCCAGTACAGTTCCTCAAGCCCAGTAGAGTTCCTCAAGCCCAGTACAGTTCCTCCAGACCAGTACAGTTCCTCAATCCCAGTACAGTTCCTCCAGACCAGTACAGTTCCTCCAGCCCAGTACAGTTCCTCAAGCCCAGTACAGGTCCTCAAGCCCAGTACAGTTCCTTCAGACCAGTACAGTTCCTCAAGCCCAGTACAGTTCCTCCAGACCAGTACAGTTCCTCAAGCCCAGTACAGTTCCTCCAGACCAGTAAAGTTCCTCAAGCCCAGTACAGTTCCTCCAGGCCAGTACAGTTCCTCAAACCCAGTACAGTTCCTCCAGACCAGTACAGTTCCTCAAGCCCAGTAGAGTTCCTCCAGACCAGTACAGTTCCTCAAGCCCAGTACAGTTCCTCCAGACCAGTACAGTTCCTCAAGCCCAGTACAGTTCCTCAAGCCCAGTACAGTTCCTCCAAACCAGTACAGTTCCTCAAGCCCAGTACAGTTCCTCCAGAGCAGTACAGGTCCTCCAGACCAGTACAGTTCCTCAAGCCCAGTTCAGGTCCTCCAGACCAGTAAAGTTCCTCCAGCCCAGTACAGTTCCTCCAGACCAGTACAGTTCCTCAAGCCCAGTACAGTTCCTCAAGCCCAGTAGAGTTCCTAAAGCCCAGTAGAGTTCCTCAAGCCCAGTACAGTTCCTCCAGACCAGTACAGTTCCTCAAGCCCAGTACAGTTCGTCAAGCCCAGTAGAGTTCGTCAAGCCCAGTACAGGTCCTCCAGCCCAGTACAGTTCCTCCAGCCCAGTACAGTTCCTCAAGCCCAGTACAGTTCCTCAAGCCCAGTAGAGTTCCTCAAGCCCAGTACAGTTCCTCCAGACCATTACAGTTCCTCAAGCCCAGTACAGGTCCTCCAGACCAGTAAAGTTCCTCCAGACCAGTACAGTTCCTCAAGCCCAGTACAGTTCCTCCAGACCAGTACAGTTCCTCCAGCCCAGTACAGTTCCTCAAGCCCAGTACAGGTCCTCAAGCCCAGTACAGTTCCTTCAGACCAGTACAGTTCCTCAAGCCCAGTACAGTTCCTCCAGACCAGTACAGTTCCTCAAGCCCAGTACAGTTCCTCCAGACCAGTAAAGTTCCTCAAGCCCAGTACAGTTCCTCAAGCCCAGTACAGTTCCTCAAGCCCGTACAGTTCCTCAAGCCCGTACAGTTCCTCCAGACCAGTACAGTTCCTCCACACGAGTACAGTTCCTCAAGCCCAGTACAGTTCCTCCAGACCAGTACAGTTCCTCCAGACCAGTACAGTTCCTCAAGCCCAGTACAGTTCCTCCAGACCAGTACAGGTCCTCCAGACCACTGCAGTTCCTCCAGACCAGTACAGTTCCTCCAGACCAGTACAGTTCCTCAAGCCCAGTACAGGTCCTCCAGACCAGTACAGTTACTCCAGCCCAGTACAGTTCCTCAAGCCCAGTACAGTTCCTCAAGCCCAGTACAGTTCCTCCAGACCAGTACAGGTCCTCCAGACCACTGCAGTTCCTCCAGAACAGTACAGTTCCTCCAGACCAGTACAGTTCCTCAAGCCCAGTACAGGTCCTCCAGACCAGTACAGTTCCTCAAGCCTAGTACAGTTCCTCCAGACCAGTACAGTTCCTCAAGCACAGTACAGTTCCTCCAGACCAGTATAGTTCATCAAGCCCAGTACAGTTCCTCCAGACCAGTATAGTTCCTCCAACCCAGTACAGTTCCTCCAACCCAGTACAGTTCCTCCAACCCAGTACATTTCCTCCAACCCAGTACATTTCCTCCAGTCCAGTACAATTCCTCCAACCCAGTACAGTTCCTCCAACCCAGTACAGTTCCTCCAACCCAGTACATTTCCTCCAACCCAGTACAGTTCCTCCAGACCAGTATAGTTCCACAAGCCCAGTACAGTTCCTCCAGACCAGTACAGTTCCTCCAGACCAGTATAGTTCCACAAGCCCAGTACAGTTCCTCCAGACCAGTACAGTTCCTCCAGACCAGTACAGTTCCTCAAGCCCAGTACAGTTCCTCCAGACCAGTATAGTTCCTCAAGCCCAGTAGAGTTCCTCCAGACCAGTAGAGTTCCTCAAGCCCAGTACAGTTCCTCCAGACCAGTACAGTTCCTCAAGCCCAGTACAGTTCCTCCAGACCAGTACAGTTCCTCCAGCCCAGTACAGTTCCTCAAGCCCAGTACAGGTCCTCAAGCCCAGTACAGTTCCTTCAGACCAGTACAGTTCCTCAAGCCCAGTACAGTTCCTCCAGACCAGTACAGTTCCTCAAGCCCAGTACAGTTCCTCCAGACCAGTAAAGTTCCTCAAGCCCAGTACAGTTCCTCAAGCCCAGTACAGTTCCTCAAGCCCGTACAGTTCCTCCAGACCAGTACAGTTCCTCCAGACCAGTACAGTTCCTCCAGACCAGTACAGTTCCACAAGCCCAGTACAGTTCCTCCAGAACAGTACAGTTCCTCCAGACCAGTACAGTTCCTCAAGCCCAGTACAGTTCCTCAAGCCCAGTACAGTTCCTCCAGAACAGTAGAGTTCCTCAAGCCCAGTACAGTTCCTCCAGACCAGTACAGTTCCTCAAGCCCAGTACAGTTCCTCCAGACCAGTACAGTTCATCCAGACCAGTACAGTTCCTCCAGCCAGTACAGTTCCTCAAGCACAGTACAGTTCCTCCAGACCAATACAGTTCCTCCAGACTAGTACAGTTCCTCAATCCCAGTACAGTTCCTCCAGACCAGTACAGTTCCTCAAGCCCAGTACAGTTCCTCCAGACCAGTACAGTTCCTCAAGCCCAGTACAGTCCCTCAAGCCCAGTACAATCCCTCAAGCCCAGTACAGTTCCTCCAGACCAGTAAAGTTCCTCAAGCCCAGTACAGTTCCTCAAGCCCAGTACAGTTCCTCCAGCCCAGTACAGTTCCTCAAGCCCAGTACAGTTCCTCAAGCCCAGTACAGTTCCTCCAGACCAGTACAGTTCCTCAAGCCCAGTACAGTTCCTCCAGACCAGTACAGTTCCTCAAGCCCAGTACAGTTCCTCCAGACCAGTACAGTTCCTCGAGCCCAGTACAGTTCCTGAAGCCCAGTACAGTTCCTCCAGACCAGTAAAGTTCCTCAAGCCCAGTACAGTTCCTCCAGACAAGTACAGTTCGTTCCAGCCCAGTACAGTTCCTACAGTCCAGTACAGTTCCTCAAGCCCAGTACAGTTCCTCCAGACCAGTACAGTTCCTCAAGCCCAGTACAGTTCCTACAGACCAGTAAATTTCCTCAAGCCCAGTACAGTTCCAGCAGACCAGTACAGTTCCTCAAGCACAGGACTGTTCCTCAAGCCCAGTACAGTTCCTCCAGACCAGTACAGGTCCTCCAGACCACTGCAGTTCCTCCAGACCAGTACAGTTCCTCCAGACCAGTACAGTTCCTCAAGCCCAGTACAGGTCCTCCAGACCAGTACAGTTACTCCAGCCCAGTACAGTTCCTCAAGCCCAGTACAGTTCCTCAAGCCCAGTACAGTTCCTCCAGACCAGTACAGGTCCTCCAGACCACTGCAGTTCCTCCAGAACAGTACAGTTCCTCCAGACCAGTACAGTTCCTCAAGCCCAGTACAGGTCCTCCAGACCAGTACAGTTCCTCAAGGCTAGTACAGTTCCTCCAGACCAGTACAGTTCCTCAAGCACAGTACAGTTCCTCCAGACCAGTATAGTTCATCAAGCCCAGTACAGTTCCTCCAGACCAGTATAGTTCCTCCAACCCAGTACAGTTCCTCCAACCCAGTACAGTTCCTCCAACCCAGTACATTTCCTCCAACCCAGTACATTTCCTCCAGTCCAGTACAATTCCTCCAACCCAGTACAGTTCCTCCAACCCAGTACAGTTCCTCCAACCCAGTACATTTCCTCCAACCCAGTACAGTTCCTCCAGACCAGTATAGTTCCACAAGCCCAGTACAGTTCCTCCAGACCAGTACAGTTCCTCCAGACCAGTATAGTTCCACAAGCCCAGTACAGTTCCTCCAGACCAGTACAGTTCCTCCAGACCAGTACAGTTCCTCAAGCCCAGTACAGTTCCTCCAGACCAGTATAGTTCCTCAAGCCCAGTAGAGTTCCTCCAGACCAGTAGAGTTCCTCAAGCCCAGTACAGTTCCTCCAGACCAGTACAGTTCCTCAAGCCCAGTACAGTTCCTCCAGACCAGTACAGTTCCTCCAGCCCAGTACAGTTCCTCAAGCCCAGTACAGGTCCTCAAGCCCAGTACAGTTCCTTCAGACCAGTACAGTTCCTCAAGCCCAGTACAGTTCCTCCAGACCAGTACAGTTCCTCAAGCCCAGTACAGTTCCTCCAGACCAGTAAAGTTCCTCAAGCCCAGTACAGTTCCTCAAGCCCAGTACAGTTCCTCAAGCCCGTACAGTTCCTCCAGACCAGTACAGTTCCTCCAGACCAGTACAGTTCCTCCAGACCAGTACAGTTCCACAAGCCCAGTACAGTTCCTCCAGAACAGTACAGTTCCTCCAGACCAGTACAGTTCCTCAAGCCCAGTACAGTTCCTCAAGCCCAGTACAGTTCCTCCAGAACAGTAGAGTTCCTCAAGCCCAGTACAGTTCCTCCAGACCAGTACAGTTCCTCAAGCCCAGTACAGTTCCTCCAGACCAGTACAGTTCATCCAGACCAGTACAGTTCCTCCAGCCAGTACAGTTCCTCAAGCACAGTACAGTTCCTCCAGACCAATACAGTTCCTCCAGACTAGTACAGTTCCTCAATCCCAGTACAGTTCCTCCAGACCAGTACAGTTCCTCAAGCCCAGTACAGTTCCTCCAGACCAGTACAGTTCCTCAAGCCCAGTACAGTCCCTCAAGCCCAGTACAATCCCTCAAGCCCAGTACAGTTCCTCCAGACCAGTAAAGTTCCTCAAGCCCAGTACAGTTCCTCAAGCCCAGTACAGTTCCTCCAGCCCAGTACAGTTCCTCAAGCCCAGTACAGTTCCTCAAGCCCAGTACAGTTCCTCCAGACCAGTACAGTTCCTCAAGCCCAGTACAGTTCCTCCAGACCAGTACAGTTCCTCAAGCCCAGTACAGTTCCTCCAGACCAGTACAGTTCCTCGAGCCCAGTACAGTTCCTGAAGCCCAGTACAGTTCCTCCAGACCAGTAAAGTTCCTCAAGCCCAGTACAGTTCCTCCAGACAAGTACAGTTCGTTCCAGCCCAGTACAGTTCCTACAGTCCAGTACAGTTCCTCAAGCCCAGTACAGTTCCTCCAGACCAGTACAGTTCCTCAAGCCCAGTACAGTTCCTACAGACCAGTAAATTTCCTCAAGCCCAGTACAGTTCCAGCAGACCAGTACAGTTCCTCAAGCACAGTACTGTTCCTCAAGCCCAGTACAGTTCCTCCAGCCCAGTACAGTTCCTCCAGCCCAGTACAGTTCCTCAAGCCCAGAACAGTTCCTCCAGACCAGTAAAGTTCCTCAAGCCCAGTACAGTTCCTCCAGACCAGTACAGTTCCTCAAGTCCAGTACAGTTCCTCAAGCCCAGTACAGTTCCTCCAGACCAGTAAAGTTCCTCAAGCCCAGTACAGTTCCTCAAGCCCAGTACATTTCCTCCAGACCAGTAAAGTTCCTCAAGCCCAGTACAGTTCCTCCAGACCAGTACAGTCCTCCAGACCAGTACAGGTCCTCAAGCCCAGTACAGTTCCTCCAGACCAGTACAGTTCCTCAAGCCCAGTACAGTTCCTCCAGCCCAGTACAGTTCCTCCAGCCCAGTACATTTCCTCAAGCCCAGTACAGGTCTTCAAGCCCAGTACAGTTCCTCAAGCCCAGTACAGTTCCTCCAGACCAGTACAGTTCCTCAAGCCCAGTACAGTTCCTCCAGACCAGTAAAGTTCCTCAAGCCCAGTACAGTTCCTCAAGCCCAGTACAGTTCCTCAAGCCCGTACAGTTCCTCCAGACCAGTACAGTTCCTCCAGACCAGTACAGGTCCTCAAGCCCAGTACAGTTCCTCCAGACCAGTACAGTTCCTCCAGACCAGTACAGTTCCTCAAGCCCAGTACAGTTCCTCCAGACCAGTACAGGTCCTCCAGACCACTGCAGTTCCTCCAGACCAGTACAGTTCCTCCAGACCAGTACAGTTCCTCAAGCCCAGTACAGGTCCTCCAGACCAGTACAGTTCCTCCAGCCCAGTACATTTCCTCAAGCCCAGTACAGTTCCTCAAGCCCAGTACAGTTCCTCCAGACCAGTACAGGTCCTCCAGACCACTGCAGTTCCTCCAGACCAGTACAGTTCCTCCAGACCAGTACAGTTCCTCAAGCCCAGTACAGGTCCTCAAGCCCAGTACAGTTCCTCCAGACCAGTACAGTTCCTCAAGCACAGTACAGTTCCTCCAGACCAGTATAGTTCATCAAGCCCAGTACAGTTCCTCCAGACCAGTATAGTTCCTCCAACCCAGTACAGTTCCTCCAGCCCAGTACAATTCCTCCAACCCAGTACAGTTCCTCCAACCCAGTACAGTTCCTCCAACCCAGTACATTTCCTCCAACCCAGTACAGTTCCTCCAGACCAGTATAGTTCCACAAGCCCAGTACAGTTCCTCCAGCCCAGTACAGTTCCTCAAGCCCAGTACAATTCCTCCAACCCAGTACAGTTCCTCCAACCCAGTACAGTTCCTCCAACCCAGTACATTTCCTCCAACCCAGTACAGTTCCTCCAGACCAGTATAGTTCCACAAGCCCAGTACAGTTCCTCCAGACCAGTACAGTTCCTCCAGACCAGTATAGTTCCACAAGCCCAGTACAGTTCCTCCAGACCAGTACAGTTCCTCCAGACCAGTACAGTTCCTCAAGCCCAGTACAGTTCCTCCAGACCAGTATAGTTACTCAAGCCCAGTAGAGTTCCTCCAGACCAGTAGAGTTCCTCAAGCCCAGTACAGTTCCTCCAGACCAGTACAGTTCCTCAAGCCCAGTACAGTTCCTCCAGACCAGTACAGTTCCTCCAGCCCAGTACAGTTCCTCAAGCCCAGTACAGGTCCTCAAGCCCAGTACAGTTCCTTCAGACCAGTACAGTTCCTCAAGCCCAGTACAGTTCCTCCAGACCAGTACAGTTCCTCAAGCCCAGTACAGTTCCTCCAGACCAGTAAAGTTCCTCAAGCCCAGTACAGTTCCTCAAGCCCAGTACAGTTCCTCAAGCCCGTACAGTTCATCCAGACCAGTACAGTTCCTCAAGCCCAGTACAGTTCCTCCAGACCAGTACAGTTCCTCGAGCCCAGTACAGTTCCTGAAGCCCAGTACAGTTCCTCCAGACCAGTAAAGTTCCTCAAGCCCAGTACAGTTCCTCCAGACAAGTACAGTTCGTTCCAGCCCAGTACAGTTCCTACAGTCCAGTACAGTTCCTCAAGCCCAGTACAGTTCCTCCAGACCAGTACAGTTCCTCCAGACCAGTACAGTTCCTCAAGCCCAGTACAGTTCCTACAGACCAGTAAATTTCCTCAAGCCCAGTACAGTTCCAGCAGACCAGTACAGTTCCTCAAGCACAGTACTGTTCCTCAAGCCCAGTACAGTTCCTCCAGCCCAGTACAGTTCCTCCAGCCCAGTGCAGTTCCTCAAGCCCAGAACAGTTCCTCCAGACCAGTAAAGTTCCTCAAGCCCAGTACAGTTCCTCCAGACCAGTACAGTTCCTCAAGTCCAGTACAGTTCCTCAAGCCCAGTACAGTTCCTCCAGACCAGTAAAGTTCCTCAAGCCCAGTACAGTTCCTCAAGCCCAGTACATTTCCTCCAGACCAGTAAAGTTCCTCAAGCCCAGTACAGTTCCTCCAGACCAGTACAGTCCTCCAGACCAGTACAGGTCCTCAAGCCCAGTACAGTTCCTCCAGACCAGTACAGTTCCTCAAGCCCAGTACAGTTCCTCCAGCCCAGTACAGTTCCTCCAGCCCAGTACAGTTCCTCAAGCCCAGTACAGGTCTTCAAGCCCAGTACAGTTCCTCAAGCCCAGTACAGTTCCTCCAGACCAGTACAGTTCCTCAAGCCCAGTACAGTTCCTCCAGACCAGTAAAGTTCCTCAAGCCCAGTACAGTTCCTCAAGCCCAGTACAGTTCCTCAAGCCCGTACAGTTCCTCCAGACCAGTACAGTTCCTCCAGACCAGTACAGGTCCTCAAGCCCAGTACAGTTCCTCCAGACCAGTACAGTTCCTCCAGACCAGTACAGTTCCTCCAGACCAGTACAGTTCCTCAAGCCCAGTACAGTTCCTCCAGACCAGTACAGGTCCTCCAGACCACTGCAGTTCCTCCAGACCAGTACAGTTCCTCCAGACCAGTACAGTTCCTCAAGCCCAGTACAGGTCCTCCAGACCAGTACAGTTCCTCCAGCCCAGTACATTTCCTCAAGCCCAGTACAGTTCCTCAAGCCCAGTACAGTTCCTCCAGACCAGTACAGGTCCTCCAGACCACTGCAGTTCCTCCAGACCAGTACAGTTCCTCCAGACCAGTACAGTTCCTCAAGCCCAGTACAGGTCCTCAAGCCCAGTACAGTTCCTCCAGACCAGTACAGTTCCTCAAGCACAGTACAGTTCCTCCAGACCAGTATAGTTCATCAAGCCCAGTACAGTTCCTCCAGACCAGTATAGTTCCTCCAACCCAGTACAGTTCCTCCAGCCCAGTACAATTCCTCCAACCCAGTACAGTTCCTCCAACCCAGTACAGTTCCTCCAACCCAGTACATTTCCTCCAACCCAGTACAGTTCCTCCAGACCAGTATAGTTCCACAAGCCCAGTACAGTTCCTCCAGCCCAGTACAGTTCCTCAAGCCCAGTACAATTCCTCCAACCCAGTACAGTTCCTCCAACCCAGTACAGTTCCTCCAACCCAGTACATTTCCTCCAACCCAGTACAGTTCCTCCAGACCAGTATAGTTCCACAAGCCCAGTACAGTTCCTCCAGACCAGTACAGTTCCTCCAGACCAGTATAGTTCCACAAGCCCAGTACAGTTCCTCCAGACCAGTACAGTTCCTCCAGACCAGTACAGTTCCTCAAGCCCAGTACAGTTCCTCCAGACCAGTATAGTTACGCAAGCCCAGTAGAGTTCCTCCAGACCAGTAGAGTTCCTCAAGCCCAGTACAGTTCCTCCAGACCAGTACAGTTCCTCAAGCCCAGTACAGTTCCTCCAGACCAGTACAGTTCCTCCAGCCCAGTACAGTTCCTCAAGCCCAGTACAGGTCCTCAAGCCCAGTACAGTTCCTTCAGACCAGTACAGTTCCTCAAGCCCAGTACAGTTCCTCCAGACCAGTACAGTTCCTCAAGCCCAGTACAGTTCCTCCAGACCAGTAAAGTTCCTCAAGCCCAGTACAGTTCCTCAAGCCCAGTACAGTTCCTCAAGCCCGTACAGTTCATCCAGACCAGTACAGTTCCTCCAGACCAGTACAGTTCCACCAGACCAGTACAGGTCCTCAAGCCCAGTACAGTTCCTCCAGACAAGTACAGTTACTCAAGCCCAGTACAGTTCCTCAAGCCCAGTACAGTTCCTCCAGACCAGTACAGTTCCTCCAGACCACTGCAGTTCCTCCAGACCAGTACAGTTCCTCCAGACCAGTACAGTTCCTCAAGCCCAGTACAGGTCCTCCAGACCAGTACAGTTCCTCCAGACCAGTACAGTTCCTCAAGCCCAGTACAGTTCCTCAAGCCCAGTACAGTTCCTCCAGACCAGTACAGGTCCTCCAGACCACTGCAGTTCCTCCAGACCAGTACAGTTCCTCCAGACCAGTACAGTTCCTCAAGCCCAGTACAGGTCCTCCAGACCAGTACAGTTCCTCAAGCCCAGTACAGTTCCTCCAGACCAGTACAGTTCCTCAAGCACAGTACAGTTCCTCCAGACCAGTATAGTTCATCAAGCCCAGTACAGTTCCTCCAGACCAGTACAGTTCCTCCAACCCAGTACATTTCCTCCAACCCAGTACATTTCCTCCAACCCAGTACAGTTCCTCCAACCCAGTACAGTTCCTCCAGCCCAGTACAGTTCCTCCAGACCAGTACAGTTCCACAAGCCCAGTACAGTTCCTCCAGAACAGTACAGTTCCTCCAGACCAGTACAGTTCCTCAAGCCCAGTACAGTTCCTCAAGCCCAGTACAGTTCCTCCAGACCAGTAGAGTTCCTCAAGCCCAGTACAGTTCCTCCAGACCAGTACAGTTCCTCAAGCCCAGTACAGTTCCTCCAGACCAGTACAGTTCATCCAGACCAGTACAGTTCCTCCAGCCAGTACAGTTCCTCAAGCACAGTACAGTTCCTCCAGACCAGTACAGTTCCTCCAGACTAGTACAGTTCCTCAATCCCAGTACAGTTCCTCCAGACCAGTACAGTTCCTCAAGCCCAGTACAGTTCCTCCAGACCAGTACAGTTCCTCAAGCCCAGTACAGTCCCTCAAGCCCAGTACAATCCCTCAAGCCCAGTACAGTTCCTCCAGACCAGTAAAGTTCCTCAAGCCCAGTACAGTTCCTCAAGCCCAGTACAGTTCCTCCAGCCCAGTACAGTTCCTCAAGCCCAGTACAGTTCCTCAAGCCCAGTACAGTTCCTCCAGACCAGTACAGTTCCTCAAGCCCAGTACAGTTCCTCCAGACCAGTACAGTTCCTCAAGCCCAGTATAGTTCCTCCAGACCAGTACAGTTCCTCTAGCCCAGTACAGTTCCTGAAGCCCAGTACAGTTCCTCCAGACCAGTAAAGTTCCTCAAGCCCAGTACAGTTCCTCCAGACAAGTACAGTTCGTTCCAGCCCAGTACAGTTCCTACAGTCCAGTACAGTTCCTCAAGCCCAGTACAGTTCCTCCAGACCAGTACAGTTCCTCCAGACCAGTACAGTTCCTCAAGCCCAGTACAGTTCCTACAGACCAGTAAATTTCCTCAAGCCCAGTACAGTTCCAGCAGACCAGTACAGTTCCTCAAGCACAGTACTGTTCCTCAAGCCCAGTACAGTTCCTCCAGCCCAGTACAGTTCCTCCAGCCCATTACAGTTCCTCAAGCCCAGAACAGTTCCTCCAGACCAGTAAAGTTCCTCAAGCCCAGTACAGTTCCTCCAGACCAGTACAGTTCCTCAAGTCCAGTACAGTTCCTCAAGCCCAGTACAGTTCCTCCAGACCAGTAAAGTTCCTCAAGCCCAGTACAGTTCCTCAAGCCCAGTACATTTCCTCCAGACCAGTAAAGTTCCTCAAGCCCAGTACAGTTCCTCCAGACCAGTACAGTCCTCCAGACCAGTACAGGTCCTCAAGCCCAGTACAGTTCCTCCAGACCAGTACAGTTCCTCAAGCCCAGTACAGTTCCTCCAGCCCAGTACAGTTCCTCCAGCCCAGTACAGTTCCTCAAGCCCAGTACAGGTCTTCAAGCCCAGTACAGTTCCTCAAGCCCAGTACAGTTCCTCCAGACCAGTACAGTTCCTCAAGCCCAGTACAGTTCCTCCAGACCAGTAAAGTTCCTCAAGCCCAGTACAGTTCCTCAAGCCCAGTACAGTTCCTCAAGCCCGTACAGTTCCTCCAGACCAGTACAGTTCCTCCAGACCAGTACAGGTCCTCAAGCCCAGTACAGTTCCTCCAGACCAGTACAGTTCCTCCAGACCAGTACAGTTCCTCCAGACCAGTACAGTTCCTCAAGCCCAGTACAGTTCCTCCAGACCAGTACAGGTCCTCCAGACCACTGCAGTTCCTCCAGACCAGTACAGTTCCTCCAGACCAGTACAGTTCCTCAAGCCCAGTACAGGTCCTCCAGACCAGTACAGTTCCTCCAGCCCAGTACATTTCCTCAAGCCCAGTACAGTTCCTCAAGCCCAGTACAGTTCCTCCAGACCAGTACAGGTCCTCCAGACCACTGCAGTTCCTCCAGACCAGTACAGTTCCTCCAGACCAGTACAGTTCCTCAAGCCCAGTACAGGTCCTCAAGCCCAGTACAGTTCCTCCAGACCAGTACAGTTCCTCAAGCACAGTACAGTTCCTCCAGACCAGTATAGTTCATCAAGCACAGTACAGTTCCTCCAGACCAGTATAGTTCCTCCAACCCAGTACAGTTCCTACAGCCCAGTACAATTCCTCCAACCCAGTACAGTTCCTCCAACCCAGTACAGTTCCTCCAACCCAGTACATTTCCTCCAACCCAGTACAGTTCCTCCAGACCAGTATAGTTCCACAAGCCCAGTACAGTTCCTCCAGCCCAGTACAGTTCCTCAAGCCCAGTACAATTCCTCCAACCCAGTACAGTTCCTCCAACCCAGTACAGTTCCTCCAACCCAGTACATTTCCTCCAACCCAGTACAGTTCCTCCAGACCAGTATAGTTCCACAAGCCCAGTACAGTTCCTCCAGACCAGTACAGTTCCTCCAGACCAGTATAGTTCCACAAGCCCAGTACAGTTCCTCCAGACCAGTACAGTTCCTCCAGACCAGTACAGTTCCTCAAGCCCAGTACAGTTCCTCCAGACCAGTATAGTTACTCAAGCCCAGTAGAGTTCCTCCAGACCAGTAGAGTTCCTCAAGCCCAGTACAGTTCCTCCAGACCAGTACAGTTCCTCAAGCCCAGTACAGTTCCTCCAGACCAGTACAGTTCCTCCAGCCCAGTACAGTTCCTCAAGCCCAGTACAGGTCCTCAAGCCCAGTACAGTTCCTTCAGACCAGTACAGTTCCTCAAGCCCAGTACAGTTCCTCCAGACCAGTACAGTTCCTCAAGCCCAGTACAGTTCCTCCAGACCAGTAAAGTTCCTCAAGCCCAGTACAGTTCCTCAAGCCCAGTACAGTTCCTCAAGCCCGTACAGTTCATCCAGACCAGTACAGTTCCTCCAGACCAGTACAGTTCCACCAGACCAGTACAGGTCCTCAAGCCCAGTACAGTTCCTCCAGACAAGTACAGTTACTCAAGCCCAGTACAGTTCCTCAAGCCCAGTACAGTTCCTCCAGACCAGTACAGTTCCTCCAGACCACTGCAGTTCCTCCAGACCAGTACAGTTCCTCCAGACCAGTACAGTTCCTCAAGCCCAGTACAGGTCCTCCAGACCAGTACAGTTCCACCAGACCAGTACAGTTCCTCAAGCCCAGTACAGTTCCTCAAGCCCAGTACAGTTCCTCCAGACCAGTACAGGTCCTCCAGACCACTGCAGTTCCTCCAGACCAGTACAGTTCCTCAAGCCCAGTACAGGTCCTCCAGACCAGTACAGTTCCTCAAGCCCAGTACAGTTCCTCCAGACCAGTACAGTTCCTCAAGCACAGTACAGTTCCTCCAGACCAGTATAGTTCATCAAGCCCAGTACAGTTCCTCCAGACCAGTACAGTTCCTCCAACCCAGTACATTTCCTCCAACCCAGTACATTTCCTCCAACCCAGTACAGTTCCTCCAACCCAGTACAGTTCCTCCAGCCCAGTACAGTTCCTCCAGACCAGTACAGTTCCACAAGCCCAGTACAGTTCCTCCAGAACAGTACAGTTCCTCCAGACCAGTATAGTTCCTCAAGCCCAGTACAGTTCCTCAAGCCCAGTACAGTTCCTCCAGACCAGTAGAGTTCCTCAAGCCCAGTACAGTTCCTCCAGACCAGTACAGTTCCTCAAGCCCAGTACAGTTCCTCCAGACCAGTACAGTTCATCCAGACCAGTACAGTTCCTCCAGCCAGTACAGTTCCTCAAGCACAGTACAGTTCCTCCAGACCAGTACAGTTCCTCCAGACTAGTACAGTTCCTCAATCCCAGTACAGTTCCTCCAGACCAGTACAGTTCCTCAAGCCCAGTACAGTTCCTCCAGACCAGTACAGTTCCTCAAGCCCAGTACAGTCCCTCAAGCCCAGTACAATCCCTCAAGCCCAGTACAGTTCCTCCAGAACAGTAAAGTTCCTCAAGCCCAGTACAGTTCCTCAAGCCCAGTACAGTTCCTCCAGCCCAGTACAGTTCCTCAAGCCCAGTACAGTTCCTCAAGCCCAGTACAGTTCCTCCAGACCAGTACAGTTCCTCAAGCCCAGTACAGTTCCTCCAGACCAGTACAGTTCCTCAAGCCCAGTACAGTTCCTCCAGACCAGTACAGTTCCTCGAGCCCAGTACAGTTCCTGAAGCCCAGTACAGTTCCTCCAGACCAGTAAAGTTCCTCAAGCCCAGTACAGTTCCTCCAGACAAGTACAGTTCGTTCCAGCCCAGTACAGTTCCTACAAACCAGTACAGTTCCTCAAGCCCAGTACAGTTCCTCCAGACCAGTACAGTTCCTCCAGACCAGTACAGTTCCTCAAGCCCAGTACAGTTCCTACAGACCAGTAAATTTCCTCAAGCCCAGTACAGTTCCAGCAGACCAGTACAGTTCCTCAAGCACAGTACTGTTCCTCAAGCCCAGTACAGTTCCTCCAGCCCAGTACAGTTCCTCCAGCCCAGTACAGTTCCTCAAGCCCAGAACAGTTCCTCCAGACCAGTAAAGTTCCTCAAGCCCAGTACAGTTCCTCCAGACCAGTACAGTTCCTCAAGTCCAGTACAGTTCCTCAAGCCCAGTACAGTTCCTCCAGACCAGTAAAGTTCCTCAAGCCCAGTACAGTTCCTCAAGCCCAGTACATTTCCTCCAGACCAGTAAAGTTCCTCAAGCCCAGTACAGTTCCTCCAGACCAGTACAGTCCTCCAGACCAGTACAGGTCCTCAAGCCCAGTACAGTTCCTCCAGACCAGTACAGTTCCTCAAGCCCAGTACAGTTCCTCCAGCCCAGTACAGTTCCTCCAGCCCAGTACAGTTCCTCAAGCCCAGTACAGGTCTTCAAGCCCAGTACAGTTCCTCAAGCCCAGTACAGTTCCTCCAGACCAGTACAGTTCCTCAAGCCCAGTACAGTTCCTCCAGACCAGTAAAGTTCCTCAAGCCCAGTACAGTTCCTCAAGCCCAGTACAGTTCCTCAAGCCCGTACAGTTCCTCCAGACCAGTACAGTTCCTCCAGACCAGTACAGGTCCTCAAGCCCAGTACAGTTCCTCCAGACCAGTACAGTTCCTCCAGACCAGTACAGTTCCTCCAGACCAGTACAGTTCCTCAAGCCCAGTACAGTTCCTCCAGACCAGTACAGGTCCTCCAGACCACTGCAGTTCCTCCAGACCAGTACAGTTCCTCCAGACCAGTACAGTTCCTCAAGCCCAGTACAGGTCCTCCAGACCAGTACAGTTCCTCCAGCCCAGTACAGTTCCTCAAGCCCAGTACAGTTCCTCAAGCCCAGTACAGTTCCTCCAGACCAGTACAGGTCCTCCAGACCACTGCAGTTCCTCCAGACCAGTACAGTTCCTCCAGACCAGTACAGTTCCTCAAGCCCAGTACAGGTCCTCAAGCCCAGTACAGTTCCTCCAGACCAGTACAGTTCCTCAAGCACAGTACAGTTCCTCCAGACCAGTATAGTTCATCAAGCCCAGTACAGTTCCTCCAGACCAGTATAGTTCCTCCAACCCAGTACAGTTCCTCCAGCCCAGTACAATTCCTCCAACCCAGTACAGTTCCTCCAACCCAGTACAGTTCCTCCAACCCAGTACATTTCCTCCAACCCAGTACAGTTCCTCCAGACCAGTATAGTTCCACAAGCCCAGTACAGTTCCTCCAGCCCAGTACAGTTCCTCAAGCCCAGAACAGTTCCTCCAGACCAGTAAAGTTCCTCAAGCCCAGTACGGTTCCTCCAGACAAGTACGGTTCCTCAAGTCCAGTACAGTTCCTCAAGCCCAGTACAGTTCCTCAAGCCCAGTACAGTTCCTCAAGCCCAGTACATTTCCTCCAGACCAGTAAAGTTCCTCAAGCCCAGTACAGTTCCTCCAGACCAGTACAGTCCTCCAGACCAGTACAGGTCCTCAAGCCCAGTACAGTTCCTCCAGACCAGTACAGTTCCTCAAGCCCAGTACAGTTCCTACAGACCAGTACAGTTCCTCAAGCCCAGTACAGTTCCTCCAGACCAGTACAGTTCCTCCAGACCAGTACAGTTCCTCAAGCCCAGTACAGTTCCTACAGACCAGTAAATTTCCTCAAGCCCAGTACAGTTCCAGCAGACCAGTACAGTTCCTCAAGCACAGTACTGTTCCTCAAGCCCAGTACAGTTCCTCCAGCCCAGTACAGTTCCTCCAGCCCATTACAGTTCCTCAAGCCCAGAACAGTTCCTCCAGACCAGTAAAGTTCCTCAAGCCCAGTACAGTTCCTCCAGACCAGTACAGTTCCTCAAGTCCAGTACAGTTCCTCAAGCCCAGTACAGTTCCTCCAGACCAGTAAAGTTCCTCAAGCACAGTACAGTTCCTCCAGACCAGTATAGTTCATCAAGCCCAGTACAGTTCCTCCAGACCAGTACAGTTCCTCCAACCCAGTACATTTCCTCCAACCCAGTACATTTCCTCCAACCCAGTACAGTTCCTCCAACCCAGTACAGTTCCTCCAGCCCAGTACAGTTCCTCCAGACCAGTACAGTTCCACAAGCCCAGTACAGTTCCTCCAGAACAGTACAGTTCCTCCAGACCAGTACAGTTCCTCAAGCCCAGTACAGTTCCTCCAGACCAGTAGAGTTCCTCAAGCCCAGTACAGTTCCTCCAGACCAGTACAGTTCCTCAAGCCCAGTACAGTTCCTCCAGACCAGTACAGTTCATCCAGACCAGTACAGTTCCTCCAGCCAGTACAGTTCCTCAAGCACAGTACAGTTCCTCCAGACCAGTACAGTTCCTCCAGACCAGTACAGTTCCTCAAGCCCAGTACAGTACCTCCAGACCAGTACAGGTCCTCCAGACCACTGCAGTTCCTCCAGACCAGTACAGTTCCTCCAGACCAGTACAGTTCCTCAAGCCCAGTACAGGTCCTCCAGACCAGTACAGTTCCTCCAGCCCAGTACAGTTCCTCAAGCCCAGTACAGTTCCTCAAGCCCAGTACAGTTCCTCCAGACCAGTACAGGTCCTCCAGACCAGTACAGTTCCTCCAGACCAGTACAGTTCCTCAAGCCCAGTACAGTTCCTCCAGACCAGTACAGGTCCTCCAGACCACTGCAGTTCCTCCAGACCAGTACAGTTCCTCCAGACCAGTACAGTTCCTCAAGCCCAGTACAGGTCCTCCAGACCAGTACAGTTCCTCCAGCCCAGTACAGTTCCTCAAGCCCAGTACAGTTCCTCAAGCCCAGTACAGTTCCTCCAGACCAGTACAGTTCCTCCAGACCAGTACAGTTCCTCCAGACCAGTACAGTTCCTCAAGCCCAGTACAGTTCCTCCAGACCAGTACAGGTCCTCCAGACCACTGCAGTTCCTCCAGACCAGTACAGTTCCTCCAGACCAGTACAGTTCCTCAAGCCCAGTACAGTTCCTCCAGACCAGTACAGGTCCTCCAGACCACTGCAGTTCCTCCAGACCAGTACAGTTCCTCCAGACCAGTACAGTTCCTCAAGCCCAGTACAGGTCCTCCAGACCAGTACAGTTCCTCCAGCCCAGTACAGTTCCTCAAGCCCAGTACAGTTCCTCAAGCCCAGTACAGTTCCTCCAGACCAGTACAGTTCCTCCAGACCAGTACAGTTCCTCAAGCCCAGTACAGTTCCTCCAGACCAGTACAGGTCCTCCAGACCACTGCAGTTCCTCCAGACCAGTACAGTTCCTCCAGACCAGTACAGTTCCTCAAGCCCAGTACAGGTCCTCCAGACCAGTACAGTTCCTCCAGCCCAGTACAGTTCCTCAAGCCCAGTACAGTTCCTCAAGCCCAGTACAGTTCCTCCAGACCAGTACAGGTCCTCCAGACCACTGCAGTTCCTCCAGACCAGTACAGTTCCTCCAGACCAGTACAGTTCCTCAAGCCCAGTACAGGTCCTCAAGCCCAGTACAGTTCCTCCAGACCAGTACAGTTCCTCAAGCACAGTACAGTTCCTCCAGACCAGTATAGTTCATCAAGCCCTGTACAGTTCCTCCAGACCAGTATAGTTCCTCCAACCCAGTACAGTTCCTCCAGCCCAGTACAATTCCTCCAACCCAGTACAGTTCCTCCAACCCAGTACAGTTCCTCCAACCCAGTACATTTCCTCCAACCCAGTACAGTTCCTCCAGACCAGTATAGTTCCACAAGCCCAGTACAGTTCCTCCAGCCCAGTACAGTTCCTCAAGCCCAGAACAGTTCCTCCAGACCAGTAAAGTTCCTCAAGCCCAGTACGGTTCCTCCAGACAAGTACGGTTCCTCAAGTCCAGTACAGTTCCTCAAGCCCAGTACAGTTCCTCAAGCCCAGTACAGTTCCTCAAGCCCAGTACATTTCCTCCAGACCAGTAAAGTTCCTCAAGCCCAGTACAGTTCCTCCAGACCAGTACAGTCCTACAGACCAGTACAGGTCCTCAAGCCCAGTACAGTTCCTCCAGACCAGTACAGTTCCTCAAGCCCAGTACAGTTCCTCCAGACCAGTACAGTTCCTCCAGCCCAGTACAGTTCCTCAAGCCCAGTACAGGTCCTCAAGCCCAGTACAGTTCCTTCAGACCAGTACAGTTCCTCAAGCCCAGTACAGTTCCTCCAGACCAGTACAGTTCCTCAAGCCCAGTACAGTTCCTCCAGACCAGTAAAGTTCCTCAAGCCCAGTACAGTTCCTCAAGCCCAGTACAGTTCCTCAAGCCCGTACAGTTCCTCCAGACCAGTACAGTTCCTCCAGACCAGTACAGGTCCTCAAGCCCAGTACAGTTCCTCCAGACCAGTACAGTTCCTCCAGACCAGTACAGTTCCTCAAGCCCAGTACAGTTCCTCCATACCACTGCAGTTCCTCCAGACCAGTACAGTTCCTCCAGACCAGTACAGTTCCTCAAGCCCAGTACAGGCCCTCCAGACCAGTACAGTTCCTCCAGCCCAGTACAGTTCCTCAAGCCCAGTACAGTTCCTCAAGCCCAGTACAGTTCCTCCAGACCAGTACAGGTCCTCCAGACCAGTACAGTTCCTCCAGACCAGTACAGTTCCTCAAGCCCAGTACAGGTCCTCAAGCCCAGTACAGTTCCTCCAGACCAGTACAGTTCCTCAAGCACAGTACAGTTCCTCCAGACCAGTATAGTTCATCAAGCCCAGTACAGTTCCTCCAGACCAGTACAGTTCCTCAAGCCCAGTACAGTTCCTCAAGCCCAGTACAGTTCCTACAGACCAGTAAATTTCCTCAAGCCCAGTACAGTTCCAGCAGACCAGTACAGTTCCTCAAGCACAGTACTGTTCCTCAAGCCCAGTACAGTTCCTCCAGCCCAGTACAGTTCCTCCAGCCCAGTACAGTTCCTCAAGCCCAGAACAGTTCCTCCAGACCAGTAAAGTTCCTCAAGCCCAGTACAGTTCCTCCAGACCAGTACAGTTCCTCAAGTCCAGTACAGTTCCTCAAGCCCAGTACAGTTCCTCCAGACCAGTAAAGTTCCTCAAGCACAGTACAGCTCCTCCAGACCAGTATAGTTCATCAAGCCCAGTACAGTTCCTCCAGACCAGTACAGTTCCTCCAACCCAGTACATTTCCTCCAACCCAGTACATTTCCTCCAACCCAGTACAGTTCCTCCAACCCAGTACAGTTCCTCCAGCCCAGTACAGTTCCTCCAGACCAGTACAGTTCCACAAGCCCAGTACAGTTCCTCCAGAACAGTACAGTTCCTCCAGACCAGTACAGTTCCTCAAGCCCAGTACAGTTCCTCCAGACCAGTAGAGTTCCTCAAGCCCAGTACAGTTCCTCCAGACCAGTACAGTTCCTCAAGCCCAGTACAGTTCCTCCAGACCAGTACAGTTCATCCAGACCAGTACAGTTCCTCCAGCCAGTACAGTTCCTCAAGCACAGTACAGTTCCTCCAGACCAGTACAGTTCCTCCAGACCAGTACAGTTCCTCCAGACCAGTACAGTTCCTCAAGCCCAGTACAGTTCCTCCAGACCAGTACAGGTCCTCCAGACCACTGCAGTTCCTCCAGACCAGTACAGTTCCTCCAGACCAGTACAGTTCCTCAAGCCCAGTACAGGTCCTCCAGACCAGTACAGTTCCTCCAGCCCAGTACAGTTCCTCAAGCCCAGTACAGTTCCTCAAGCCCAGTACAGTTCCTCCAGACCAGTACAGGTCCTCCAGACCAGTACAGTTCCTCCAGACCAGTACAGTTCCTCAAGCCCAGTACAGTTCCTCCAGACCAGTACAGGTCCTCCAGACCACTGCAGTTCCTCCAGACCAGTACAGTTCCTCCAGACCAGTACAGTTCCTCAAGCCCAGTACAGGTCCTCCAGACCAGTACAGTTCCTCCAGCCCAGTACAGTTCCTCAAGCCCAGTACAGTTCCTCAAGCCCAGTACAGTTCCTCCAGACCAGTACAGTTCCTCCAGACCAGTACAGTTCCTCCAGACCAGTACAGTTCCTCAAGCCCAGTACAGTTCCTCCAGACCAGTACAGGTCCTCCAGACCACTGCAGTTCCTCCAGACCAGTACAGTTCCTCCAGACCAGTACAGTTCCTCAAGCCCAGTACAGTTCCTCCAGACCAGTACAGGTCCTCCAGACCACTGCAGTTCCTCCAGACCAGTACAGTTCCTCCAGACCAGTACAGTTCCTCAAGCCCAGTACAGGTCCTCCAGACCAGTACAGTTCCTCCAGCCCAGTACAGTTCCTCAAGCCCAGTACAGTTCCTCAAGCCCAGTACAGTTCCTCCAGACCAGTACAGTTCCTCCAGACCAGTACAGTTCCTCAAGCCCAGTACAGTTCCTCCAGACCAGTACAGGTCCTCCAGACCACTGCAGTTCCTCCAGACCAGTACAGTTCCTCCAGACCAGTACAGTTCCTCAAGCCCAGTACAGGTCCTCCAGACCAGTACAGTTCCTCCAGCCCAGTACAGTTCCTCAAGCCCAGTACAGTTCCTCAAGCCCAGTACAGTTCCTCCAGACCAGTACAGGTCCTCCAGACCACTGCAGTTCCTCCAGACCAGTACAGTTCCTCCAGACCAGTACAGTTCCTCAAGCCCAGTACAGGTCCTCAAGCCCAGTACAGTTCCTCCAGACCAGTACAGTTCCTCAAGCACAGTACAGTTCCTCCAGACCAGTATAGTTCATCAAGCCCTGTACAGTTCCTCCAGACCAGTATAGTTCCTCCAACCCAGTACAGTTCCTCCAGCCCAGTACAATTCCTCCAACCCAGTACAGTTCCTCCAACCCAGTACAGTTCCTCCAACCCAGTACATTTCCTCCAACCCAGTACAGTTCCTCCAGACCAGTATAGTTCCACAAGCCCAGTACAGTTCCTCCAGCCCAGTACAGTTCCTCAAGCCCAGAACAGTTCCTCCAGACCAGTAAAGTTCCTCAAGCCCAGTACGGTTCCTCCAGACAAGTACGGTTCCTCAAGTCCAGTACAGTTCCTCAAGCCCAGTACAGTTCCTCAAGCCCAGTACAGTTCCTCAAGCCCAGTACATTTCCTCCAGACCAGTAAAGTTCCTCAAGCCCAGTACAGTTCCTCCAGACCAGTACAGTCCTACAGACCAGTACAGGTCCTCAAGCCCAGTACAGTTCCTCCAGACCTGTACAGTTCCTCAAGCCCAGTACAGTTCCTCCAGACCAGTACAGTTCCTCCAGCCCAGTACAGTTCCTCAAGCCCAGTACAGGTCCTCAAGCCCAGTACAGTTCCTTCAGACCAGTACAGTTCCTCAAGCCCAGTACAGTTCCTCCAGACCAGTACAGTTCCTCAAGCCCAGTACAGTTCCTCCAGACCAGTAAAGTTCCTCAAGCCCAGTACAGTTCCTCAAGCCCAGTACAGTTCCTCAAGCCCGTACAGTTCCTCCAGACCAGTACAGTTCCTCCAGACCAGTACAGGTCCTCAAGCCCAGTACAGTTCCTCCAGACCAGTACAGTTCCTCCAGACCAGTACAGTTCCTCAAGCCCAGTACAGTTCCTCCATACCACTGCAGTTCCTCCAGACCAGTACAGTTCCTCCAGACCAGTACAGTTCCTCAAGCCCAGTACAGGCCCTCCAGACCAGTACAGTTCCTCCAGCCCAGTACAGTTCCTCAAGCCCAGTACAGTTCCTCAAGCCCAGTACAGTTCCTCCAGACCAGTACAGGTCCTCCAGACCAGTACAGTTCCTCCAGACCAGTACAGTTCCTCAAGCCCAGTACAGGTCCTCAAGCCCAGTACAGTTCCTCCAGACCAGTACAGTTCCTCAAGCACAGTACAGTTCCTCCAGACCAGTATAGTTCATCAAGCCCAGTACAGTTCCTCCAGACCAGTACAGTTCCTCAAGCCCAGTACAGTTCCTCAAGCCCAGTACAATTCCTCCAGACCAGTACAGTTCCTCCAGGCCAGTACAGATCCTCCAGGCCAGTACAGTTCCTCAAGCCCAGTACAGTTCCTCCAGACCAGTAAAGTTCCTCAAGCCCAGTACAGTTCCTCAAGCCCAGTACAGTTCCTCAAGCCCGTACAGTTCCTCCAGACCAGTACAGTTCCTCCAGACCAGTACAGTTCCACCAGACCAGTACAGGTCCTCAAGCCCAGTACAGTTCCTCCAGACAAGTACAGTTCCTCCAGACCAGTACAGTTCCTCAAGCCCATTACAGTTCCTCCAGACCAGTACAGTTCCTCCAGACCACTGCAGTTCCTCCAGACCAGTACAGTTCCTCCAGACCAGTACAGTACCTCCAGACCAGTACAGTTCCTCAAGCCCAGTACAGGTCCTCCAGACCAGTACAGTTCCTCCAGACCAGTACAGTTCCTCAAGCCCAGTACAGTTCCTCAAGCCCAGTACAGTTCCTCCAGACCAGTACAGGTCCTCCAGACCACTGCAGTTCCTCCAGACCAGTACAGTTCCTCCAGACCAGTACAGTTCCTCAAGCCCAGTACAGGTCCTCCAGACCAGTACAGTTCCTCAAGCCCAGTACAGTTCCTCCAGACCAGTACAGTTCCTCAAGCACAGTACAGTTCCTCCAGACCAGTATAGTTCATCAAGCCCAGTACAGTTCCTCCAGACCAGTACAGTTCCTCCAACCCAGTACATTTCCTCCAACCCAATACATTTCCTCCAACCCAGTACAGTTCCTCCAACCCAGTACAGTTCCTCCAGCCCAGTACAGTTCCTCCAGACCAGTACAGTTCCACAAGCCCAGTACAGTTCCTCCAGAACAGTACAGTTCCTCCAGACCAGTACAGTTCCTCAAGCCCAGTACAGTTCCTCAAGCCCAGTACAGTTTCTCCAGACCAGTAGAGTTCCTCAAGCCCAGTACAGTTCCTCCAGACCAGTACAGTTCCTCAAGCCCAGTACAGTTCCTCCAGACCAGTACAGTTCATCCAGACCAGTACAGTTCCTCCAGACCAGTACAGTTCCTCAAGCACAGTACAGTTCCTCCAGACCAGTACAGTTCCTCCAGACCAGTACAGTTCCTCAATCCCAGTACAGTTCCTCCAGACCAGTACAGTTCCTCAAGCCCAGTACAGTTCCTCCAGACCAGTACAGTTCCTCCAGACCAGTACAGTTCCTCAAGCCCAGTACAGTCCCTCAAGCCCAGTACAGTCCCTCAAGCCCAGTACAGTTCCTCCAGACCAGTAAAGTTCCTCAAGCCCAGTACAGTTCCTCAAGCCCAGTACAGTTCCTCCAGCCCAGTACAGTTCCTCAAGCCCAGTACAGTTCCTCAAGCCCAGTACAGTTCCTCCAGACCAGTACAGTTCCTCAAGCCCAGTACAGTTCCTCCAGACCAGTACAGTTCCTCAAGCCCAGTACAGTTCCTCCAGACCAGTACAGTTCCTCAAGCCCAGTACAGTTCCTGAAGCCCAGTACAGTTCCTCCAGACCAGTAAAGTTCCTCAAGCCCAGTACAGTTCCTCCAGACAAGTACAGTTCGTTCCAGCCCAGTACAGTTCCTACAGACCAGTACAGTTCCTCAAGCCCAGTACAGTTCCTCCAGACCAGTATAGTTCCTCCAGACCAGTACAGTTCCTCAAGCCCAGTACAGTTCCTACAGACCAGTAAATTTCCTCAAGCCCAGTACAGTTCCAGCAGACCAGTACAGTTCCTCAAGCACAGTACTGTTCCTCAAGCCCAGTACAGTTCCTCCAGCCCAGTACAGTTCCTCAAGCCCAGAACAGTTCCTCCAGACCAGTAAAGTTCCTCAAGCCCAGTACAGTTCATCCAGACCAGTACAGTTCCTCAAGTCCAGTACCGTTCCTCAAGCCCAGTACAGTTCCTCCAGACCAGTAAAGTTCCTCAAGCCCAGTACAGTTCCTCAAGCCCAGTACATTTCCTCCAGACCAGTAAAGTTCCTCAAGCCCAGTACAGTTCCTCCAGACCAGTACAGTCCTCCAGACCAGTACAGGTCCTCAAGCCCAGTACAGTTCCTCCAGACCAGTACAGTTCCTCAAGCCCAGTACAGTTCCTCCAGACCAGTACAGTTCCTCCAGACCAGTACAGTACCTCCAGACCAGTACAGTTCCTCAAGCCCAGTACAGGTCCTCCAGACCAGTACAGTTCCTCCAGACCAGTACAGTTCCTCAAGCCCAGTACAGTTCCTCAAGCCCAGTACAGTTCCTCCAGACCAGTACAGGTCCTCCAGACCACTGCAGTTCCTCCAGACCAGTACAGTTCCTCCAGACCAGTACAGTTCCTCAAGCCCAGTACAGGTCCTCCAGACCAGTACAGTTCCTCAAGCCCAGTACAGTTCCTCCAGACCAGTACAGTTCCTCAAGCACAGTACAGTTCCTCCAGACCAGTATAGTTCATCAAGCCCAGTACAGTTCCTCCAGACCAGTACAGTTCCTCCAACCCAGTACATTTCCTCCAACCCAATACATTTCCTCCAACCCAGTACAGTTCCTCCAACCCAGTACAGTTCCTCCAGCCCAGTACAGTTCCTCCAGACCAGTACAGTTCCACAAGCCCAGTACAGTTCCTCCAGAACAGTACAGTTCCTCCAGACCAGTACAGTTCCTCAAGCCCAGTACAGTTCCTCAAGCCCAGTACAGTTCCTCCAGACCAGTAGAGTTCCTCAAGCCCAGTACAGTTCCTCCAGACCAGTACAGTTCCTCAAGCCCAGTACAGTTCCTCCAGACCAGTACAGTTCATCCAGACCAGTACAGTTCCTCCAGACCAGTACAGTTCCTCAAGCACAGTACAGTTCCTCCAGACCAGTACAGTTCCTCCAGACCAGTACAGTTCCTCAATCCCAGTACAGTTCCTCCAGACCAGTACAGTTCCTCAAGCCCAGTACAGTTCCTCCAGACCAGTACAGTTCCTCCAGACCAGTACAGTTCCTCAAGCCCAGTACAGTCCCTCAAGCCCAGTACAGTCCCTCAAGCCCAGTACAGTTCCTCCAGACCAGTAAAGTTCCTCAAGCCCAGTACAGTTCCTCAAGCCCAGTACAGTTCCTCCAGCCCAGTACAGTTCCTCAAGCCCAGTACAGTTCCTCAAGCCCAGTACAGTTCCTCCAGACCAGTACAGTTCCTCAAGCCCAGTACAGTTCCTCCAGACCAGTACAGTTCCTCAAGCCCAGTACAGTTCCTCCAGACCAGTACAGTTCCTCAAGCCCAGTACAGTTCCTGAAGCCCAGTACAGTTCCTCCAGACCAGTAAAGTTCCTCAAGCCCAGTACAGTTCCTCCAGACAAGTACAGTTCGTTCCAGCCCAGTACAGTTCCTACAGACCAGTACAGTTCCTCAAGCCCAGTACAGTTCCTCCAGACCAGTATAGTTCCTCCAGACCAGTACAGTTCCTCAAGCCCAGTACAGTTCCTACAGACCAGTAAATTTCCTCAAGCCCAGTACAGTTCCAGCAGACCCGTACAGTTCCTCAAGCACAGTACTGTTCCTCAAGCCCAGTACAGTTCCTCCAGCCCAGTACAGTTCCTCAAGCCCAGAACAGTTCCTCCAGACCAGTAAAGTTCCTCAAGCCCAGTACAGTTCATCCAGACCAGTACAGTTCCTCAAGTCCAGTACCGTTCCTCAAGCCCAGTACAGTTCCTCCAGACCAGTAAAGTTCCTCAAGCCCAGTACAGTTCCTCAAGCCCAGTACATTTCCTCCAGACCAGTAAAGTTCCTCAAGCCCAGTACAGTTCCTCCAGACCAGTACAGTCCTCCAGACCAGTACAGGTCCTCAAGCCCAGTACAGTTCCTCCAGACCAGTACAGTTCCTCAAGCCCAGTACAGTTCCTCCAGACCAGTACAGTTCCTCCAGCCCAGTACAGTTCCTCAAGCCCAGTACAGGTCCTCAAGCCCAGTACAGTTCCTTCAGACCAGTACAGTTCCTCAAGCCCAGTACAGTTCCTCCAGACCAGTACAGTTCCTCAAGCCCAGTACAGTTCCTCCAGACCAGTAAAGTTCCTCAAGCCCAGTACAGTTCCTCAAGCCCAGTACAGTTCCTCAAGCCCGTACAGTTCCTCCAGACCAGTACAGTTCCTCCAGACCAGTACAGGTCCTCAAGCCCAGTACAGTTCCTCCAGACCAGTACAGTTCCTCCAGACCAGTACAGTTCCTCCAGACCAGTACAGTTCCTCAAGCCCAGTACAGTTCCTCCAGACCAGTACAGGTCCTCCAGACCACTGCAGTTCCTCCAGACCAGTACAGTTCCTCCAGACCAGTACAGTTCCTCAAGCCCAGTACAGGTCCTCCAGACCAGTACAGTTCCTCCAGCCCAGTACAGGTCCTCAAGCCCAGTACAGTTCCTCCAGACCAGTACAGTTCCTCCAGACCAGTACAGTTCCTCCAGACCAGTACAGTTCCTCAAACCCAGTACAGTTCCTCCAGACCAGTACAGGTCCTCCAGACCACTGCAGTTCCTCCAGACCAGTACAGTTCCTCCAGACCAGTACAGTTCCTCAAGCCCAGTACAGGTCCTCCAGACCAGTACAGTTCCTCCAGCCCAGTACAGTTCCTCAAGCCCAGTACAGTTCCTCAAGCCCAGTACAGGTCCTCAAGCCCAGTACAGTTCCTCCAGACCAGTACAGTTCCTCAAGCACAGTACAGTTCCTCCAGACCAGTATAGTTCATCAAGCCCTGTACAGTTCCTCCAGACCAGTATAGTTCCTCCAACCCAGTACAGTTCCTCCAGCCCAGTACAATTCCTCCAACCCAGTACAGTTCCTCCAACCCAGTACAGTTCCTCCAACCCAGTACATTTCCTCCAACCCAGTACAGTTCCTCCAGACCAGTATAGTTCCACAAGCCCAGTACAGTTCCTCCAGCCCAGTACAGTTCCTCAAGCCCAGAACAGTTCCTCCAGACCAGTAAAGTTCCTCAAGCCCAGTACGGTTCCTCCAGACAAGTACGGTTCCTCAAGTCCAGTACAGTTCCTCAAGCCCAGTACAGTTCCTCAAGCCCAGTACAGTTCCTCAAGCCCAGTACATTTCCTCCAGACCAGTAAAGTTCCTCAAGCCCAGTACAGTTCCTCCAGACCAGTACAGTCCTACAGACCAGTACAGGTCCTCAAGCCCAGTACAGTTCCTCCAGACAAGTACAGTTCCTCAAGCCCAGTACAGTTCCTCCAGACCAGTACAGTTCCTCCAGCCCAGTACAGTTCCTCAAGCCCAGTACAGGTCCTCAAGCCCAGTACAGTTCCTTCAGACCAGTACAGTTCCTCAAGCCCAGTACAGTTCCTCCAGACCAGTACAGTTCCTCAAGCCCAGTACAGTTCCTCCAGACCAGTAAAGTTCCTCAAGCCCAGTACAGTTCCTCAAGCCCAGTACAGTTCCTCAAGCCCGTACAGTTCCTCCAGACCAGTACAGTTCCTCCAGACCAGTACAGGTCCTCAAGCCCAGTACAGTTCCTCCAGACCAGTACAGTTCCTCCAGACCAGTACAGTTCCTCAAGCCCAGTACAGTTCCTCCATACCACTGCAGTTCCTCCAGACCTGTACAGTTCCTCCAGACCAGTACAGTTCCTCAAGCCCAGTACAGGCCCTCCAGACCAGTACAGTTCCTCCAGCCCAGTACAGTTCCTCAAGCCCAGTACAGTTCCTCAAGCCCAGTACAGTTCCTCCAGACCAGTACAGGTCCTCCAGACCACTGCAGTTCCTCCAGACCAGTACAGTTCCTCCAGACCAGTACAGTTCCTCAAGCCCAGTACAGGTCCTCAAGCCCAGTACAGTTCCTCCAGACCAGTACAGTTCCTCAAGCACAGTACAGTTCCTCCAGACCAGTATAGTTCATCAAGCCCAGTACAGTTCCTCCAGACCAGTACAGTTCCTCAAGCCCAGTACAGTTCCTCAAGCCCAGTACAATTCCTCCAGACCAGTACAGTTCCTCCAGGCCAGTACAGATCCTCCAGGCCAGTACAGTTCCTCAAGCCCAGTACAGTTCCTCCAGACCAGTAAAGTTCCTCAAGCCCAGTACAGTTCCTCAAGCCCAGTACAGTTCCTCAAGCCCGTACAGTTCCTCCAGACCAGTACAGTTCCTCCAGACCAGTACAGTTCCACCAGACCAGTACAGGTCCTCAAGCCCAGTACAGTTCCTCCAGACAAGTACAGTTCCTCCAGACCAGTACAGTTCCTCAAGCCCATTACAGTTCCTCCAGACCAGTACAGTTCCTCCAGACCACTGCAGTTCCTCCAGACCAGTACAGTTCCTCCAGACCAGTAAAGTTCCTCCAGACCAGTACAGTTCCTCAAGCCCAGTACAGGTCCTCCAGACCAGTACAGTTCCTCCAGACCAGTACAGTTCCTCAAGCCCAGTACAGTTCCTCAAGCCCAGTACAGTTCCTCCAGACCAGTACAGGTCCTCCAGACCACTGCAGTTCCTCCAGACCAGTACAGTTCCTCCAGACCAGTACAGTTCCTCAAGCCCAGTACAGGTCCTCCAGACCAGTACAGTTCCTCAAGCCCAGTACAGTTCCTCCAGACCAGTACAGTTCCTCAAGCACAGTACAGTTCCTCCAGACCAGTATAGTTCATCAAGCCCAGTACAGTTCCTCCAGACCAGTACAGTTGCCCCAACCCAGTACATTTCCTCCAACCCAATACATTTCATCCAACCCAGTACAGTTCCTCCAACCCAGTACAGTTCCTCCAGCCCAGTACAGTTCCTCCAGACCAGTACAGTTCCACAAGCCCAGTACAGTTCCTCCAGAACAGTACAGTTCCTCCAGACCAGTACAGTTCCTCAAGCCCAGTACAGTTCCTCAAGCCCAGTACAGTTCCTCCAGACCAGTAGAGTTCCTCAAGCCCAGTACAGTTCCTCCAGACCAGTACAGTTCCTCAAGCCCAGTACAGTTCCTCCAGACCAGTACAGTTCATCCAGACCAGTACAGTTCCTCCAGACCAGTACAGTTCCTCAAGCACAGTACAGTTCCTCCAGACCAGTACAGTTCCTCCAGACCAGTACAGTTCCTCCAGACCAGTACAGTTCCTCAATCCCAGTACAGTTCCTCCAGACCAGTACAGTTCCTCAAGCCCAGTACAGTTCCTCCAGACCAGTACAGTTCCTCCAGACCAGTACAGTTCCTCAAGCCCAGTACAGTCCCTCAAGCCCAGTACAGTCCCTCAAGCCCAGTACAGTTCCTCCAGACCAGTAAAGTTCCTCAAGCCCAGTACAGTTCCTCAAGCCCAGTACAGTTCCTCCAGCCCAGTACAGTTCCTCAAGCCCAGTACAGTTCCTCAAGCCCAGTACAGTTCCTCCAGACCAGTACAGTTCCTCAAGCCCAGTACAGTTCCTCCAGACCAGTACAGTTCCTCAAGCCCAGTACAGTTCCTCCAGACCAGTACAGTTCCTCAAGCCCAGTACAGTTCCTGAAGCCCAGTACAGTTCCTCCAGACCAGTAAAGTTCCTCAAGCCCAGTACAGTTCCTCCAGACAAGTACAGTTCGTTCCAGCCCAGTACAGTTCCTACAGACCAGTACAGTTCCTCAAGCCCAGTACAGTTCCTCCAGACCAGTATAGTTCCTCCAGACCAGTACAGTTCCTCAAGCCCAGTACAGTTCCTACAGACCAGTAAATTTCCTCAAGCCCAGTACAGTTCCAGCAGACCAGTACAGTTCCTCAAGCACAGTACTGTTCCTCAAGCCCAGTACAGTTCCTCCAGCCCAGTACAGTTCCTCAAGCCCAGAACAGTTCCTCCAGACCAGTAAAGTTCCTCAAGCCCAGTACAGTTCATCCAGACCAGTACAGTTCCTCAAGTCCAGTACCGTTCCTCAAGCCCAGTACAGTTCCTCCAGACCAGTAAAGTTCCTCAAGCCCAGTACAGTTCCTCAAGCCCAGTACATTTCCTCCAGACCAGTAAAGTTCCTCAAGCCCAGTACAGTTCCTCCAGACCAGTACAGGTCCTCCAGACCACTGCAGTTCCTCCAGACCAGTACAGTTCCTCCAGACCAGTACAGTTCCTCAAGCCCAGTACAGGTCCTCCAGACCAGTACAGTTCCTCAAGCCCAGTACAGTTCCTCCAGACCAGTACAGTTCCTCAAGCACAGTACAGTTCCTCCAGACCAGTATAGTTCATCAAGCCCAGTACAGTTCCTCCAGACCAGTACAGTTCCTCCAACCCAGTACATTTCCTCCAACCCAATACATTTCCTCCAACCCAGTACAGTTCCTCCAACCCAGTACAGTTCCTCCAGCCCAGTACAGTTCCTCCAGACCAGTACAGTTCCACAAGCCCAGTACAGTTCCTCCAGAACAGTACAGTTCCTCCAGACCAGTACAGTTCCTCAAGCCCAGTACAGTTCCTCAAGCCCAGTACAGTTCCTCCAGACCAGTAGAGTTCCTCAAGCCCAGTACAGTTCCTCCAGACCAGTACAGTTCCTCAAGCCCAGTACAGTTCCTCCAGACCAGTACAGTTCATCCAGACCAGTACAGTTCCTCCAGACCAGTACAGTTCCTCAAGCACAGTACAGTTCCTCCAGACCAGTACAGTTCCTCCAGACCAGTACAGTTCCTCAATCCCAGTACAGTTCCTCCAGACCAGTACAGTTCCTCAAGCCCAGTACAGTTCCTCCAGACCAGTACAGTTCCTCCAGACCAGTACAGTTCCTCAAGCCCAGTACAGTCCCTCAAGCCCAGTACAGTCCCTCAAGCCCAGTACAGTTCCTCCAGACCAGTAAAGTTCCTCAAGCCCAGTACAGTTCCTCAAGCCCAGTACAGTTCCTCCAGCCCAGTACAGTTCCTCAAGCCCAGTACAGTTCCTCAAGCCCAGTACAGTTCCTCCAGACCAGTACAGTTCCTCAAGCCCAGTACAGTTCCTCCAGACCAGTACAGTTCCTCAAGCCCAGTACAGTTCCTCCAGACCAGTACAGTTCCTCAAGCCCAGTACAGTTCCTGAAGCCCAGTACAGTTCCTCCAGACCAGTAAAGTTCCTCAAGCCCAGTACAGTTCCTCCAGACAAGTACAGTTCGTTCCAGCCCAGTACAGTTCCTACAGACCAGTACAGTTCCTCAAGCCCAGTACAGTTCCTCCAGACCAGTATAGTTCCTCCAGACCAGTACAGTTCCTCAAGCCCAGTACAGTTCCTACAGACCAGTAAATTTCCTCAAGCCCAGTACAGTTCCAGCAGACCAGTACAGTTCCTCAAGCACAGTACTGTTCCTCAAGCCCAGTACAGTTCCTCCAGCCCAGTACAGTTCCTCAAGCCCAGAACAGTTCCTCCAGACCAGTAAAGTTCCTCAAGCCCAGTACAGTTCATCCAGACCAGTACAGTTCCTCAAGTCCAGTACCGTTCCTCAAGCCCAGTACAGTTCCTCCAGACCAGTAAAGTTCCTCAAGCCCAGTACAGTTCCTCAAGCCCAGTACAGTTCCTCCAGACCAGTAAAGTTCCTCAAGCCCAGTACAGTTCCTCAAGCCCAGTACAGTTCCTCAAGCCCGTACAGTTCCTCCAGACCAGTACAGTTCCTCCAGACCAGTACAGGTCCTCAAGCCCAGTACAGTTCCTCCAGACCAGTACAGTTCCTCCAGACCAGTACAGTTCCTCCAGACCAGTACAGTTCCTCAAGCCCAGTACAGTTCCTCCAGACCAGTACAGGTCCTCCAGACCACTGCAGTTCCTCCAGACCAGTACAGGTCCTCCAGACCAGTACAGTTCCTCCAGCCCAGTACAGGTCCTCAAGCCCAGTACAGTTCCTCCAGACCAGTACAGTTCCTCCAGACCAGTACAGTTCCTCCAGACCAGTACAGTTCCTCAAACCCAGTACAGTTCCTCCAGACCAGTACAGGTCCTCCAGACCACTGCAGTTCCTCCAGACCAGTACAGTTCCTCCAGACCAGTACAGTTCCTCAAGCCCAGTACAGGTCCTCCAGACCAGTACAGTTCCTCCAGCCCAGTACAGTTCCTCAAGCCCAGTACAGTTCCTCAAGCCCAGTACAGGTCCTCAAGCCCAGTACAGTTCCTCCAGACCAGTACAGTTCCTCAAGCACAGTACAGTTCCTCCAGACCAGTATAGTTCATCAAGCCCTGTACAGTTCCTCCAGACCAGTATAGTTCCTCCAACCCAGTACAGTTCCTCCAGCCCAGTACAATTCCTCCAACCCAGTACAGTTCCTCCAACCCAGTACAGTTCCTCCAACCCAGTACATTTCCTCCAACCCAGTACAGTTCCTCCAGACCAGTATAGTTCCACAAGCCCAGTACAGTTCCTCCAGCCCAGTACAGTTCCTCAAGCCCAGAACAGTTCCTCCAGACCAGTAAAGTTCCTCAAGCCCAGTACGGTTCCTCCAGACAAGTACGGTTCCTCAAGTCCAGTACAGTTCCTCAAGCCCAGTACAGTTCCTCAAGCCCAGTACAGTTCCTCAAGCCCAGTACATTTCCTCCAGACCAGTAAAGTTCCTCAAGCCCAGTACAGTTCCTCCAGACCAGTACAGTCCTACAGACCAGTACAGGTCCTCAAGCCCAGTACAGTTCCTCCAGACAAGTACAGTTCCTCAAGCCCAGTACAGTTCCTCCAGACCAGTACAGTTCCTCCAGCCCAGTACAGTTCCTCAAGCCCAGTACAGGTCCTCAAGCCCAGTACAGTTCCTTCAGACCAGTACAGTTCCTCAAGCCCAGTACAGTTCCTCCAGACCAGTACAGTTCCTCAAGCCCAGTACAGTTCCTCCAGACCAGTAAAGTTCCTCAAGCCCAGTACAGTTCCTCAAGCCCAGTACAGTTCCTCAAGCCCGTACAGTTCCTCCAGACCAGTACAGTTCCTCCAGACCAGTACAGGTCCTCAAGCCCAGTACAGTTCCTCCAGACCAGTACAGTTCCTCCAGACCAGTACAGTTCCTCAAGCCCAGTACAGTTCCTCCATACCACTGCAGTTCCTCCAGACCTGTACAGTTCCTCCAGACCAGTACAGTTCCTCAAGCCCAGTACAGGCCCTCCAGACCAGTACAGTTCCTCCAGCCCAGTACAGTTCCTCAAGCCCAGTACAGTTCCTCAAGCCCAGTACAGTTCCTCCAGACCAGTACAGGTCCTCCAGACCACTGCAGTTCCTCCAGACCAGTACAGTTCCTCCAGACCAGTACAGTTCCTCAAGCCCAGTACAGGTCCTCAAGCCCAGTACAGTTCCTCCAGACCAGTACAGTTCCTCAAGCACAGTACAGTTCCTCCAGACCAGTATAGTTCATCAAGCCCAGTACAGTTCCTCCAGACCAGTACAGTTCCTCAAGCCCAGTACAGTTCCTCAAGCCCAGTACAATTCCTCCAGACCAGTACAGTTCCTCCAGGCCAGTACAGATCCTCCAGGCCAGTACAGTTCCTCAAGCCCAGTACAGTTCCTCCAGACCAGTAAAGTTCCTCAAGCCCAGTACAGTTCCTCAAGCCCAGTACAGTTCCTCAAGCCCGTACAGTTCCTCCAGACCAGTACAGTTCCTCCAGACCAGTACAGTTCCACCAGACCAGTACAGGTCCTCAAGCCCAGTACAGTTCCTCCAGACAAGTACAGTTCCTCCAGACCAGTACAGTTCCTCAAGCCCATTACAGTTCCTCCAGACCAGTACAGTTCCTCCAGACCACTGCAGTTCCTCCAGACCAGTACAGTTCCTCCAGACCAGTAAAGTTCCTCCAGACCAGTACAGTTCCTCAAGCCCAGTACAGGTCCTCCAGACCAGTACAGTTCCTCCAGACCAGTACAGTTCCTCAAGCCCAGTACAGTTCCTCAAGCCCAGTACAGTTCCTCCAGACCAGTACAGGTCCTCCAGACCACTGCAGTTCCTCCAGACCAGTACAGTTCCTCCAGACCAGTACAGTTCCTCAAGCCCAGTACAGGTCCTCCAGACCAGTACAGTTCCTCAAGCCCAGTACAGTTCCTCCAGACCAGTACAGTTCCTCAAGCACAGTACAGTTCCTCCAGACCAGTATAGTTCATCAAGCCCAGTACAGTTCCTCCAGACCAGTACAGTTGCCCCAACCCAGTACATTTCCTCCAACCCAATACATTTCATCCAACCCAGTACAGTTCCTCCAACCCAGTACAGTTCCTCCAGCCCAGTACAGTTCCTCCAGACCAGTACAGTTCCACAAGCCCAGTACAGTTCCTCCAGAACAGTACAGTTCCTCCAGACCAGTACAGTTCCTCAAGCCCAGTACAGTTCCTCAAGCCCAGTACAGTTCCTCCAGACCAGTAGAGTTCCTCAAGCCCAGTACAGTTCCTCCAGACCAGTACAGTTCCTCAAGCCCAGTACAGTTCCTCCAGACCAGTACAGTTCATCCAGACCAGTACAGTTCCTCCAGACCAGTACAGTTCCTCAAGCACAGTACAGTTCCTCCAGACCAGTACAGTTCCTCCAGACCAGTACAGTTCCTCCAGACCAGTACAGTTCCTCAATCCCAGTACAGTTCCTCCAGACCAGTACAGTTCCTCAAGCCCAGTACAGTTCCTCCAGACCAGTACAGTTCCTCCAGACCAGTACAGTTCCTCAAGCCCAGTACAGTCCCTCAAGCCCAGTACAGTCCCTCAAGCCCAGTACAGTTCCTCCAGACCAGTAAAGTTCCTCAAGCCCAGTACAGTTCCTCAAGCCCAGTACAGTTCCTCCAGCCCAGTACAGTTCCTCAAGCCCAGTACAGTTCCTCAAGCCCAGTACAGTTCCTCCAGACCAGTACAGTTCCTCAAGCCCAGTACAGTTCCTCCAGACCAGTACAGTTCCTCAAGCCCAGTACAGTTCCTCCAGACCAGTACAGTTCCTCAAGCCCAGTACAGTTCCTGAAGCCCAGTACAGTTCCTCCAGACCAGTAAAGTTCCTCAAGCCCAGTACAGTTCCTCCAGACAAGTACAGTTCGTTCCAGCCCAGTACAGTTCCTACAGACCAGTACAGTTCCTCAAGCCCAGTACAGTTCCTCCAGACCAGTATAGTTCCTCCAGACCAGTACAGTTCCTCAAGCCCAGTACAGTTCCTACAGACCAGTAAATTTCCTCAAGCCCAGTACAGTTCCAGCAGACCAGTACAGTTCCTCAAGCACAGTACTGTTCCTCAAGCCCAGTACAGTTCCTCCAGCCCAGTACAGTTCCTCAAGCCCAGAACAGTTCCTCCAGACCAGTAAAGTTCCTCAAGCCCAGTACAGTTCATCCAGACCAGTACAGTTCCTCAAGTCCAGTACCGTTCCTCAAGCCCAGTACAGTTCCTCCAGACCAGTAAAGTTCCTCAAGCCCAGTACAGTTCCTCAAGCCCAGTACATTTCCTCCAGACCAGTAAAGTTCCTCAAGCCCAGTACAGTTCCTCCAGACCAGTACAGTCCTCCAGACCAGTACAGGTCCTCAAGCCCAGTACAGTTCCTCCAGACCAGTACAGTTCCTCAAGCCCAGTACAGTTCCTCCAGACCAGTACAGTTCCTCCAGCCCAGTACAGTTCCTCAAGCCCAGTACAGGTCCTCAAGCCCAGTACAGTTCCTTCAGACCAGTACAGTTCCTCAAGCCCAGTACAGTTCCTCCAGACCAGTACAGTTCCTCAAGCCCAGTACAGTTCCTCCAGACCAGTAAAGTTCCTCAAGCCCAGTACAGTTCCTGAAGCCCAGTACAGTTCCTCAAGCCCGTACAGTTCCTCCAGACCAGTACAGTTCCTCCAGACCAGTACAGGTCCTCAAGCCCAGTACAGTTCCTCCAGACCAGTACAGTTCCTCCAGACCAGTACAGTTCCTCCAGACCAGTACAGTTCCTCAAGCCCAGTACAGTTCCTCCAGACCAGTACAGGTCCTCCAGACCACTGCAGTTCCTCCAGACCAGTACAGTTCCTCCAGACCAGTACAGTTCCTCAAGCCCAGTACAGGTCCTCCAGACCAGTACAGTTCCTCCAGCCCAGTACAGGTCCTCAAGCCCAGTACAGTTCCTCCAGACCAGTACAGTTCCTCCAGACCAGTACAGTTCCTCCAGACCAGTACAGTTCCTCAAACCCAGTACAGTTCCTCCAGACCAGTACAGGTCCTCCAGACCACTGCAGTTCCTCCAGACCAGTACAGTTCCTCCAGACCAGTACAGTTCCTCAAGCCCAGTACAGGTCCTCCAGACCAGTACAGTTCCTCCAGCCCAGTACAGTTCCTCAAGCCCAGTACAGTTCCTCAAGCCCAGTACAGTTCCTCCAGACCAGTACAGGTCCTCCAGACCAGTACAGGTCCTCCAGACCACTGCAGTTCCTCCAGACCAGTACAGTTCCTCCAGACCAGTACAGTTCCTCAAGCCCAGTACAGGTCCTCAAGCCCAGTACAGTTCCTCCAGACCAGTACAGTTCCTCAAGCACAGTACAGTTCCTCCAGACCAGTACAGTTCCTCCAGACCAGTACAGTTCCTCCAACCCAGTACAGTTCCTCCAACCCAGTACATTTCCTCCAACCCAGTACAGTTCCTCCAGCCCAGTACAGTTCCTCCAACCCAGTACAGTTCCTCCAACCCAGTACAGTTCCTCCAGACCAGTATAGTTCCACAAGCCCAGTACAGTTCCTCCAGCCCAGCACAGTTCCTCAAGCCCAGAACAGTTCCTCCAGACCAGTAAAGTTCCTCAAGCCCAGTACAGTTCCTCCAGACCAGTACAGTTCCTCAAGCCCAGTACAGTTCCTCAAGCCCAGTACATTTCCTCCAGACCAGTAAAGTTCCTCAAGCCCAGTACAGTTCCTCCAGACCAGTACAGTTCCTCAAGCCCAGTACAGTTCCTCCAGACCAGTACAGTTCCTCCAGCCCAGTACAGTTCCTCAAGCCCAGTACAGGTCCTCAAGCCCAGTACAGTTCCTTCAGACCAGTACAGTTCCTCAAGCCCAGTACAGTTCCTCCAGACCAGTACAGTTCCTCAAGCCCAGTACAGTTCCTCCAGACCAGTAAAGTTCCTCAAGCCCAGTACAGTTCCTCAAGCCCAGTACAGTTCCTCAAGCCCGTACAGTTCCTCCAGACCAGTACAGTTCCTCCAGACCAGTACAGGTCCTCAAGCCCAGTACAGTTCCTCCAGACCAGTACAGTTCCTCCAGACCAGTACAGTTCCTCCAGACCAGTACAGTTCCTCAAGCCCAGTACAGTTCCTCCAGACCACTGCAGTTCCTCCAGACCAGTACAGTTCCTCCAGACCAGTACAGTTCCTCAAGCCCAGTACAGGCCCTCCAGACCAGTACAGGCCCTCCAGACCAGTACAGTTCCTCCAGCCCAGTACAGTTCCTCAAGCCCAGTACAGTTCCTCAAGCCCAGTACAGTTCCTCCAGACCAGTACAGGTCCTCCAGACCACTGCAGTTCCTCCAGACCAGTACAGTTCCTCCAGACCAGTACAGTTCCTCAAGCCCAGTACAGGTCCTCAAGCCCAGTACAGTTCCTCCAGACCAGTACAGTTCCTCAAGCACAGTACAGTTCCTCCAGACCAGTACAGGTCCTCAAGCCCAGTACAGTTCCTCCAGACCAGTACAGTTCCTCCAGACCAGTACAGTTCCTCCAGACCAGTACAGTTCCTCAAACCCAGTACAGTTCCTCCAGACCAGTACAGGTCCTCCAGACCACTGCAGTTCCTCCAGACCAGTACAGTTCCTCCAGACCAGTACAGTTCCTCAAGCCCAGTACAGGTCCTCCAGACCAGTACAGTTCCTCCAGCCCAGTACAGTTCCTCAAGCCCAGTACAGTTCCTCAAGCCCAGTACAGTTCCTCCAGACCAGTACAGGTCCTCCAGACCACTACAGGTCCTCCAGACCACTGCAGTTCCTCCAGACCAGTACAGTTCCTCCAGACCAGTACAGTTCCTCAAGCCCAGTACAGGTCCTCAAGCCCAGTACAGTTCCTCCAGACCAGTACAGTTCCTCAAGCACAGTACAGTTCCTCCAGACCAGTACAGTTCCTCCAGACCAGTACAGTTCCTCCAACCCAGTACAGTTCCTCCAACCCAGTACATTTCCTCCAACCCAGTACAGTTCCTCCAGCCCAGTACAGTTCCTCCAACCCAGTACAGTTCCTCCAACCCAGTACAGTTCCTCCAGACCAGTATAGTTCCACAAGCCCAGTACAGTTCCTCCAGACCAGTACAGTTCCTCCAGACCAGTACAGTTCCTCCAGACCAGTACAGTCCTCCAGACCAGTACAGTTCCTCCAGACCAGTACAGTTCCTCAAGCCCAGTACAGTTCCTCAAGCCCAGTACAGTTCCTCCAGACCAGTACAGTTCCTCAAGCCCATGACAGTTCCTCCAGACCAGTACAGTTCCTCAAGCCCAGTACAGTTCCTGAAGCCCAGTACAGTTCCTCCAGACCAGTAAAGTTCCTCAAGCCCAGTACAGTTCCTCCAGACAAGTACAGTTCGTTCCAGCCCAGTACAGTTCCTACAGACCAGTACAGTTCCTCAAGCCCAGTACAGTTCCTACAGACCAGTACAGTTCCTCCAGACCAGTACAGTTCCTCAAGCCCAGTACAGTTCCTACAGACCAGTAAATTTCCTCAAGCCCAGTACAGTTCCAGCAGACCAGTACAGTTCCTCAAGCACAGTACTGTTCCTCAAGCCCAGTACAGTTCCTCCAGCCCAGTACAGTTCCTCAAGCCCAGAACAGTTCCTCCAGACCAGTAAAGTTCCTCAAGCCCAGTACAGTTCATCCAGACCAGTACAGTTCCTCAAGTCCAGTACCGTTCCTCAAGCCCAGTACAGTTCCTCCAGACCAGTAAAGTTCCTCAAGCCCAGTACAGTTCCTCAAGCCCAGTACATTTCCTCCAGACCAGTAAAGTTCCTCAAGCCCAGTACAGTTCCTCCAGACCAGTACAGTCCTCCAGACCAGTACAGGTCCTCAAGCCCAGTACAGTTCCTCCAGACCAGTACAGTTCCTCAAGCCCAGTACAGTTCCTCCAGACCAGTACAGTTCCTCCAGCCCAGTACAGTTCCTCAAGCCCAGTACAGGTCCTCAAGCCCAGTACAGTTCCTTCAGACCAGTACAGTTCCTCAAGCCCAGTACAGTTCCTCCAGACCAGTACAGTTCCTCAAGCCCAGTACAGTTCCTCCAGACCAGTAAAGTTCCTCAAGCCCAGTACAGTTCCTCAAGCCCAGTACAGTTCCTCAAGCCCGTACAGTTCCTCCAGACCAGTACAGTTCCTCCAGACCAGTACAGGTCCTCAAGCCCAGTACAGTTCCTCCAGACCAGTACAGTTCCTCCAGACCAGTACAGTTCCTCCAGACCAGTACAGTTCCTCAAACCCAGTACAGTTCCTCCAGACCAGTACAGGTCCTCCAGACCACTGCAGTTCCTCCAGACCAGTACAGTTCCTCCAGACCAGTACAGTTCCTCAAGCCCAGTACAGGTCCTCCAGACCAGTACAGTTCCTCCAGCCCAGTACAGTTCCTCAAGCCCAGTACAGTTCCTCAAGCCCAGTACAGTTCCTCCAGACCAGTACAGGTCCTCCAGACCACTACAGGTCCTCCAGACCACTGCAGTTCCTCCAGACCAGTACAGTTCCTCCAGACCAGTACAGTTCCTCAAGCCCAGTACAGGTCCTCAAGCCCAGTACAGTTCCTCCAGACCAGTACAGTTCCTCAAGCACAGTACAGTTCCTCCAGACCAGTACAGTTCCTCCAGACCAGTACAGTTCCTCCAACCCAGTACAGTTCCTCCAACCCAGTACATTTCCTCCAACCCAGTACAGTTCCTCCAGCCCAGTACAGTTCCTCCAACCCAGTACAGTTCCTCCAACCCAGTACAGTTCCTCCAGACCAGTATAGTTCCACAAGCCCAGTACAGTTCCTCCAGCCCAGCACAGTTCCTCAAGCCCAGAACAGTTCCTCCAGACCAGTAAAGTTCCTCAAGCCCAGTACAGTTCCTCCAGACCAGTACAGTTCCTCAAGCCCAGTACAGTTCCTCAAGCCCAGTACATTTCCTCCAGACCAGTAAAGTTCCTCAAGCCCAGTACAGTTCCTCCAGACCAGTACAGTCCTCCAGACCAGTACAGGTCCTCAAGCCCAGTACAGTTCCTCCAGACCAGTACAGTTCCTCAAGCCCAGTACAGTTCCTCCAGACCAGTACAGTTCCTCCAGCCCAGTACAGTTCCTCAAGCCCAGTACAGGTCCTCAAGCCCAGTACAGTTCCTTCAGACCAGTACAGTTCCTCAAGCCCAGTACAGTTCCTCCAGACCAGTACAGTTCCTCAAGCCCAGTACAGTTCCTCCAGACCAGTAAAGTTCCTCAAGCCCAGTACAGTTCCTCAAGCCCAGTACAGTTCCTCAAGCCCGTACAGTTCCTCCAGACCAGTACAGTTCCTCCAGACCAGTACAGGTCCTCAAGCCCAGTACAGTTCCTCCAGACCAGTAGAGTTCCTCCAGACCAGTACAGTTCCTCCAGACCAGTACAGTTCCTCAAGCCCAGTACAGTTCCTCCAGACCACTGCAGTTCCTCCAGACCAGTACAGTTCCTCCAGACCAGTACAGTTCCTCAAGCCCAGTACAGGCCCTCCAGACCAGTACAGGCCCTCCAGACCAGTACAGTTCCTCCAGCCCAGTACAGTTCCTCAAGCCCAGTACAGTTCCTCAAGCCCAGTACAGTTCCTCCAGACCAGTACAGGTCCTCCAGACCACTGCAGTTCCTCCAGACCAGTACAGTTCCTCCAGACCAGTACAGTTCCTCAAGCCCAGTACAGGTCCTCAAGCCCAGTACAGTTCCTCCAGACCAGTACAGTTCCTCAAGCACAGTACAGTTCCTCCAGACCAGTATAGTTCATCAAGCCCAGTACAGTTCCTCCAGACCAGTATAGTTCCTCCAACCCAGTACAGTTCCTCCAACCCAGTACAGTTCCTCCAAACCAGTACATTTCCTCCAACCCAGTACAGTTCCTCCAGCCCAGTACAATTCCTCCAACCCAGTACAGTTCCTCCAACCCAGTACAGTTCCTCCAACCCAGTACATTTCCTCCAACTCAGTACAGTTCCTCCAGACCAGTATAGTTCCACAAGCCCAGTACAGTTCCTCCAGACCAGTACAGTTCCTCCAGACCAGTACAGTTCCTCAGGCCCAGTACAGTTCCTCCAGACCAGTATAGTTCCTCAAGCCCAGTACAGTTCCTCCAGACCAGTAGAGTTCCTCAAGCCGAGTACATTTCCTCCAGACCATTACAGTTCCTCAAGCCCAGTACAGTTCCTCCAGACCAGTACAGTTCCTCCAGACCAGTACAGTTCCTCCAGCCCAGTACAGTTCCTCAAGCCCAGTACAGGTCCTCAAGCCCAGTACAGTTCCTTCAGACCAGTACAGTTCCTCAAGCCCAGTACAGTTCCTCAAGCCCAGTACAGTTCCTCCAGACCAGTACAGTTCCTCAAGTCCAGTACAGTTCCTCAAGCCCAGTACAGTTCCTCCAGACCAGTAAAGTTCCTCAAGCCCAGTACAGTTCCTCAAGCCCAGTACATTTCCTCCAGACCAGTAAAGTTCCTCAAGCCCAGTACAATTCCTCCAGACCAGTACAGTCCTCCAGACCAGTACAGGTCCTCAAGCCCAGTACAGTTCCTCCAGACCAGTACAGTTCCTCAAGCCCAGTACAGTTCCTCCAGCCCAGTACAGTTCCTCCAGCCCAGTACAGTTCCTCAAGCCCAGTACAGGTCTTCAAGCCCAGTACAGTTCCTCAAGCCCAGTACAGTTCCTCCAGACCAGTACAGTTCCTCAAGCCCAGTAGAGTTCCTCCAGACCAGTAAAGTTCCTCAAGCCCAGTACAGTTCCTCAAGCCCAGTACAGTTCCTCAAGCCCGTACAGTTCCTCCAGACCAGTACAGTTCCTCCAGACCAGTACAGGTCCTCAAGCCCAGTACAGTTCCTCCAGACCAGTACAGTTCCTCCAGACCAGTACAGTTCCTCCAGACCAGTACAGTTCCTCAAGCCCAGTACAGTTCCTCCAGACCAGTACAGGTCCTCCAGACCACTGCAGTTCCTCCAGACCAGTACAGTTCCTCCAGACCAGTACAGTTCCTCAAGCCCAGTACAGGTCCTCCAGACCAGTACAGTTCCTCCAGCCCAGTACAGTTCCTCAAGCCCAGTACAGTTCCTCAAGCCCAGTACAGTTCCTCCAGACCAGTACAGGTCCTCCAGACCACTGCAGTTCCTCCAGACCAGTACAGTTCCTCCAGACCAGTACAGTTCCTCAAGCCCAGTACAGGTCCTCAAGCCCAGTACAGTTCCTCCAGACCAGTACAGTTCCTCAAGCACAGTACAGTTCCTCCAGACCAGTATAGTTCATCAAGCCCAGTACAGTTCCTCCAGACCAGTATAGTTCCTCCAACCCAGTACAGTTCCTCCAGCCCAGTACAATTCCTCCAACCCAGTACAGTTCCTCCAACCCAGTACAGTTCCTCCAACCCAGTACATTTCCTCCAACCCAGTACAGTTCCTCCAGACCAGTATAGTTCCACAAGCCCAGTACAGTTCCTCCAGCCCAGTACAGTTCCTCAAGCCCAGAACAGTTCCTCCAGACCAATAAAGTTCCTCAAGCCCAGTACGGTTCCTCCAGACAAGTACGGTTCCTCAAGTCCAGTACAGTTCCTCAAGCCCAGTACAGTTCCTCAAGCCCAGTACAGTTCCTCAAGCCCAGTACATTTCCTCCAGACCAGTAAAGTTCCTCAAGCCCAGTACAGTTCCTCCAGACCAGTACAGTCATCCAGACCAGTACAGGTCCTCAAGCCCAGTACAGTTCCTCCAGACCAGTACAGTTCCTCCAGACCAGTACAGTTCCTCAAGCCCAGTACAGTTCCTCCATACCACTGCAGTTCCTCCAGACCTGTACAGTTCCTCCAGACCAGTACAGTTCCTCAAGCCCAGTACAGGCCCTCCAGACCAGTACAGTTCCTCCAGCCCAGTACAGTTCCTCAAGCCCAGTACAGTTCCTCAAGCCCAGTACAGTTCCTCCAGACCAGTACAGGTCCTCCAGACCACTGCAGTTCCTCCAGACCAGTACAGTTCCTCCAGACCAGTACAGTTCCTCAAGCCCAGTACAGGTCCTCAAGCCCAGTACAGTTCCTCCAGACCAGTACAGTTCCTCAAGCACAGTACAGTTCCTCCAGACCAGTATAGTTCATCAAGCCCAGTACAGTTCCTCCAGACCAGTACAGTTCCTCAAGCCCAGTACAGTTCCTCAAGCCCAGTACAATTCCTCCAGACCAGTACAGTTCCTCCAGGCCAGTACAGATCCTCCAGGCCAGTACAGTTCCTCAAGCCCAGTACAGTTCCTCCAGACCAGTAAAGTTCCTCAAGCCCAGTACAGTTCCTCAAGCCCAGTACAGTTCCTCAAGCCCGTACAGTTCCTCCAGACCAGTACAGTTCCTCCAGACCAGTACAGTTCCACCAGACCAGTACAGGTCCTCAAGCCCAGTACAGTTCCTCCAGACAAGTACAGTTCCTCCAGACCAGTACAGTTCCTCAAGCCCATTACAGTTCCTCCAGACCAGTACAGTTCCTCCAGACCACTGCAGTTCCTCCAGACCAGTACAGTTCCTCCAGACCAGTAAAGTTCCTCCAGACCAGTACAGTTCCTCAAGCCCAGTACAGGTCCTCCAGACCAGTACAGTTCCTCCAGACCAGTACAGTTCCTCAAGCCCAGTACAGTTCCTCAAGCCCAGTACAGTTCCTCCAGACCAGTACAGGTCCTCCAGACCACTGCAGTTCCTCCAGACCAGTACAGTTCCTCCAGACCAGTACAGTTCCTCAAGCCCAGTACAGGTCCTCCAGACCAGTACAGTTCCTCAAGCCCAGTACAGTTCCTCCAGACCAGTACAGTTCCTCAAGCACAGTACAGTTCCTCCAGACCAGTATAGTTCATCAAGCCCAGTACAGTTCCTCCAGACCAGTACAGTTGCCCCAACCCAGTACATTTCCTCCAACCCAATACATTTCATCCAACCCAGTACAGTTCCTCCAACCCAGTACAGTTCCTCCAGCCCAGTACAGTTCCTCCAGACCAGTACAGTTCCACAAGCCCAGTACAGTTCCTCCAGAACAGTACAGTTCCTCCAGACCAGTACAGTTCCTCAAGCCCAGTACAGTTCCTCAAGCCCAGTACAGTTCCTCCAGACCAGTAGAGTTCCTCAAGCCCAGTACAGTTCCTCCAGACCAGTACAGTTCCTCAAGCCCAGTACAGTTCCTCCAGACCAGTACAGTTCATCCAGACCAGTACAGTTCCTCCAGACCAGTACAGTTCCTCAAGCACAGTACAGTTCCTCCAGACCAGTACAGTTCCTCCAGACCAGTACAGTTCCTCCAGACCAGTACAGTTCCTCAATCCCAGTACAGTTCCTCCAGACCAGTACAGTTCCTCAAGCCCAGTACAGTTCCTCCAGACCAGTACAGTTCCTCCAGACCAGTACAGTTCCTCAAGCCCAGTACAGTCCCTCAAGCCCAGTACAGTCCCTCAAGCCCAGTACAGTTCCTCCAGACCAGTAAAGTTCCTCAAGCCCAGTACAGTTCCTCAAGCCCAGTACAGTTCCTCCAGCCCAGTACAGTTCCTCAAGCCCAGTACAGTTCCTCAAGCCCAGTACAGTTCCTCCAGACCAGTACAGTTCCTCAAGCCCAGTACAGTTCCTCCAGACCAGTACAGTTCCTCAAGCCCAGTACAGTTCCTCCAGACCAGTACAGTTCCTCAAGCCCAGTACAGTTCCTGAAGCCCAGTACAGTTCCTCCAGACCAGTAAAGTTCCTCAAGCCCAGTACAGTTCCTCCAGACAAGTACAGTTCGTTCCAGCCCAGTACAGTTCCTACAGACCAGTACAGTTCCTCAAGCCCAGTACAGTTCCTCCAGACCAGTATAGTTCCTCCAGACCAGTACAGTTCCTCAAGCCCAGTACAGTTCCTACAGACCAGTAAATTTCCTCAAGCCCAGTACAGTTCCAGCAGACCAGTACAGTTCCTCAAGCACAGTACTGTTCCTCAAGCCCAGTACAGTTCCTCCAGCCCAGTACAGTTCCTCAAGCCCAGAACAGTTCCTCCAGACCAGTAAAGTTCCTCAAGCCCAGTACAGTTCATCCAGACCAGTACAGTTCCTCAAGTCCAGTACCGTTCCTCAAGCCCAGTACAGTTCCTCCAGACCAGTAAAGTTCCTCAAGCCCAGTACAGTTCCTCAAGCCCAGTACATTTCCTCCAGACCAGTAAAGTTCCTCAAGCCCAGTACAGTTCCTCCAGACCAGTACAGGTCCTCCAGACCACTGCAGTTCCTCCAGACCAGTACAGTTCCTCCAGACCAGTACAGTTCCTCAAGCCCAGTACAGGTCCTCCAGACCAGTACAGTTCCTCAAGCCCAGTACAGTTCCTCCAGACCAGTACAGTTCCTCAAGCACAGTACAGTTCCTCCAGACCAGTATAGTTCATCAAGCCCAGTACAGTTCCTCCAGACCAGTACAGTTCCTCCAACCCAGTACATTTCCTCCAACCCAATACATTTCCTCCAACCCAGTACAGTTCCTCCAACCCAGTACAGTTCCTCCAGCCCAGTACAGTTCCTCCAGACCAGTACAGTTCCACAAGCCCAGTACAGTTCCTCCAGAACAGTACAGTTCCTCCAGACCAGTACAGTTCCTCAAGCCCAGTACAGTTCCTCAAGCCCAGTACAGTTCCTCCAGACCAGTAGAGTTCCTCAAGCCCAGTACAGTTCCTCCAGACCAGTACAGTTCCTCAAGCCCAGTACAGTTCCTCCAGACCAGTACAGTTCATCCAGACCAGTACAGTTCCTCCAGACCAGTACAGTTCCTCAAGCACAGTACAGTTCCTCCAGACCAGTACAGTTCCTCCAGACCAGTACAGTTCCTCAATCCCAGTACAGTTCCTCCAGACCAGTACAGTTCCTCAAGCCCAGTACAGTTCCTCCAGACCAGTACAGTTCCTCCAGACCAGTACAGTTCCTCAAGCCCAGTACAGTCCCTCAAGCCCAGTACAGTCCCTCAAGCCCAGTACAGTTCCTCCAGACCAGTAAAGTTCCTCAAGCCCAGTACAGTTCCTCAAGCCCAGTACAGTTCCTCCAGCCCAGTACAGTTCCTCAAGCCCAGTACAGTTCCTCAAGCCCAGTACAGTTCCTCCAGACCAGTACAGTTCCTCAAGCCCAGTACAGTTCCTCCAGACCAGTACAGTTCCTCAAGCCCAGTACAGTTCCTCCAGACCAGTACAGTTCCTCAAGCCCAGTACAGTTCCTGAAGCCCAGTACAGTTCCTCCAGACCAGTAAAGTTCCTCAAGCCCAGTACAGTTCCTCCAGACAAGTACAGTTCGTTCCAGCCCAGTACAGTTCCTACAGACCAGTACAGTTCCTCAAGCCCAGTACAGTTCCTCCAGACCAGTATAGTTCCTCCAGACCAGTACAGTTCCTCAAGCCCAGTACAGTTCCTACAGACCAGTAAATTTCCTCAAGCCCAGTACAGTTCCAGCAGACCAGTACAGTTCCTCAAGCACAGTACTGTTCCTCAAGCCCAGTACAGTTCCTCCAGCCCAGTACAGTTCCTCAAGCCCAGAACAGTTCCTCCAGACCAGTAAAGTTCCTCAAGCCCAGTACAGTTCATCCAGACCAGTACAGTTCCTCAAGTCCAGTACCGTTCCTCAAGCCCAGTACAGTTCCTCCAGACCAGTAAAGTTCCTCAAGCCCAGTACAGTTCCTCAAGCCCAGTACAGTTCCTCCAGACCAGTAAAGTTCCTCAAGCCCAGTACAGTTCCTCAAGCCCAGTACAGTTCCTCAAGCCCGTACAGTTCCTCCAGACCAGTACAGTTCCTCCAGACCAGTACAGGTCCTCAAGCCCAGTACAGTTCCTCCAGACCAGTACAGTTCCTCCAGACCAGTACAGTTCCTCCAGACCAGTACAGTTCCTCAAGCCCAGTACAGTTCCTCCAGACCAGTACAGGTCCTCCAGACCACTGCAGTTCCTCCAGACCAGTACAGTTCCTCCAGACCAGTACAGTTCCTCAAGCCCAGTACAGGTCCTCCAGACCAGTACAGTTCCTCCAGCCCAGTACAGGTCCTCAAGCCCAGTACAGTTCCTCCAGACCAGTACAGTTCCTCCAGACCAGTACAGTTCCTCCAGACCAGTACAGTTCCTCAAACCCAGTACAGTTCCTCCAGACCAGTACAGGTCCTCCAGACCACTGCAGTTCCTCCAGACCAGTACAGTTCCTCCAGACCAGTACAGTTCCTCAAGCCCAGTACAGGTCCTCCAGACCAGTACAGTTCCTCCAGCCCAGTACAGTTCCTCAAGCCCAGTACAGTTCCTCAAGCCCAGTACAGGTCCTCAAGCCCAGTACAGTTCCTCCAGACCAGTACAGTTCCTCAAGCACAGTACAGTTCCTCCAGACCAGTATAGTTCATCAAGCCCTGTACAGTTCCTCCAGACCAGTATAGTTCCTCCAACCCAGTACAGTTCCTCCAGCCCAGTACAATTCCTCCAACCCAGTACAGTTCCTCCAACCCAGTACAGTTCCTCCAACCCAGTACATTTCCTCCAACCCAGTACAGTTCCTCCAGACCAGTATAGTTCCACAAGCCCAGTACAGTTCCTCCAGCCCAGTACAGTTCCTCAAGCCCAGAACAGTTCCTCCAGACCAGTAAAGTTCCTCAAGCCCAGTACGGTTCCTCCAGACAAGTACGGTTCCTCAAGTCCAGTACAGTTCCTCAAGCCCAGTACAGTTCCTCAAGCCCAGTACAGTTCCTCAAGCCCAGTACATTTCCTCCAGACCAGTAAAGTTCCTCAAGCCCAGTACAGTTCCTCCAGACCAGTACAGTCCTACAGACCAGTACAGGTCCTCAAGCCCAGTACAGTTCCTCCAGACAAGTACAGTTCCTCAAGCCCAGTACAGTTCCTCCAGACCAGTACAGTTCCTCCAGCCCAGTACAGTTCCTCAAGCCCAGTACAGGTCCTCAAGCCCAGTACAGTTCCTTCAGACCAGTACAGTTCCTCAAGCCCAGTACAGTTCCTCCAGACCAGTACAGTTCCTCAAGCCCAGTACAGTTCCTCCAGACCAGTAAAGTTCCTCAAGCCCAGTACAGTTCCTCAAGCCCAGTACAGTTCCTCAAGCCCGTACAGTTCCTCCAGACCAGTACAGTTCCTCCAGACCAGTACAGGTCCTCAAGCCCAGTACAGTTCCTCCAGACCAGTACAGTTCCTCCAGACCAGTACAGTTCCTCAAGCCCAGTACAGTTCCTCCATACCACTGCAGTTCCTCCAGACCTGTACAGTTCCTCCAGACCAGTACAGTTCCTCAAGCCCAGTACAGGCCCTCCAGACCAGTACAGTTCCTCCAGCCCAGTACAGTTCCTCAAGCCCAGTACAGTTCCTCAAGCCCAGTACAGTTCCTCCAGACCAGTACAGGTCCTCCAGACCACTGCAGTTCCTCCAGACCAGTACAGTTCCTCCAGACCAGTACAGTTCCTCAAGCCCAGTACAGGTCCTCAAGCCCAGTACAGTTCCTCCAGACCAGTACAGTTCCTCAAGCACAGTACAGTTCCTCCAGACCAGTATAGTTCATCAAGCCCAGTACAGTTCCTCCAGACCAGTACAGTTCCTCAAGCCCAGTACAGTTCCTCAAGCCCAGTACAATTCCTCCAGACCAGTACAGTTCCTCCAGGCCAGTACAGATCCTCCAGGCCAGTACAGTTCCTCAAGCCCAGTACAGTTCCTCCAGACCAGTAAAGTTCCTCAAGCCCAGTACAGTTCCTCAAGCCCAGTACAGTTCCTCAAGCCCGTACAGTTCCTCCAGACCAGTACAGTTCCTCCAGACCAGTACAGTTCCACCAGACCAGTACAGGTCCTCAAGCCCAGTACAGTTCCTCCAGACAAGTACAGTTCCTCCAGACCAGTACAGTTCCTCAAGCCCATTACAGTTCCTCCAGACCAGTACAGTTCCTCCAGACCACTGCAGTTCCTCCAGACCAGTACAGTTCCTCCAGACCAGTAAAGTTCCTCCAGACCAGTACAGTTCCTCAAGCCCAGTACAGGTCCTCCAGACCAGTACAGTTCCTCCAGACCAGTACAGTTCCTCAAGCCCAGTACAGTTCCTCAAGCCCAGTACAGTTCCTCCAGACCAGTACAGGTCCTCCAGACCACTGCAGTTCCTCCAGACCAGTACAGTTCCTCCAGACCAGTACAGTTCCTCAAGCCCAGTACAGGTCCTCCAGACCAGTACAGTTCCTCAAGCCCAGTACAGTTCCTCCAGACCAGTACAGTTCCTCAAGCACAGTACAGTTCCTCCAGACCAGTATAGTTCATCAAGCCCAGTACAGTTCCTCCAGACCAGTACAGTTGCCCCAACCCAGTACATTTCCTCCAACCCAATACATTTCATCCAACCCAGTACAGTTCCTCCAACCCAGTACAGTTCCTCCAGCCCAGTACAGTTCCTCCAGACCAGTACAGTTCCACAAGCCCAGTACAGTTCCTCCAGAACAGTACAGTTCCTCCAGACCAGTACAGTTCCTCAAGCCCAGTACAGTTCCTCAAGCCCAGTACAGTTCCTCCAGACCAGTAGAGTTCCTCAAGCCCAGTACAGTTCCTCCAGACCAGTACAGTTCCTCAAGCCCAGTACAGTTCCTCCAGACCAGTACAGTTCATCCAGACCAGTACAGTTCCTCCAGACCAGTACAGTTCCTCAAGCACAGTACAGTTCCTCCAGACCAGTACAGTTCCTCCAGACCAGTACAGTTCCTCCAGACCAGTACAGTTCCTCAATCCCAGTACAGTTCCTCCAGACCAGTACAGTTCCTCAAGCCCAGTACAGTTCCTCCAGACCAGTACAGTTCCTCCAGACCAGTACAGTTCCTCAAGCCCAGTACAGTCCCTCAAGCCCAGTACAGTCCCTCAAGCCCAGTACAGTTCCTCCAGACCAGTAAAGTTCCTCAAGCCCAGTACAGTTCCTCAAGCCCAGTACAGTTCCTCCAGCCCAGTACAGTTCCTCAAGCCCAGTACAGTTCCTCAAGCCCAGTACAGTTCCTCCAGACCAGTACAGTTCCTCAAGCCCAGTACAGTTCCTCCAGACCAGTACAGTTCCTCAAGCCCAGTACAGTTCCTCCAGACCAGTACAGTTCCTCAAGCCCAGTACAGTTCCTGAAGCCCAGTACAGTTCCTCCAGACCAGTAAAGTTCCTCAAGCCCAGTACAGTTCCTCCAGACAAGTACAGTTCGTTCCAGCCCAGTACAGTTCCTACAGACCAGTACAGTTCCTCAAGCCCAGTACAGTTCCTCCAGACCAGTATAGTTCCTCCAGACCAGTACAGTTCCTCAAGCCCAGTACAGTTCCTACAGACCAGTAAATTTCCTCAAGCCCAGTACAGTTCCAGCAGACCAGTACAGTTCCTCAAGCACAGTACTGTTCCTCAAGCCCAGTACAGTTCCTCCAGCCCAGTACAGTTCCTCAAGCCCAGAACAGTTCCTCCAGACCAGTAAAGTTCCTCAAGCCCAGTACAGTTCATCCAGACCAGTACAGTTCCTCAAGTCCAGTACCGTTCCTCAAGCCCAGTACAGTTCCTCCAGACCAGTAAAGTTCCTCAAGCCCAGTACAGTTCCTCAAGCCCAGTACATTTCCTCCAGACCAGTAAAGTTCCTCAAGCCCAGTACAGTTCCTCCAGACCAGTACAGTCCTCCAGACCAGTACAGGTCCTCAAGCCCAGTACAGTTCCTCCAGACCAGTACAGTTCCTCAAGCCCAGTACAGTTCCTCCAGACCAGTACAGTTCCTCCAGCCCAGTACAGTTCCTCAAGCCCAGTACAGGTCCTCAAGCCCAGTACAGTTCCTTCAGACCAGTACAGTTCCTCAAGCCCAGTACAGTTCCTCCAGACCAGTACAGTTCCTCAAGCCCAGTACAGTTCCTCCAGACCAGTAAAGTTCCTCAAGCCCAGTACAGTTCCTGAAGCCCAGTACAGTTCCTCAAGCCCGTACAGTTCCTCCAGACCAGTACAGTTCCTCCAGACCAGTACAGGTCCTCAAGCCCAGTACAGTTCCTCCAGACCAGTACAGTTCCTCCAGACCAGTACAGTTCCTCCAGACCAGTACAGTTCCTCAAGCCCAGTACAGTTCCTCCAGACCAGTACAGGTCCTCCAGACCACTGCAGTTCCTCCAGACCAGTACAGTTCCTCCAGACCAGTACAGTTCCTCAAGCCCAGTACAGGTCCTCCAGACCAGTACAGTTCCTCCAGCCCAGTACAGGTCCTCAAGCCCAGTACAGTTCCTCCAGACCAGTACAGTTCCTCCAGACCAGTACAGTTCCTCCAGACCAGTACAGTTCCTCAAACCCAGTACAGTTCCTCCAGACCAGTACAGGTCCTCCAGACCACTGCAGTTCCTCCAGACCAGTACAGTTCCTCCAGACCAGTACAGTTCCTCAAGCCCAGTACAGGTCCTCCAGACCAGTACAGTTCCTCCAGCCCAGTACAGTTCCTCAAGCCCAGTACAGTTCCTCAAGCCCAGTACAGTTCCTCCAGACCAGTACAGGTCCTCCAGACCAGTACAGGTCCTCCAGACCACTGCAGTTCCTCCAGACCAGTACAGTTCCTCCAGACCAGTACAGTTCCTCAAGCCCAGTACAGGTCCTCAAGCCCAGTACAGTTCCTCCAGACCAGTACAGTTCCTCAAGCACAGTACAGTTCCTCCAGACCAGTACAGTTCCTCCAGACCAGTACAGTTCCTCCAACCCAGTACAGTTCCTCCAACCCAGTACATTTCCTCCAACCCAGTACAGTTCCTCCAGCCCAGTACAGTTCCTCCAACCCAGTACAGTTCCTCCAACCCAGTACAGTTCCTCCAGACCAGTATAGTTCCACAAGCCCAGTACAGTTCCTCCAGCCCAGCACAGTTCCTCAAGCCCAGAACAGTTCCTCCAGACCAGTAAAGTTCCTCAAGCCCAGTACAGTTCCTCCAGACCAGTACAGTTCCTCAAGCCCAGTACAGTTCCTCAAGCCCAGTACATTTCCTCCAGACCAGTAAAGTTCCTCAAGCCCAGTACAGTTCCTCCAGACCAGTACAGTTCCTCAAGCCCAGTACAGTTCCTCCAGACCAGTACAGTTCCTCCAGCCCAGTACAGTTCCTCAAGCCCAGTACAGGTCCTCAAGCCCAGTACAGTTCCTTCAGACCAGTACAGTTCCTCAAGCCCAGTACAGTTCCTCCAGACCAGTACAGTTCCTCAAGCCCAGTACAGTTCCTCCAGACCAGTAAAGTTCCTCAAGCCCAGTACAGTTCCTCAAGCCCAGTACAGTTCCTCAAGCCCGTACAGTTCCTCCAGACCAGTACAGTTCCTCCAGACCAGTACAGGTCCTCAAGCCCAGTACAGTTCCTCCAGACCAGTACAGTTCCTCCAGACCAGTACAGTTCCTCCAGACCAGTACAGTTCCTCAAGCCCAGTACAGTTCCTCCAGACCACTGCAGTTCCTCCAGACCAGTACAGTTCCTCCAGACCAGTACAGTTCCTCAAGCCCAGTACAGGCCCTCCAGACCAGTACAGGCCCTCCAGACCAGTACAGTTCCTCCAGCCCAGTACAGTTCCTCAAGCCCAGTACAGTTCCTCAAGCCCAGTACAGTTCCTCCAGACCAGTACAGGTCCTCCAGACCACTGCAGTTCCTCCAGACCAGTACAGTTCCTCCAGACCAGTACAGTTCCTCAAGCCCAGTACAGGTCCTCAAGCCCAGTACAGTTCCTCCAGACCAGTACAGTTCCTCAAGCACAGTACAGTTCCTCCAGACCAGTACAGGTCCTCAAGCCCAGTACAGTTCCTCCAGACCAGTACAGTTCCTCCAGACCAGTACAGTTCCTCCAGACCAGTACAGTTCCTCAAACCCAGTACAGTTCCTCCAGACCAGTACAGGTCCTCCAGACCACTGCAGTTCCTCCAGACCAGTACAGTTCCTCCAGACCAGTACAGTTCCTCAAGCCCAGTACAGGTCCTCCAGACCAGTACAGTTCCTCCAGCCCAGTACAGTTCCTCAAGCCCAGTACAGTTCCTCAAGCCCAGTACAGTTCCTCCAGACCAGTACAGGTCCTCCAGACCACTACAGGTCCTCCAGACCACTGCAGTTCCTCCAGACCAGTACAGTTCCTCCAGACCAGTACAGTTCCTCAAGCCCAGTACAGGTCCTCAAGCCCAGTACAGTTCCTCCAGACCAGTACAGTTCCTCAAGCACAGTACAGTTCCTCCAGACCAGTACAGTTCCTCCAGACCAGTACAGTTCCTCCAACCCAGTACAGTTCCTCCAACCCAGTACATTTCCTCCAACCCAGTACAGTTCCTCCAGCCCAGTACAGTTCCTCCAACCCAGTACAGTTCCTCCAACCCAGTACAGTTCCTCCAGACCAGTATAGTTCCACAAGCTCAGTACAGTTCCTCCAGACCAGTACAGTTCCTCCAGACCAGTACAGTTCCTCCAGACCAGTACAGTCCTCCAGACCAGTACAGTTCCTCCAGACCAGTACAGTTCCTCAAGCCCAGTACAGTTCCTCAAGCCCAGTACAGTTCCTCCAGACCAGTACAGTTCCTCAAGCCCATGACAGTTCCTCCAGACCAGTACAGTTCCTCAAGCCCAGTACAGTTCCTGAAGCCCAGTACAGTTCCTCCAGACCAGTAAAGTTCCTCAAGCCCAGTACAGTTCCTCCAGACAAGTACAGTTCGTTCCAGCCCAGTACAGTTCCTACAGACCAGTACAGTTCCTCAAGCCCAGTACAGTTCCTACAGACCAGTACAGTTCCTCCAGACCAGTACAGTTCCTCAAGCCCAGTACAGTTCCTACAGACCAGTAAATTTCCTCAAGCCCAGTACAGTTCCAGCAGACCAGTACAGTTCCTCAAGCACAGTACTGTTCCTCAAGCCCAGTACAGTTCCTCCAGCCCAGTACAGTTCCTCAAGCCCAGAACAGTTCCTCCAGACCAGTAAAGTTCCTCAAGCCCAGTACAGTTCATCCAGACCAGTACAGTTCCTCAAGTCCAGTACCGTTCCTCAAGCCCAGTACAGTTCCTCCAGACCAGTAAAGTTCCTCAAGCCCAGTACAGTTCCTCAAGCCCAGTACATTTCCTCCAGACCAGTAAAGTTCCTCAAGCCCAGTACAGTTCCTCCAGACCAGTACAGTCCTCCAGACCAGTACAGGTCCTCAAGCCCAGTACAGTTCCTCCAGACCAGTACAGTTCCTCAAGCCCAGTACAGTTCCTCCAGACCAGTACAGTTCCTCCAGCCCAGTACAGTTCCTCAAGCCCAGTACAGGTCCTCAAGCCCAGTACAGTTCCTTCAGACCAGTACAGTTCCTCAAGCCCAGTACAGTTCCTCCAGACCAGTACAGTTCCTCAAGCCCAGTACAGTTCCTCCAGACCAGTAAAGTTCCTCAAGCCCAGTACAGTTCCTCAAGCCCAGTACAGTTCCTCAAGCCCGTACAGTTCCTCCAGACCAGTACAGTTCCTCCAGACCAGTACAGGTCCTCAAGCCCAGTACAGTTCCTCCAGACCAGTACAGTTCCTCCAGACCAGTACAGTTCCTCCAGACCAGTACAGTTCCTCAAACCCAGTACAGTTCCTCCAGACCAGTACAGGTCCTCCAGACCACTGCAGTTCCTCCAGACCAGTACAGTTCCTCCAGACCAGTACAGTTCCTCAAGCCCAGTACAGGTCCTCCAGACCAGTACAGTTCCTCCAGCCCAGTACAGTTCCTCAAGCCCAGTACAGTTCCTCAAGCCCAGTACAGTTCCTCCAGACCAGTACAGGTCCTCCAGACCACTACAGGTCCTCCAGACCACTGCAGTTCCTCCAGACCAGTACAGTTCCTCCAGACCAGTACAGTTCCTCAAGCCCAGTACAGGTCCTCAAGCCCAGTACAGTTCCTCCAGACCAGTACAGTTCCTCAAGCACAGTACAGTTCCTCCAGACCAGTACAGTTCCTCCAGACCAGTACAGTTCCTCCAACCCAGTACAGTTCCTCCAACCCAGTACATTTCCTCCAACCCAGTACAGTTCCTCCAGCCCAGTACAGTTCCTCCAACCCAGTACAGTTCCTCCAACCCAGTACAGTTCCTCCAGACCAGTATAGTTCCACAAGCCCAGTACAGTTCCTCCAGCCCAGCACAGTTCCTCAAGCCCAGAACAGTTCCTCCAGACCAGTAAAGTTCCTCAAGCCCAGTACAGTTCCTCCAGACCAGTACAGTTCCTCAAGCCCAGTACAGTTCCTCAAGCCCAGTACATTTCCTCCAGACCAGTAAAGTTCCTCAAGCCCAGTACAGTTCCTCCAGACCAGTACAGTCCTCCAGACCAGTACAGGTCCTCAAGCCCAGTACAGTTCCTCCAGACCAGTACAGTTCCTCAAGCCCAGTACAGTTCCTCCAGACCAGTACAGTTCCTCCAGCCCAGTACAGTTCCTCAAGCCCAGTACAGGTCCTCAAGCCCAGTACAGTTCCTTCAGACCAGTACAGTTCCTCAAGCCCAGTACAGTTCCTCCAGACCAGTACAGTTCCTCAAGCCCAGTACAGTTCCTCCAGACCAGTAAAGTTCCTCAAGCCCAGTACAGTTCCTCAAGCCCAGTACAGTTCCTCAAGCCCGTACAGTTCCTCCAGACCAGTACAGTTCCTCCAGACCAGTACAGGTCCTCAAGCCCAGTACAGTTCCTCCAGACCAGTAGAGTTCCTCCAGACCAGTACAGTTCCTCCAGACCAGTACAGTTCCTCAAGCCCAGTACAGTTCCTCCAGACCACTGCAGTTCCTCCAGACCAGTACAGTTCCTCCAGACCAGTACAGTTCCTCAAGCCCAGTACAGGCCCTCCAGACCAGTACAGGCCCTCCAGACCAGTACAGTTCCTCCAGCCCAGTACAGTTCCTCAAGCCCAGTACAGTTCCTCAAGCCCAGTACAGTTCCTCCAGACCAGTACAGGTCCTCCAGACCACTGCAGTTCCTCCAGACCAGTACAGTTCCTCCAGACCAGTACAGTTCCTCAAGCCCAGTACAGGTCCTCAAGCCCAGTACAGTTCCTCCAGACCAGTACAGTTCCTCAAGCACAGTACAGTTCCTCCAGACCAGTATAGTTCATCAAGCCCAGTACAGTTCCTCCAGACCAGTATAGTTCCTCCAACCCAGTACAGTTCCTCCAACCCAGTACAGTTCCTCCAAACCAGTACATTTCCTCCAACCCAGTACAGTTCCTCCAGCCCAGTACAATTCCTCCAACCCAGTACAGTTCCTCCAACCCAGTACAGTTCCTCCAACCCAGTACATTTCCTCCAACTCAGTACAGTTCCTCCAGACCAGTATAGTTCCACAAGCCCAGTACAGTTCCTCCAGACCAGTACAGTTCCTCCAGACCAGTACAGTTCCTCAGGTCCAGTACAGTTCCTCCAGACCAGTATAGTTCCTCAAGCCCAGTACAGTTCCTCCAGACCAGTAGAGTTCCTCAAGCCGAGTACATTTCCTCCAGACCATTACAGTTCCTCAAGCCCAGTACAGTTCCTCCAGACCAGTACAGTTCCTCCAGACCAGTACAGTTCCTCCAGCCCAGTACAGTTCCTCAAGCCCAGTACAGGTCCTCAAGCCCAGTACAGTTCCTTCAGACCAGTACAGTTCCTCAAGCCCAGTACAGTTCCTCAAGCCCAGTACAGTTCCTCCAGACCAGTACAGTTCCTCAAGTCCAGTACAGTTCCTCAAGCCCAGTACAGTTCCTCCAGACCAGTAAAGTTCCTCAAGCCCAGTACAGTTCCTCAAGCCCAGTACATTTCCTCCAGACCAGTAAAGTTCCTCAAGCCCAGTACAATTCCTCCAGACCAGTACAGTCCTCCAGACCAGTACAGGTCCTCAAGCCCAGTACAGTTCCTCCAGACCAGTACAGTTCCTCAAGCCCAGTACAGTTCCTCCAGCCCAGTACAGTTCCTCCAGCCCAGTACAGTTCCTCAAGCCCAGTACAGGTCTTCAAGCCCAGTACAGTTCCTCAAGCCCAGTACAGTTCCTCCAGACCAGTACAGTTCCTCAAGCCCAGTAGAGTTCCTCCAGACCAGTAAAGTTCCTCAAGCCCAGTACAGTTCCTCAAGCCCAGTACAGTTCCTCAAGCCCGTACAGTTCCTCCAGACCAGTACAGTTCCTCCAGACCAGTACAGGTCCTCAAGCCCAGTACAGTTCCTCCAGACCAGTACAGTTCCTCCAGACCAGTACTGTTCCTCCAGACCAGTACAGTTCCTCAAGCCCAGTACAGTTCCTCCAGACCAGTACAGGTCCTCCAGACCACTGCAGTTCCTCCAGACCAGTACAGTTCCTCCAGACCAGTACAGTTCCTCAAGCCCAGTACAGGTCCTCCAGACCAGTACAGTTCCTCCAGCCCAGTACAGTTCCTCAAGCCCAGTACAGTTCCTCAAGCCCAGTACAGTTCCTCCAGACCAGTACAGGTCCTCCAGACCACTGCAGTTCCTCCAGACCAGTACAGTTCCTCCAGACCAGTACAGTTCCTCAAGCCCAGTACAGGTCCTCAAGCCCAGTACAGTTCCTCCAGACCAGTACAGTTCCTCAAGCACAGTACAGTTCCTCCAGACCAGTATAGTTCATCAAGCCCAGTACAGTTCCTCCAGACCAGTATAGTTCCTCCAACCCAGTACAGTTCCTCCAGCCCAGTACAATTCCTCCAACCCAGTACAGTTCCTCCAACCCAGTACAGTTCCTCCAACCCAGTACATTTCCTCCAACCCAGTACAGTTCCTCCAGACCAGTATAGTTCCACAAGCCCAGTACAGTTCCTCCAGCCCAGTACAGTTCCTCAAGCCCAGAACAGTTCCTCCAGACCAATAAAGTTCCTCAAGCCCAGTACGGTTCCTCCAGACAAGTACGGTTCCTCAAGTCCAGTACAGTTCCTCAAGCCCAGTACAGTTCCTCAAGCCCAGTACAGTTCCTCAAGCCCAGTACATTTCCTCCAGACCAGTAAAGTTCCTCAAGCCCAGTACAGTTCCTCCAGACCAGTACAGTCATCCAGACCAGTACAGGTCCTCAAGCCCAGTACAGTTCCTCCAGACCAGTACAGTTCCTCAAGCCCAGTACAGTTCCTACAGACCAGTACAGTTCCTCAAGCCCAGTACAGTTCCTCCAGACCAGTACAGTTCCTCCAGACCAGTACAGTTCCTCAAGCCCAGTACAGTTCCTACAGACCAGTAAATTTCCTCAAGCCCAGTACAGTTCCAGCAGACCAGTACAGTTCCTCAAGCACAGTACTGTTCCTCAAGCCCAGTACAGTTCCTCCAGCCCAGTACAGTTCCTCCAGCCCAGTACAGTTCCTCAAGCCCAGAACAGTTCCTCCAGACCAGTAAAGTTCCTCAAGCCCAGTACAGTTCCTCCAGACCAGTACAGTTCCTCAAGTCCAGTACAGTTCCTCAAGCCCAGTACAGTTCCTCCAGACCAGTAAAGTTCCTCAAGCCCAGTACAGTTCCTCAAGCCCAGTACATTTCCTCCAGACCAGTAAAGTTCCTCAAGCCCAGTACAGTTCCTCCAGACCAGTACAGTCCTCCAGACCAGTACAGGTCCTCAAGCCCAGTACAGTTCCTCCAGACCAGTACAGTTCCTCAAGCCCAGTACAGTTCCTCCAGCCCAGTACAGTTCCTCCAGCCCAGTACAGTTCCTCAAGCCCAGTACAGGTCTTCAAGCCCAGTACAGTTCCTCAAGCCCAGTACAGTTCCTCCAGACCAGTACAGTTCCTCAAGCCCAGTACAGTTCCTCCAGACCAGTAAAGTTCCTCAAGCCCAGTACAGTTCCTCAAGCCCAGTACAGTTCCTCAAGCCCGTACAGTTCCTCCAGACCAGTACAGTTCCTCCAGACCAGTACAGGTCCTCAAGCCCAGTACAGTTCCTCCAGACCAGTACAGTTCCTCCAGACCAGTACAGTTCCTCCAGACCAGTACAGTTCCTCAAGCCCAGTACAGTTCCTCCAGACCAGTACAGGTCCTCCAGACCACTGCAGTTCCTCCAGACCAGTACAGTTCCTCCAGACCAGTACAGTTCCTCAAGCCCAGTACAGGTCCTCCAGACCAGTACAGTTCCTCCAGCCCAGTACAGTTCCTCAAGCCCAGTACAGTTCCTCAAGCCCAGTACAGTTCCTCCAGACCAGTACAGGTCCTCCAGACCACTGCAGTTCCTCCAGACCAGTACAGTTCCTCCAGACCAGTACAGTTCCTCAAGCCCAGTACAGGTCCTCAAGCCCAGTACAGTTCCTCCAGACCAGTACAGTTCCTCAAGCACAGTACAGTTCCTCCAGACCAGTATAGTTCATCAAGCCCAGTACAGTTCCTCCAGACCAGTATAGTTCCTCCAACCCAGTACAGTTCCTCCAGCCCAGTACAATTCCTCCAACCCAGTACAGTTCCTCCAACCCAGTACAGTTCCTCCAACCCAGTACATTTCCTCCAACCCAGTACAGTTCCTCCAGACCAGTATAGTTCCACAAGCCCAGTACAGTTCCTCCAGCCCAGTACAGTTCCTCAAGCCCAGAACAGTTCCTCCAGACCAGTAAAGTTCCTCAAGCCCAGTACGGTTCCTCCAGACAAGTACGGTTCCTCAAGTCCAGTACAGTTCCTCAAGCCCAGTACAGTTCCTCAAGCCCAGTACAGTTCCTCAAGCCCAGTACATTTCCTCCAGACCAGTAAAGTTCCTCAAGCCCAGTACAGTTCCTCCAGACCAGTACAGTCCTCCAGACCAGTACAGGTCCTCAAGCCCAGTACAGTTCCTCCAGACCAGTACAGTTCCTCAAGCCCAGTACAGTTCCTCCAGACCAGTACAGTTCCTCCAGCCCAGTACAGTTCCTCAAGCCCAGTACAGGTCCTCAAGCCCAGTACAGTTCCTTCAGACCAGTACAGTTCCTCAAGCCCAGTACAGTTCCTCCAGACCAGTACAGTTCCTCAAGCCCAGTACAGTTCCTCCAGACCAGTAAAGTTCCTCAAGCCCAGTACAGTTCCTCAAGCCCAGTACAGTTCCTCAAGCCCGTACAGTTCCTCCAGACCAGTACAGTTCCTCCAGACCAGTACAGGTCCTCAAGCCCAGTACAGTTCCTCCAGACCAGTACAGTTCCTCCAGACCAGTACAGTTCCTCCAGACCAGTACAGTTCCTCAAGCCCAGTACAGTTCCTCCATACCACTGCAGTTCCTCCAGACCAGTACAGTTCCTCCAGACCAGTACAGTTCCTCAAGCCCAGTACAGGCCCTCCAGACCAGTACAGTTCCTCCAGCCCAGTACAGTTCCTCAAGCCCAGTACAGTTCCTCAAGCCCAGTACAGTTCCTCCAGACCAGTACAGGTCCTCCAGACCACTGCAGTTCCTCCAGACCAGTACAGTTCCTCCAGACCAGTACAGTTCCTCAAGCCCAGTACAGGTCCTCAAGCCCAGTACAGTTCCTCCAGACCAGTACAGTTCCTCAAGCACAGTACAGTTCCTCCAGACCAGTATAGTTCATCAAGCCCAGTACAGTTCCTCCAGACCAGTACAGTTCCTCAAGCCCAGTACAGTTCCTCAAGCCCAGTACAATTCCTCCAGACCAGTACAGTTCCTCCAGGCCAGTACAGATCCTCCAGGCCAGTACAGTTCCTCAAGCCCAGTACAGTTCCTCCAGACCAGTAAAGTTCCTCAAGCCCAGTACAGTTCCTCAAGCCCAGTACAGTTCCTCAAGCCCGTACAGTTCCTCCAGACCAGTACAGTTCCTCCAGACCAGTACAGTTCCACCAGACCAGTACAGGTCCTCAAGCCCAGTACAGTTCCTCCAGACAAGTACAGTTCCTCCAGACCAGTACAGTTCCTCAAGCCCATTACAGTTCCTCCAGACCAGTACAGTTCCTCCAGACCACTGCAGTTCCTCCAGACCAGTACAGTTCCTCCAGACCAGTACAGTTCCTCCAGACCAGTACAGTTCCTCAAGCCCAGTACAGGTCCTCCAGACCAGTACAGTTCCTCCAGACCAGTACAGTTCCTCAAGCCCAGTACAGTTCCTCAAGCCCAGTACAGTTCCTCCAGACCAGTACAGGTCCTCCAGACCACTGCAGTTCCTCCAGACCAGTACAGTTCCTCCAGACCAGTACAGTTCCTCAAGCCCAGTACAGGTCCTCCAGACCAGTACAGTTCCTCAAGCCCAGTACAGTTCCTCCAGACCAGTACAGTTCCTCAAGCACAGTACAGTTCCTCCAGACCAGTATAGTTCATCAAGCCCAGTACAGTTCCTCCAGACCAGTACAGTTCCTCCAACCCAGTACATTTCCTCCAACCCAGTACATTTCCTCCAACCCAGTACAGTTCCTCCAACCCAGTACAGTTCCTCCAGCCCAGTACAGTTCCTCCAGACCAGTACAGTTCCACAAGCCCAGTACAGTTCCTCCAGAACAGTACAGTTCCTCCAGACCAGTACAGTTCCTCAAGCCCAGTACAGTTCCTCAAGCCCAGTACAGTTCCTCCAGACCAGTAGAGTTCCTCAAGCCCAGTACAGTTCCTCCAGACCAGTACAGTTCCTCAAGCCCAGTACAGTTCCTCCAGACCAGTACAGTTCATCCAGACCAGTACAGTTCCTCCAGACCAGTACAGTTCCTCAAGCACAGTACAGTTCCTCCAGACCAGTACAGTTCCTCCAGACCAGTACAGTTCCTCAATCCCAGTACAGTTCCTCCAGACCAGTACAGTTCCTCAAGCCCAGTACAGTTCCTCCAGACCAGTACAGTTCCTCCAGACCAGTACAGTTCCTCAAGCCCAGAACAGTCCCTCAAGCCCAGTACAGTCCCTCAAGCCCAGTACAGTTCCTCCAGACCAGTAAAGTTCCTCAAGCCCAGTACAGTTCCTCAAGCCCAGTACAGTTCCTCCAGCCCAGTACAGTTCCTCAAGCCCAGTACAGTTCCTCAAGCCCAGTACAGTTCCTCCAGACCAGTACAGTTCCTCCAGACCAGTACAGTTCCTCAAGCCCAGTACAGTTCCTACAGACCAGTAAATTTCCTCAAGCCCAGTACAGTTCCAGCAGACCAGTACAGTTCCTCAAGCACAGTACTGTTCCTCAAGCCCAGTACAGTTCCTCCAGCCCAGTACAGTTCCTCCAGCCCAGTACAGTTCCTCAAGCCCAGAACAGTTCCTCCAGACCAGTAAAGTTCCTCAAGCCCAGTACAGTTCCTCCAGACCAGTACAGTTCCTCAAGTCCAGTACAGTTCCTCAAGCCCAGTACAGTTCCTCCAGACCAGTAAAGTTCCTCAAGCCCAGTACAGTTCCTCAAGCCCAGTACATTTCCTCCAGACCAGTAAAGTTCCTCAAGCCCAGTACAGTTCCTCCAGACCAGTACAGTCCTCCAGACCAGTACAGGTCCTCAAGCCCAGTACAGTTCCTCCAGACCAGTACAGTTCCTCAAGCCCAGTACAGTTCCTCCAGCCCAGTACAGTTCCTCCAGCCCAGTACAGTTCCTCAAGCCCAGTACAGGTCTTCAAGCCCAGTACAGTTCCTCAAGCCCAGTACAGTTCCTCCAGACCAGTACAGTTCCTCAAGCCCAGTACAGTTCCTCCAGACCAGTAAAGTTCCTCAAGCCCAGTACAGTTCCTCAAGCCCAGTACAGTTCCTCAAGCCCGTACAGTTCCTCCAGACCAGTACAGTTCCTCCAGACCAGTACAGGTCCTCAAGCCCAGTACAGTTCCTCCAGACCAGTACAGTTCCTCCAGACCAGTACAGTTCCTCCAGACCAGTACAGTTCCTCAAGCCCAGTACAGTTCCTCCAGACCAGTACAGGTCCTCCAGACCACTGCAGTTCCTCCAGACCAGTACAGTTCCTCCAGACCAGTACAGTTCCTCAAGCCCAGTACAGGTCCTCCAGACCAGTACAGTTCCTCCAGCCCAGTACAGTTCCTCAAGCCCAGTACAGTTCCTCAAGCCCAGTACAGTTCCTCCAGACCAGTACAGGTCCTCCAGACCACTGCAGTTCCTCCAGACCAGTACAGTTCCTCCAGACCAGTACAGTTCCTCAAGCCCAGTACAGGTCCTCAAGCCCAGTACAGTTCCTCCAGACCAGTACAGTTCCTCAAGCACAGTACAGTTCCTCCAGACCAGTATAGTTCATCAAGCCCAGTACAGTTCCTCCAGACCAGTATAGTTCCTCCAACCCAGTACAGTTCCTCCAGCCCAGTACAATTCCTCCAACCCAGTACAGTTCCTCCAACCCAGTACAGTTCCTCCAACCCAGTACATTTCCTCCAACCCAGTACAGTTCCTCCAGACCAGTATAGTTCCACAAGCCCAGTACAGTTCCTCCAGCCCAGTACAGTTCCTCAAGCCCAGAACAGTTCCTCCAGACCAGTAAAGTTCCTCAAGCCCAGTACGGTTCCTCCAGACAAGTACGGTTCCTCAAGTCCAGTACAGTTCCTCAAGCCCAGTACAGTTCCTCAAGCCCAGTACAGTTCCTCAAGCCCAGTACATTTCCTCCAGACCAGTAAAGTTCCTCAAGCCCAGTACAGTTCCTCCAGACCAGTACAGTCCTCCAGACCAGTACAGGTCCTCAAGCCCAGTACAGTTCCTCCAGACCAGTACAGTTCCTCAAGCCCAGTACAGTTCCTCCAGACCAGTACAGTTCCTCCAGCCCAGTACAGTTCCTCAAGCCCAGTACAGGTCCTCAAGCCCAGTACAGTTCCTTCAGACCAGTACAGTTCCTCAAGCCCAGTACAGTTCCTCCAGACCAGTACAGTTCCTCAAGCCCAGTACAGTTCCTCCAGACCAGTAAAGTTCCTCAAGCCCAGTACAGTTCCTCAAGCCCAGTACAGTTCCTCAAGCCCGTACAGTTCCTCCAGACCAGTACAGTTCCTCCAGACCAGTACAGGTCCTCAAGCCCAGTACAGTTCCTCCAGACCAGTACAGTTCCTCCAGACCAGTACAGTTCCTCCAGACCAGTACAGTTCCTCAAGCCCAGTACAGTTCCTCCATACCACTGCAGTTCCTCCAGACCAGTACAGTTCCTCCAGACCAGTACAGTTCCTCAAGCCCAGTACAGGCCCTCCAGACCAGTACAGTTCCTCCAGCCCAGTACAGTTCCTCAAGCCCAGTACAGTTCCTCAAGCCCAGTACAGTTCCTCCAGACCAGTACAGGTCCTCCAGACCACTGCAGTTCCTCCAGACCAGTACAGTTCCTCCAGACCAGTACAGTTCCTCAAGCCCAGTACAGGTCCTCAAGCCCAGTACAGTTCCTCCAGACCAGTACAGTTCCTCAAGCACAGTACAGTTCCTCCAGACCAGTATAGTTCATCAAGCCCAGTACAGTTCCTCCAGACCAGTACAGTTCCTCAAGCCCAGTACAGTTCCTCAAGCCCAGTACAATTCCTCCAGACCAGTACAGTTCCTCCAGGCCAGTACAGATCCTCCAGGCCAGTACAGTTCCTCAAGCCCAGTACAGTTCCTCCAGACCAGTAAAGTTCCTCAAGCCCAGTACAGTTCCTCAAGCCCAGTACAGTTCCTCAAGCCCGTACAGTTCCTCCAGACCAGTACAGTTCCTCCAGACCAGTACAGTTCCACCAGACCAGTACAGGTCCTCAAGCCCAGTACAGTTCCTCCAGACAAGTACAGTTCCTCCAGACCAGTACAGTTCCTCAAGCCCATTACAGTTCCTCCAGACCAGTACAGTTCCTCCAGACCACTGCAGTTCCTCCAGACCAGTACAGTTCCTCCAGACCAGTACAGTTCCTCCAGACCAGTACAGTTCCTCAAGCCCAGTACAGGTCCTCCAGACCAGTACAGTTCCTCCAGACCAGTACAGTTCCTCAAGCCCAGTACAGTTCCTCAAGCCCAGTACAGTTCCTCCAGACCAGTACAGGTCCTCCAGACCACTGCAGTTCCTCCAGACCAGTACAGTTCCTCCAGACCAGTACAGTTCCTCAAGCCCAGTACAGGTCCTCCAGACCAGTACAGTTCCTCAAGCCCAGTACAGTTCCTCCAGACCAGTACAGTTCCTCAAGCACAGTACAGTTCCTCCAGACCAGTATAGTTCATCAAGCCCAGTACAGTTCCTCCAGACCAGTACAGTTCCTCCAACCCAGTACATTTCCTCCAACCCAGTACATTTCCTCCAACCCAGTACAGTTCCTCCAACCCAGTACAGTTCCTCCAGCCCAGTACAGTTCCTCCAGACCAGTACAGTTCCACAAGCCCAGTACAGTTCCTCCAGAACAGTACAGTTCCTCCAGACCAGTACAGTTCCTCAAGCCCAGTACAGTTCCTCCAGACCAGTAGAGTTCCTCAAGCCCAGTACAGTTCCTCCAGACCAGTACAGTTCCTCAAGCCCAGTACAGTTCCTCCAGACCAGTACAGTTCATCCAGACCAGTACAGTTCCTCCAGACCAGTACAGTTCCTCAAGCACAGTACAGTTCCTCCAGACCAGTACAGTTCCTCCAGACCAGTACAGTTCCTCAATCCCAGTACAGTTCCTCCAGACCAGTACAGTTCCTCAAGCCCAGTACAGTTCCTCCAGACCAGTACAGTTCCTCCAGACCAGTACAGTTCCTCAAGCCCAGTACAGTCCCTCAAGCCCAGTACAGTCCCTCAAGCCCAGTACAGTTCCTCCAGACCAGTAAAGTTCCTCAAGCCCAGTACAGTTCCTCAAGCCCAGTACAGTTCCTCCAGCCCAGTACAGTTCCTCAAGCCCAGTACAGTTCCTCAAGCCCAGTACAGTTCCTCCAGACCAGTACAGTTCCTCAAGCCCAGTACAGTTCCTCCAGACCAGTACAGTTCCTCAAGCCCTGTACAGTTCCTCCAGACCAGTAAAGTTCCTCAAGCCCAGTACAGTTCCTCCAGACAAGTACAGTTCGTTCCAGCCCAGTACAGTTCCTACAGACCAGTACAGTTCCTCAAGCCCAGTACAGTTCCTCCAGACCAGTACAGTTCCTCCAGACCAGTACAGTTCCTCAAGCCCAGTACAGTTCCTACAGACCAGTAAATTTCCTCAAGCCCAGTACAGTTCCAGCAGACCAGTACAGTTCCTCAAGGACAGTACTGTTCCTCAAGCCCAGTACAGTTCCTCCAGCCCAGTACAGTTCCTCAAGCCCAGAACAGTTCCTCCAGACCAGTAAAGTTCCTCAAGCCCAGTAAAGTTCATCCAGACCAGTACAGTTCCTCAAGTCCAGTACCGTTCCTCAAGCCCAGTACAGTTCCTCCAGACCAGTAAAGTTCCTCAAGCCCAGTACAGTTCCTCAAGCCCAGTACATTTCCTCCAGACCAGTAAAGTTCCTCAAGCCCAGTACAGTTCCTCCAGACCAGTACAGTCCTCCAGACCAGTACAGGTCCTCAAGCCCAGTACAGTTCCTCCAGACCAGTACAGTTCCTCAAGCCCAGTACAGTTCCTCCAGACCAGTACAGTTCCTCCAGCCCAGTACAGTTCCTCAAGCCCAGTACAGGTCCTCAAGCCCAGAACAGTTCCTTCAGACCAGTACAGTTCCTCAAGCCCAGTACAGTTCCTCCAGACCAGTACAGTTCCTCAAGCCCAGTACAGTTCCTCCAGACCAGTAAAGTTCCTCAAGCCCAGTACAGTTCCTCAAGCCCAGTACAGTTCCTCAAGCCCGTACAGTTCCTCCAGACCAGTACAGTTCCTCCAGACCAGTACAGGTCCTCAAGCCCAGTACAGTTCCTCCAGACCAGTACAGTTCCTCCAGACCAGTACAGTTCCTCCAGACCAGTACAGTTCCTCAAACCCAGTACAGTTCCTGCAGACCAGTACAGGTCCTCCAGACCACTGCAGTTCCTCCAGACCAGTACAGTTCCTCCAGACCAGTACAGTTCCTCAAGCCCAGTACAGGTCCTCCAGACCAGTACAGTTCCTCCAGCCCAGTACAGTTCCTCAAGCCCAGTACAGTTCCTCAAGCCCAGTACAGTTCCTCCAGAACAGTACAGGTCCTCCAGACCAGTACAGGTCCTCCAGACCACTGCAGTTCCTCCAGACCAGTACAGTTCCTCCAGACCAGTACAGTTCCTCAAGCCCAGTACAGGTCCTCAAGCCCAGTACAGTTCCTCCAGACCAGTACAGTTCCTCAAGCACAGTACAGTTCCTCCAGACCAGTACAGTTCCTCCAGACCAGTATAGTTCCTCCAGACCAGTACAGTTCCTCCAACCCAGTACAGTTCCTCCAACCCAGTACATTTCCTCCAACCCAGTACAGTTCCTCCAGCCCAGTACAGTTCCTCCAACCCAGTACAGTTCCTCCAACCCAGTACAGTTCCTCCAGACCAGTATAGTTCCACAAGCCCAGTACAGTTCCTCCAGCCCAGCACAGTTCCTCAAGCCCAGAACAGTTCCTCCAGACCAGTAAAGTTCCTCAAGCCCAGTACAGTTCCTCCAGACCAGTACAGTTCCTCAAGTCCAGTACAGTTCCTCAAGCCCAGTACAGTTCCTCAAGCCCAGTACAGTTCCTCAAGCCCAGTACATTTCCTCCAGACCAGTAAAGTTCCTCAAGCCCAGTACAGTTCCTCCAGACCAGTACAGTCCTCCAGACCAGTACAGGTCCTCAAGCCCAGTACAGTTCCTCCAGACCAGTACAGTTCCTCAAGCCCAGTACAGTTCCTCCAGATCAGTACAGTTCCTCCAGCCCAGTACAGTTCCTCAAGCCCAGTACAGGTCCTCAAGCCCAGTACAGTTCCTTCAGACCAGTACAGTTCCTCAAGCCCAGTACAGTTCCTCCAGACCAGTACAGTTCCTCAAGCCCAGTACAGTTCCTCCAGACCAGTAAAGTTCCTCAAGCCCAGTACAGTTCCTCAAGCCCAGTACAGTTCCTCAAGCCCGTACAGTTCCTCCAGACCAGTACAGTTCCTCCAGACCAGTACAGGTCCTCAAGCCCAGTACAGTTCCTCCAGACCAGTACAGTTCCTCCAGCCCAGTACAGTTCCTCAAGCCCAGTACAGTTCCTCAAGCCCAGTACAGTTCCTCCAGACCAGTACAGGTCCTCCAGACCACTGCAGTTCCTCCAGACCAGTACAGTTCCTCCAGACCAGTACAGTTCCTCAAGCCCAGTACAGGTCCTCAAGCCCAGTACAGTTCCTCCAGACCAGTACAGTTCCTCAAGCACAGTACAGTTCCTCCAGACCAGTATAGTTCATCAAGCCCAGTACAGTTCCTCAAGCCCAGTACAGTTCCTCCAGACCAGTACAGTTCCTCAAGCACAGTACAGTTCCTCCAGACCAGTATAGTTCATCAAGCCCAGTACAGTTCCTCCAGACCAGTATAGTTCCTCCAACCCAGTACAGTTCCTCCAACCCAGTACAGTTCCTCCAACCCAGTACATTTCCTCCAACCCAGTACAGTTCCTCCAGCCCAGTACAATTCCTCCAACCCAGTACAGTTCCTCCAACCCAGTACAGTTCCTCCAACCCAGTACATTTCCTCCTACTCAGTACAGTTCCTCCAGACCAGTATAGTTCCACAAGCCCAGTACAGTTCCTCCAGACCAGTACAGTTCCTCCAGACCAGTACAGTTCCTCAAGCCCAGTACAGTTCCTCCAGACCAGTATAGTTCCTCAAGCCCAGTACAGTTCCTCCAGACCAGTAGAGTTCCTCAAGCCGAGTACATTTCCTCCAGACCATTACAGTTCCTCAAGCCCAGTACAGTTCCTCCAGACCAGTACAGTTCCTCCAGACCAGTACAGTTCCTCCAGCCCAGTACAGTTCCTCAAGCCCAGTACATGTCCTCAAGCCCAGTACAGTTCCTTCAGACCAGTACAGTTCCTCAAGCCCAGTACAGTTCCTCCAGACCAGTACAGTTCCTCAAGCCCAGTACAGTTCCTCCAGACCAGTAAAGTTCCTCAAACCCAGTACAGTTCCTCAAGCCCAGTACAGTTCCTCAAGCCCGTACAGTTCCTCCAGACCAGTACAGTTCCTCCAGGCCAGTACAGTTCCTCCAGACCAGTACAGGTCCTCAAGCCCAGTAGAGTTCCTCCAGACAAGTACAGTTCCTCCAGACCAGTACAGTTCCTCAAGCCCAGTACAGTTCCTCCAGACCAGTACAGTTCCTCCAGACCACTGCAGTTCCTCCAGACCAGTACAGTTCCTCCAGACCAGTACATTTCCTCCAGACCAGTACAGTTCCTCAAGCCCAGTACAGGTCCTCCAGACCAGTACAGTTCCTCCAGACCAGTACAGTTCCTCAAGCCCAGTACAGTTCCTCAAGCCCAGTACAGTTCCTCCAGACCAGTACAGGTCCTCCAGACCACTGCAGTTCCTCCAGACCAGTACAGTTCCTCCAAACCAGTACAGTTCCTCAAGCCCAGTACAGGTCCTCCAGACCAGTACAGTTCCTCAAGCCCAGTACAGTTCCTCCAGACCAGTACAGTTCCTCAAGCACAGTACAGTTCCTCCAGACCAGTATAGTTCATCAAGCCCAGTACAGTTCCTCCAGACCAGTACAATTCCTCCAACCCAGTACATTTCCTCCAACCCAGTACAGTTCCTCCAACCCAGTACAGTTCTTCCAGCCCAGTACAGTTCCTCCAGACCAGTACAGTTCCACAAGCCCAGTACAGTTCCTCCAGAACAGTACAGTTCCTCAAGCCCAGTACAGTTCCTCCAGACCAGTAGAGTTCCTCAAGCCCAGTACAGTTCCTGCAGACCAATACAGTTCCTCAAGCCCAGTACAGTTCCTCCAGACCAGTACAGTTCATCCAGACCAGTACAGTTCCTCCAGACCAGTACAGTTCCTCCAGACCAGTACAGTTCCTCAAGCACAGTACAGTTCCTCCAGACCAGTACAGTTCCTCCAGACCAGTACAGTTCCTCAATCCCAGTACAGTTCCTCCAGACCAGTACAGTTCCTCAAGCCCAGTACAGTTCCTCCAGACCAGTACAGTTCCTCCAGACCAGTACAGTTCCTCAAGCCCAGTACAGTCCCTCAAGCCCAGTACAGTCCCTCAAGCCCAGTACAGTTCCTCCAGACCAGTACAGTTCCTCAAGCCCAGTACAGGTCCTCAAGCCCAGTACAGTTCCTCCAGACCAGTACAGTTCCTCAAGCACAGTACAGTTCCTCCAGACCAGTATAGTTCATCAAGCCCAGTACAGTTCCTCCAGACCAGTACAGTTCCTCAAGCCCAGTACAGTTCCTCAAGCCCAGTACAATTCCTCCAGACCAGTACAGTTCCTCCAGGCCAGTACAGATCCTCCAGGCCAGTACAGTTCCTCAAGCCCAGTACAGTTCCTCCAGACCAGTAAAGTTCCTCAAGCCCAGTACAGTTCCTCAAGCCCAGTACAGTTCCTCAAGCCCGTACAGTTCCTCCAGACCAGTACAGTTCCTCCAGACCAGTACAGTTCCACCAGACCAGTACAGGTCCTCAAGCCCAGTACAGTTCCTCCAGACAAGTACAGTTCCTCCAGACCAGTACAGTTCCTCAAGCCCATTACAGTTCCTCCAGACCAGTACAGTTCCTCCAGACCACTGCAGTTCCTCCAGACCAGTACAGTTCCTCCAGACCAGTACAGTTCCTCCAGACCAGTACAGTTCCTCAAGCCCAGTACAGGTCCTCCAGACCAGTACAGTTCCTCCAGACCAGTACAGTTCCTCAAGCCCAGTACAGTTCCTCAAGCCCAGTACAGTTCCTCCAGACCAGTACAGGTCCTCCAGACCACTGCAGTTCCTCCAGACCAGTACAGTTCCTCCAGACCAGTACAGTTCCTCAAGCCCAGTACAGGTCCTCCAGACCAGTACAGTTCCTCAAGCCCAGTACAGTTCCTCCAGACCAGTACAGTTCCTCAAGCACAGTACAGTTCCTCCAGACCAGTATAGTTCATCAAGCCCAGTACAGTTCCTCCAGACCAGTACAGTTCCTCCAACCCAGTACATTTCCTCCAACCCAGTACATTTCCTCCAACCCAGTACAGTTCCTCCAACCCAGTACAGTTCCTCCAGCCCAGTACAGTTCCTCCAGACCAGTACAGTTCCACAAGCCCAGTACAGTTCCTCCAGAACAGTACAGTTCCTCCAGACCAGTACAGTTCCTCAAGCCCAGTACAGTTCCTCAAGCCCAGTACAGTTCCTCCAGACCAGTAGAGTTCCTCAAGCCCAGTACAGTTCCTCCAGACCAGTACAGTTCCTCAAGCCCAGTACAGTTCCTCCAGACCAGTACAGTTCATCCAGACCAGTACAGTTCCTCCAGACCAGTACAGTTCCTCAAGCACAGTACAGTTCCTCCAGACCAGTACAGTTCCTCCAGACCAGTACAGTTCCTCAATCCCAGTACAGTTCCTCCAGACCAGTACAGTTCCTCAAGCCCAGTACAGTTCCTCCAGACCAGTACAGTTCCTCCAGACCAGTACAGTTCCTCAAGCCCAGTACAGTCCCTCAAGCCCAGTACAGTCCCTCAAGCCCAGTACAGTTCCTCCAGACCAGTAAAGTTCCTCAAGCCCAGTACAGTTCCTCAAGCCCAGTACAGTTCCTCCAGCCCAGTACAGTTCCTCAAGCCCAGTACAGTTCCTCAAGCCCAGTACAGTTCCTCCAGACCAGTACAGTTCCTCAAGCCCAGTACAGTTCCTCCAGACCAGTACAGTTCCTCAAGCCCAGTACAGTTCCTCCAGACCAGTACAGTTCCTCAAGCCCAGTACAGTTCCTGAAGCCCAGTACAGTTCCTCCAGACCAGTAAAGTTCCTCAAGCCCAGTACAGTTCCTCCAGACAAGTACAGTTCGTTCCAGCCCAGTACAGTTCCTACAGACCAGTACAGTTCCTCAAGCCCAGTACAGTTCCTCCAGACCAGTACAGTTCCTCCAGACCAGTACAGTTCCTCAAGCCCAGTACAGTTCCTACAGACCAGTAAATTTCCTCAAGCCCAGTACAGTTCCAGCAGACCAGTACAGTTCCTCAAGCACAGTACTGTTCCTCAAGCCCAGTACAGTTCCTCCAGCCCAGTACAGTTCCTCAAGCCCAGAACAGTTCCTCCAGACCAGTAAAGTTCCTCAAGCCCAGTACAGTTCATCCAGACCAGTACAGTTCCTCAAGTCCAGTACCGTTCCTCAAGCCCAGTACAGTTCCTCCAGACCAGTAAAGTTCCTCAAGCCCAGTACAGTTCCTCAAGCCCAGTACATTTCCTCCAGACCAGTAAAGTTCCTCAAGCCCAGTACAGTTCCTCCAGACCAGTACAGTCCTCAGGACCAGTACAGGTCCTCAAGCCCAGTACAGTTCCTCCAGACCAGTACAGTTCCTCAAGCCCAGTACAGTTCCTCCAGACCAGTACAGTTCCTCCAGCCCAGTACAGTTCCTCAAGCCCAGTACAGGTCCTCAAGCCCAGAACAGTTCCTTCAGACCAGTACAGTTCCTCAAGCCCAGTACAGTTCCTCCAGACCAGTACAGTTCCTCAAGCCCAGTACAGTTCCTCCAGACCAGTAAAGTTCCTCAAGCCCAGTACAGTTCCTCAAGCCCAGTACAGTTCCTCAAGCCCGTACAGTTCCTCCAGACCAGTACAGTTCCTCCAGACCAGTACAGGTCCTCAAGCCCAGTACAGTTCCTCCAGACCAGTACAGTTCCTCCAGACCAGTACAGTTCCTCCAGACCAGTACAGTTCCTCAAACCCAGTACAGTTCCTCCAGACCAGTACAGGTCCTCCAGACCACTGCAGTTCCTCCAGACCAGTACAGTTCCTCCAGACCAGTACAGTTCCTCAAGCCCAGTACAGGTCCTCCAGACCAGTACAGTTCCTCCAGCCCAGTACAGTTCCTCAAGCCCAGTACAGTTCCTCAAGCCCAGTACAGTTCCTCCAGAACAGTACAGGTCCTCCAGACCAGTACAGGTCCTCCAGACCACTGCAGTTCCTCCAGACCAGTACAGTTCCTCCAGACCAGTACAGTTCCTCAAGCCCAGTACAGGTCCTCAAGCCCAGTACAGTTCCTCCAGACCAGTACAGTTCCTCAAGCACAGTACAGTTCCTCCAGACCAGTACAGTTCCTCCAGACCAGTATAGTTCCTCCAGACCAGTACAGTTCCTCCAACCCAGTACAGTTCCTCCAACCCAGTACATTTCCTCCAACCCAGTACAGTTCCTCCAGCCCAGTACAGTTCCTCCAACCCAGTACAGTTCCTCCAACCCAGTACAGTTCCTCCAGACCAGTATAGTTCCACAAGCCCAGTACAGTTCCTCCAGCCCAGCACAGTTCCTCAAGCCCAGAACAGTTCCTCCAGACCAGTAAAGTTCCTCAAGCCCAGTACAGTTCCTCCAGACCAGTACAGTTCCTCAAGTCCAGTACAGTTCCTCAAGCCCAGTACAGTTCCTCAAGCCCAGTACAGTTCCTCAAGCCCAGTACATTTCCTCCAGACCAGTAAAGTTCCTCAAGCCCAGTACAGTTCCTCCAGACCAGTACAGTCCTCCAGACCAGTACAGGTCCTCAAGCCCAGTACAGTTCCTCCAGACCAGTACAGTTCCTCAAGCCCAGTACAGTTCCTCCAGACCAGTACAGTTCCTCCAGCCCAGTACAGTTCCTCAAGCCCAGTACAGGTCCTCAAGCCCAGTACAGTTCCTTCAGACCAGTACAGTTCCTCAAGCCCAGTACAGTTCCTCCAGACCAGTACAGTTCCTCAAGCCCAGTACAGTTCCTCCAGACCAGTAAAGTTCCTCAAGCCCAGTACAGTTCCTCAAGCCCAGTACAGTTCCTCAAGCCCGTACAGTTCCTCCAGACCAGTACAGTTCCTCCAGACCAGTACAGGTCCTCAAGCCCAGTACAGTTCCTCCAGACCAGTACAGTTCCTCCAGCCCAGTACAGTTCCTCAAGCCCAGTACAGTTCCTCAAGCCCAGTACAGTTCCTCCAGACCAGTACAGGTCCTCCAGACCACTGCAGTTCCTCCAGACCAGTACAGTTCCTCCAGACCAGTACAGTTCCTCAAGCCCAGTACAGGTCCTCAAGCCCAGTACAGTTCCTCCAGACCAGTACAGTTCCTCAAGCACAGTACAGTTCCTCCAGACCAGTATAGTTCATCAAGCCCAGTACAGTTCCTCAAGCCCAGTACAGTTCCTCCAGACCAGTACAGTTCCTCAAGCACAGTACAGTTCCTCCAGACCAGTATAGTTCATCAAGCCCAGTACAGTTCCTCCAGACCAGTATAGTTCCTCCAACCCAGTACAGTTCCTCCAACCCAGTACAGTTCCTCCAACCCAGTACATTTCCTCCAACCCAGTACAGTTCCTCCAGCCCAGTACAATTCCTCCAACCCAGTACAGTTCCTCCAACCCAGTACAGTTCCTCCAACCCAGTACATTTCCTCCTACTCAGTACAGTTCCTCCAGACCAGTATAGTTCCACAAGCCCAGTACAGTTCCTCCAGACCAGTACAGTTCCTCCAGACCAGTACAGTTCCTCAAGCCCAGTACAGTTCCTCCAGACCAGTATAGTTCCTCAAGCCCAGTACAGTTCCTCCAGACCAGTAGAGTTCCTCAAGCCGAGTACATTTCCTCCAGACCATTACAGTTCCTCAAGCCCAGTACAGTTCCTCCAGACCAGTACAGTTCCTCCAGACCAGTACAGTTCCTCCAGCCCAGTACAGTTCCTCAAGCCCAGTACAGGTCCTCAAGCCCAGTACAGTTCCTTCAGACCAGTACAGTTCCTCAAGCCCAGTACAGTTCCTCCAGACCAGTACAGTTCCTCAAGCCCAGTACAGTTCCTCCAGACCAGTAAAGTTCCTCAAACCCAGTACAGTTCCTCAAGCCCAGTACAGTTCCTCAAGCCCGTACAGTTCCTCCAGACCAGTACAGTTCCTCCAGGCCAGTACAGTTCCTCCAGACCAGTACAGGTCCTCAAGCCCAGTAGAGTTCCTCCAGACAAGTACAGTTCCTCCAGACCAGTACAGTTCCTCAAGCCCAGTACAGTTCCTCCAGACCAGTACAGTTCCTCCAGACCACTGCAGTTCCTCCAGACCAGTACAGTTCCTCCAGACCAGTACATTTCCTCCAGACCAGTACAGTTCCTCAAGCCCAGTACAGGTCCTCCAGACCAGTACAGTTCCTCCAGACCAGTACAGTTCCTCAAGCCCAGTACAGTTCCTCAAGCCCAGTACAGTTCCTCCAGACCAGTACAGGTCCTCCAGACCACTGCAGTTCCTCCAGACCAGTACAGTTCCTCCAAACCAGTACAGTTCCTCAAGCCCAGTACAGGTCCTCCAGACCAGTACAGTTCCTCAAGCCCAGTACAGTTCCTCCAGACCAGTACAGTTCCTCAAGCACAGTACAGTTCCTCCAGACCAGTATAGTTCATCAAGCCCAGTACAGTTCCTCCAGACCAGTACAATTCCTCCAACCCAGTACATTTCCTCCAACCCAGTACAGTTCCTCCAACCCAGTACAGTTCCTCCAGCCCAGTACAGTTCCTCCAGACCAGTACAGTTCCACAAGCCCAGTACAGTTCCTCCAGAACAGTACAGTTCCTCAAGCCCAGTACAGTTCCTCCAGACCAGTAGAGTTCCTCAAGCCCAGTACAGTTCCTGCAGACCAGTACAGTTCCTCAAGCCCAGTACAGTTCCTCCAGACCAGTACAGTTCATCCAGACCAGTACAGTTCCTCCAGACCAGTACAGTTCCTCCAGACCAGTACAGTTCCTCAAGCACAGTACAGTTCCTCCAGACCAGTACAGTTCCTCCAGACCAGTACAGTTCCTCAATCCCAGTACAGTTCCTCCAGACCAGTACAGTTCCTCAAGCCCAGTACAGTTCCTCCAGACCAGTACAGTTCCTCCAGACCAGTACAGTTCCTCAAGCCCAGTACAGTCCCTCAAGCCCAGTACAGTCCCTCAAGCCCAGTACAGTTCCTCCAGACCAGTAAAGTTCCTCAAGCCCAGTACAGTTCCTCAAGCCCAGTACAGTTCCTCCAGCCCAGTACAGTTCCTCAAGCCCAGTACAGTTCCTCAAGCCCAGTACAGTTCCTCCAGACCAGTACAGTTCCTCAAGCCCAGTACAGTTCCTCCAGACCAGTACAGTTCCTCAAGCCCAGTACAGTTCCTCCAGACCAGTACAGTTCCTCAAGCCCAGTACAGTTCCTCAAGCCCAGTACAGTTCCTCCAGACCAGTAAAGTTCCTCAAGCCCAGTACAGTTCCTCCAGACAAGTACAGTACCTCAAGCCCAGTACAGTTCCCCAAGCCCAGTACAGTTCCTACAGACCAGTACAGTTCCTCAAGCCCAGTACAGTTCCTCCAGACCAGTACAGTTCCTCCAGACCAGTACAGTTCCTCAAGCACAGTACAGTTCCTCAAGCCCAGTACAGTTCCTCCAGACCAGTACAGTTCCTCAACCACAGTACAGTTCCTCAACCCCAGTACAGTTCCACCTGCCCAGTACAGTTCCTCCAGCCCAGTACAGTTCCTCAAGCCCAGAACAGTTCCTCCAGACCAGTAAAGTTCCTCAAGCCCAGTACAGTTCCTCCAGACCAATACAGTTCCTCAAGCCCAGTACAGTTCCTACAGACCAGTAAATTTCCTCAAGCCCAGTACAGTTCCTCCAGACCAGTACAGTTCCTCAAGCACAGTACAGTTCCTCAAGCCCAGTACAGTTACTCCAGCCCAGTACAGTTCCTCAAGCCCAGAACAGTTCCTCCAGACCAGTAAAGTTCCTCAAGCCCAGTACAGTTCCTCCAGACCAGTACAGTTCCTCAAGACCAGTACAGTTCCTCAAGCCCAGTACAGTTCCTCCAGACCAGTAAAGTTCCTCAAACCCAGTACAGTTCCTCAAGCCCAGTACATTTCCTCCAGACCAGTAAAGTTCCTCAAGCCCAGTACAGTTCCTCCAGCCCAGTACAGTTCCTCCAACCCAGTACAGTCCTCCAGCCCAGTACAGTTCCTCAAGCCCAGTACAGGTCCTCAAGCCCAGTACCGTTCCTCAAGCCCAATACAGTTCCTCCAGCCCAGTACAGTTCCTCCATCCCAGTACAGTTCCTCAAGCCCAGTACATTTCCTCCAGACCAGTAAAGTTCCTCAAGCCCAGTACAGTTCCTCCAGCCCAGTACAGTTCCTCCAACCCAGTACAGTCCTCCAGCCCAGTACAGTTCCTCAAGCCCAGTACAGGTCCTCAAGCCCAGTACCGTTCCTCAAGCCCAATACAGTTCCTCCAGCCCAGTACAGTTCCTCCATCCCAGTACAGTTCCTCAAGCCCAGTACAGTTCCTCCAACCCAGTACAGTCCTCCAGCCCAGTACAGTTCCTCCAGACCAGTACAGTTCCTCAAGACCAGTACAGTTCCTCAAGCCCAGTACAGTTCCTCCAGCCCAGTACAGTTCCTCCAACCCAGTACAGTCCTCCAGCCCAGTACAGTTCCTCCAGACCAGTACAGTTCCTCAAGCCCAGTACAGTTCCTCCAGACCAGTAAAGTTCCTCAAACCCAGTACAGTTCCTCAAGCCCAGTACATTTCCTCCAGACCAGTAAAGTTCCTCAAGCCCAGTACAGTTCCTCCAGCCCAGTACAGTTCCTCCAACCCAGTACAGTCCTCCAGCCCAGTACAGTTCCTCAAGCCCAGTACAGGTCCTCAAGCCCAGAACAGTTCCTCCAGACCAGTAAAGTTCCTCAAGCCCAGTACAGTTCCTCCAGACCAATACAGTTCCTCAAGCCCAGTACAGTTCCTACAGACCAGTAAATTTCCTCAAGCCCAGTACAGTTCCTCCAGACCAGTACAGTTCCTCAAGCACAGTACAGTTCCTCAAGCCCAGTACAGTTCCTCCAGCCCAGTACAGTTCCTCAAGCCCAGAACAGTTCCTCAAGCCCAGTACAGTTCCTCAAGCCCAGTACAGTTCCTCCAGCCCAGTACAGTTCCTCAAGCCCAGTACAGTTCCTCAAACCCAGTACAGTTCCTCCAGACCAGTACAGTTCCTCAAGCCCAGTACAGTTCCTCCAGACCAGTACAGTTCCTCAAGCCCAGTACAGTTCCTCCAGACCAGTACAGTTCCTCAAGCCCAGTACAGTTCCTCAAGCCCAGTACAGTTCCTCCAGACCAGTAAAGTTCCTCAAGCCCAGTACAGTTCCTCCAGACAAGTACAGTTCCTCAAGCCCAGTACAGTTCCTCAAGCCCAGTACAGTTCCTACAGACCAGTACAGTTCCTCAAGCCCAGTACAGTTCCTCCAGACCAGTACAGTTCCTCCAGACCAGTACAGTTCCTCAAGCACAGTACAGTTCCTCAAGCCCAGTACAGTTCCTCCAGACCAGTACAGTTCCTCAAGCACAGTACAGTTCCTCAACCCCAGTACAGTTCCACCTGCCCAGTACAGTTCCTCCTGCCCAGTACAGTTCCTCAAGCCCAGAACAGTTCCTCCAGACCAGTAAAGTTCCTCAAGCCCAGTACAGTTCCTCCAGACCAATACAGTTCCTCAAGCCCAGTACAGTTCCTACAGACCAGTAAATTTCCTCAAGCCCAGTACAGTTCCTCCAGACCAGTACAGTTCCTCAAGCACAGTACAGTTCCTCAAGCCCAGTACAGTTACTCCAGCCCAGTACAGTTCCTCAAGCCCAGAACAGTTCCTCCAGACCAGTAAAGTTCCTCAAGCCCAGTACAGTTCCTCCAGACCAGTACAGTTCCTCAAGACCAGTACAGTTCCTCAAGCCCAGTACAGTTCCTCCAGACCAGTAAAGTTCCTCAAACCCAGTACAGTTCCTCAAGCCCAGTACATTTCCTCCAGACCAGTAAAGTTCCTCAAGCCCAGTACAGTTCCTCCAGCCCAGTACAGTTCCTCCAACCCAGTACAGTCCTCCAGCCCAGTACAGTTCCTCAAGCCCAGTACAGGTCCTCAAGCCCAGTACCGTTCCTCAAGCCCAATACAGTTCCTCCAGCCCAGTACAGTTCCTCCATCCCAGTACAGTTCCTCAAGCCCAGTACATTTCCTCCAGACCAGTAAAGTTCCTCAAGCCCAGTACAGTTCCTCCAGCCCAGTACAGTTCCTCCAACCCAGTACAGTCCTCCAGCCCAGTACAGTTCCTCAAGCCCAGTACAGGTCCTCAAGCCCAGTACCGTTCCTCAAGCCCAATACAGTTCCTCCAGCCCAGTACAGTTCCTCCATCCCAGTACAGTTCCTCAAGCCCAGTACAGTTCCTCCAACCCAGTACAGTCCTCCAGCCCAGTACAGTTCCTCCAGACCAGTACAGTTCCTCAAGACCAGTACAGTTCCTCAAGCCCAGTACAGTTCCTCCAGCCCAGTACAGTTCCTCCAACCCAGTACAGTCCTCCAGCCCAGTACAGTTCCTCCAGACCAGTACAGTTCCTCAAGACCAGTACAGTTCCTCAAGCCCAGTACAGTTCCTCCAGACCAGTAAAGTTCCTCAAACCCAGTACAGTTCCTCAAGCCCAGTACATTTCCTCCAGACCAGTAAAGTTCCTCAAGCCCAGTACAGTTCCTCCAGCCCAGTACAGTTCCTCCAACCCAGTACAGTCCTCCAGCCCAGTACAGTTCCTCAAGCCCAGTACAGGTCCTCAAGCCCAGAACAGTTCCTCCAGACCAGTAAAGTTCCTCAAGCCCAGTACAGTTCCTCCAGACCAATACAGTTCCTCAAGCCCAGTACAGTTCCTACAGACCAGAAAATTTCCTCAAGCCCAGTACAGTTCCTCCAGACCAGTACAGTTCCTCAAGCACAGTACAGTTCCTCAAGCCCAGTACAGTTCCTCCAGCCCAGTACAGTTCCTCAAGCCCAGAACAGTTCCTCCAGACCAGTAAAGTTCCTCAAGCCCAGTACAGTTCCTCCAGACCAGTACAGTTCCTCAAGACCAGTACAGTTCCTCAAGCCCAGTACAGTTCCTCCAGACCAGTAAAGTTCCTCCAGCCCAGTACAGTTCCTCCAACCCAGTACAGTCCTCCAGCCCAGTACAGTTCCTCAAGCCCAGTACAGGTCATCAAGCCCAGTACCGTTCCTCAAGCCCAATACAGTTCCTCCAGCTCAGTACAGTTCCTCAAGCCCAGTACAGTTCCTTCAGACCAGTAGAGTTCCTCCAGCCCAGTACAGTTCCTCCAGCCCAGTACAGTTCCTCAAACCCAGTACAGTTCCTCAAGCCCAGTACAGTCCCTCAAGCCCAGTACAGTCCCTTCAGACCAGTAAAGTTCCTCCAGCCCAGTACAGTTCCTCCAGCCCCGTACTGTTCCTCCAGCCCCGTACTGTTCCTCAAGCCCAGTACAGTTCCTCAAGCTCAGTACAGTTCCTCCAGAACAGTACAGTTCCTCCAGACCAGTACAGTTCCTCAAGCCCAGTACAGTTCCTCAAGCCCAGTACAGGTCCTCCAGACCAGTACAGGTCCTCCAGACCAGTACAGGTCCTCCAAACCAGTACAGTTACTCAAGCCCAATACAGTTCCTCCAGCCCAATACACTTCCTCCAGACCAGTACAGTTCCTCCAGACCAGTACAGTTCCTCCAGACCAGTACAGTTCCTCAAACCCAGTACAGTTCCTCCAGACCAGTACAGTACCTCAAGCCCAGTACAGTTCCTCCAGACCAGTACAGTTCCTCAAGCCCAGTACAGTTCCTCCAGACCAGTACAGTTCCTCAAGCCCAGTACAGTTCCTCCAGACCAGTACAGTTCCTCCAGACGGGTACAGTTCCTCCAGCCCAGTACAGTTCCTCCAGCCCAGTACAGTTCCTCCAGCCCAGTACAGGTCCTCAAGTCAACTACAGGTCCTCCAGACCAGTACAGGTCCTCCAGTCCAGTACAGTTCCTCCAGCCCAATACAGTTCCTCCAACCCAATACAGTTCCTCCAGCCCAGTACAGTTCCTCCAGACCAGTACAGGTCCTCCAGTCCAGTACAGTTCCTCCAGACCAGTACAGTTCCTCCAGACCAGTACAGTTCCTCCAGACCAGTACAGTTCCTCCAGCCCAGTACAGGTCCTCCAGACCAGTACAGTTCATCCAGACCAGTACAGGTCCTCCAGCCCAGTACAGTTCCTCCAGACCAGTACAGTTCCTCCAGACAAGTACAGTTCCTCAAGCCCAGTACAGTTCCTCCAGACCAGTACAGTTCCTCCAGCCCAGTACAGTTCCTCCAGACCAGTACAGTTCCTCCAGCCCAGTACAGTTCCTCCAGACCAGTAAAGTTCCTAAAGCCCAGTACAGTTCCTCCAGCCCAGTACAGTTCCTCCAGACCAGTAAAGTTCCTCCAGACCAGTACAGTTCCTCCAGACCAGTACAGTTCCTCCAGCCCAGTACAGTTCCTCAAGCCCAGTACAGTTCCTCAAGCCCAGTACAGTTCCTCCAGAACAGTACAGGTCCTCCAGACCAGTACAGGTCCTCCAGACCACTGCAGTTCCTCCAGACCAGTACAGTTCCTCCAGACCAGTACAGTTCCTCAAGCCCAGTACAGGTCCTCAAGCCCAGTACAGTTCCTCCAGACCAGTACAGTTCCTCAAGCACAGTACAGTTCCTCCAGACCAGTACAGTTCCTCCAGACCAGTATAGTTCCTCCAGACCAGTACAGTTCCTCCAACCCAGTACAGTTCCTCCAACCCAGTACATTTCCTCCAACCCAGTACAGTTCCTCCAGCCCAGTACAGTTCCTCCAACCCAGTACAGTTCCTCCAACCCAGTACAGTTCCTCCAGACCAGTATAGTTCCACAAGCCCAGTACAGTTCCTCCAGCCCAGCACAGTTCCTCAAGCCCAGAACAGTTCCTCCAGACCAGTAAAGTTCCTCAAGCCCAGTACAGTTCCTCCAGACCAGTACAGTTCCTCAAGTCCAGTACAGTTCCTCAAGCCCAGTACAGTTCCTCAAGCCCAGTACAGTTCCTCAAGCCCAGTACATTTCCTCCAGACCAGTAAAGTTCCTCAAGCCCAGTACAGTTCCTCCAGACCAGTACAGTCCTCCAGACCAGTACAGGTCCTCAAGCCCAGTACAGTTCCTCCAGACCAGTACAGTTCCTCAAGCCCAGTACAGTTCCTCCAGACCAGTACAGTTCCTCCAGCCCAGTACAGTTCCTCAAGCCCAGTACAGGTCCTCAAGCCCAGTACAGTTCCTTCAGACCAGTACAGTTCCTCAAGCCCAGTACAGTTCCTCCAGACCAGTACAGTTCCTCAAGCCCAGTACAGTTCCTCCAGACCAGTAAAGTTCCTCAAGCCCAGTACAGTTCCTCAAGCCCAGTACAGTTCCTCAAGCCCGTACAGTTCCTCCAGACCAGTACAGTTCCTCCAGACCAGTACAGGTCCTCAAGCCCAGTACAGTTCCTCCAGACCAGTACAGTTCCTCCAGCCCAGTACAGTTCCTCAAGCCCAGTACAGTTCCTCAAGCCCAGTACAGTTCCTCCAGACCAGTACAGGTCCTCCAGACCACTGCAGTTCCTCCAGACCAGTACAGTTCCTCCAGACCAGTACAGTTCCTCAAGCCCAGTACAGGTCCTCAAGCCCAGTACAGTTCCTCCAGACCAGTACAGTTCCTCAAGCACAGTACAGTTCCTCCAGACCAGTATAGTTCATCAAGCCCAGTACAGTTCCTCAAGCCCAGTACAGTTCCTCCAGACCAGTACAGTTCCTCAAGCACAGTACAGTTCCTCCAGACCAGTATAGTTCATCAAGCCCAGTACAGTTCCTCCAGACCAGTATAGTTCCTCCAACCCAGTACAGTTCCTCCAACCCAGTACAGTTCCTCCAACCCAGTACATTTCCTCCAACCCAGTACAGTTCCTCCAGCCCAGTACAATTCCTCCAACCCAGTACAGTTCCTCCAACCCAGTACAGTTCCTCCAACCCAGTACATTTCCTCCTACTCAGTACAGTTCCTCCAGACCAGTATAGTTCCACAAGCCCAGTACAGTTCCTCCAGACCAGTACAGTTCCTCCAGACCAGTACAGTTCCTCAAGCCCAGTACAGTTCCTCCAGACCATTATAGTTCCTCAAGCCCAGTACAGTTCCTCCAGACCAGTAGAGTTCCTCAAGCCGAGTACATTTCCTCCAGACCATTACAGTTCCTCAAGCCCAGTACAGTTCCTCCAGACCAGTACAGTTCCTCCAGACCAGTACAGTTCCTCCAGCCCAGTACAGTTCCTCAAGCCCAGTACAGGTCCTCAAGCCCAGTACAGTTCCTTCAGACCAGTACAGTTCCTCAAGCCCAGTACAGTTCCTCCAGACCAGTACAGTTCCTCAAGCCCAGTACAGTTCCTCCAGACCAGTAAAGTTCCTCAAACCCAGTACAGTTCCTCAAGCCCAGTACAGTTCCTCAAGCCCGTACAGTTCCTCCAGACCAGTACAGTTCCTCCAGGCCAGTACAGTTCCTCCAGACCAGTACAGGTCCTCAAGCCCAGTAGAGTTCCTCCAGACAAGTACAGTTCCTCCAGACCAGTACAGTTCCTCAAGCCCAGTACAGTTCCTCCAGACCAGTACAGTTCCTCCAGACCACTGCAGTTCCTCCAGACCAGTACAGTTCCTCCAGACCAGTACATTTCCTCCAGACCAGTACAGTTCCTCAAGCCCAGTACAGGTCCTCCAGACCAGTACAGTTCCTCCAGACCAGTACAGTTCCTCAAGCCCAGTACAGTTCCTCAAGCCCAGTACAGTTCCTCCAGACCAGTACAGGTCCTCCAGACCACTGCAGTTCCTCCAGACCAGTACAGTTCCTCCAAACCAGTACAGTTCCTCAAGCCCAGTACAGGTCCTCCAGACCAGTACAGTTCCTCAAGCCCAGTACAGTTCCTCCAGACCAGTACAGTTCCTCAAGCACAGTACAGTTCCTCCAGACCAGTATAGTTCATCAAGCCCAGTACAGTTCCTCCAGACCAGTACAATTCCTCCAACCCAGTACATTTCCTCCAACCCAGTACAGTTCCTCCAACCCAGTACAGTTCCTCCAGCCCAGTACAGTTCCTCCAGACCAGTACAGTTCCACAAGCCCAGTACAGTTCCTCCAGAACAGTACAGTTCCTCAAGCCCAGTACAGTTCCTCCAGACCAGTAGAGTTCCTCAAGCCCAGTACAGTTCCTGCAGACCAGTACAGTTCCTCAAGCCCAGTACAGTTCCTCCAGACCAGTACAGTTCATCCAGACCAGTACAGTTCCTCCAGACCAGTACAGTTCCTCCAGACCAGTACAGTTCCTCAAGCACAGTACAGTTCCTCCAGACCAGTACAGTTCCTCCAGACCAGTACAGTTCCTCAATCCCAGTACAGTTCCTCCAGACCAGTACAGTTCCTCAAGCCCAGTACAGTTCCTCCAGACCAGTACAGTTCCTCCAGACCAGTACAGTTCCTCAAGCCCAGTACAGTCCCTCAAGCCCAGTACAGTCCCTCAAGCCCAGTACAGTTCCTCCAGACCAGTAAAGTTCCTCAAGCCCAGTACAGTTCCTCAAGCCCAGTACAGTTCCTCCAGCCCAGTACAGTTCCTCAAGCCCAGTACAGTTCCTCAAGCCCAGTACAGTTCCTCCAGACCAGTACAGTTCCTCAAGCCCAGTACAGTTCCTCCAGACCAGTACAGTTCCTCAAGCCCAGTACAGTTCCTCCAGACCAGTACAGTTCCTCAAGCCCAGTACAGTTCCTCAAGCCCAGTACAGTTCCTCCAGACCAGTAAAGTTCCTCAAGCCCAGTACAGTTCCTCCAGACAAGTACAGTTCCTCAAGCCCAGTACAGTTCCCCAAGCCCAGTACAGTTCCTACAGACCAGTACAGTTCCTCAAGCCCAGTACAGTTCCTCCAGACCAGTACAGTTCCTCCAGACCAGTACAGTTCCTCAAGCACAGTACAGTTCCTCAAGCCCAGTACAGTTCCTCCAGACCAGTACAGTTCCTCAACCACAGTACAGTTCCTCAACCCCAGTACAGTTCCACCTGCCCAGTACAGTTCCTCCAGCCCAGTACAGTTCCTCAAGCCCAGAACAGTTCCTCCAGACCAGTAAAGTTCCTCAAGCCCAGTACAGTTCCTCCAGACCAATACAGTTCCTCAAGCCCAGTACAGTTCCTACAGACCAGTAAATTTCCTCAAGCCCAGTACAGTTCCTCCAGACCAGTACAGTTCCTCAAGCACAGTACAGTTCCTCAAGCCCAGTACAGTTACTCCAGCCCAGTACAGTTCCTCAAGCCCAGAACAGTTCCTCCAGACCAGTAAAGTTCCTCAAGCCCAGTACAGTTCCTCCAGACCAGTACAGTTCCTCAAGACCAGTACAGTTCCTCAAGCCCAGTACAGTTCCTCCAGACCAGTAAAGTTCCTCAAACCCAGTACAGTTCCTCAAGCCCAGTACATTTCCTCCAGACCAGTAAAGTTCCTCAAGCCCAGTACAGTTCCTCCAGCCCAGTACAGTTCCTCCAACCCAGTACAGTCCTCCAGCCCAGTACAGTTCCTCAAGCCCAGTACAGGTCCTCAAGCCCAGTACCGTTCCTCAAGCCCAATACAGTTCCTCCAGCCCAGTACAGTTCCTCCATCCCAGTACAGTTCCTCAAGCCCAGTACATTTCCTCCAGACCAGTAAAGTTCCTCAAGCCCAGTACAGTTCCTCCAGCCCAGTACAGTTCCTCCAACCCAGTACAGTCCTCCAGCCCAGTACAGTTCCTCAAGCCCAGTACAGGTCCTCAAGCCCAGTACCGTTCCTCAAGCCCAATACAGTTCCTCCAGCCCAGTACAGTTCCTCCATCCCAGTACAGTTCCTCAAGCCCAGTACAGTTCCTCCAACCCAGTACAGTCCTCCAGCCCAGTACAGTTCCTCCAGACCAGTACAGTTCCTCAAGACCAGTACAGTTCCTCAAGCCCAGTACAGTTCCTCCAGCCCAGTACAGTTCCTCCAACCCAGTACAGTCCTCCAGCCCAGTACAGTTCCTCCAGACCAGTACAGTTCCTCAAGACCAGTACAGTTCCTCAAGCCCAGTACAGTTCCTCCAGACCAGTAAAGTTCCTCAAACCCAGTACAGTTCCTCAAGCCCAGTACATTTCCTCCAGACCAGTAAAGTTCCTCAAGCCCAGTACAGTTCCTCCAGCCCAGTACAGTTCCTCCAACCCAGTACAGTCCTCCAGCCCAGTACAGTTCCTCAAGCCCAGTACAGGTCCTCAAGCCCAGAACAGTTCCTCCAGACCAGTAAAGTTCCTCAAGCCCAGTACAGTTCCTCCAGACCAATACAGTTCCTCAAGCCCAGTACAGTTCCTACAGACCAGTAAATTTCCTCAAGCCCAGTACAGTTCCTCCAGACCAGTACAGTTCCTCAAGCACAGTACAGTTCCTCAAGCCCAGTACAGTTCCTCCAGCCCAGTACAGTTCCTCAAGCCCAGAACAGTTCCTCAAGCCCAGTACAGTTCCTCAAGCCCAGTACAGTTCCTCCAGCCCAGTACAGTTCCTCAAGCCCAGTACAGTTCCTCAAACCCAGTACAGTTCCTCCAGACCAGTACAGTTCCTCAAGCCCAGTACAGTTCCTCCAGACCAGTACAGTTCCTCAAGCCCAGTACAGTTCCTCCAGACCAGTACAGTTCCTCAAGCCCAGTACAGTTCCTCAAGCCCAGTACAGTTCCTCCAGACCAGTAAAGTTCCTCAAGCCCAGTACAGTTCCTCCAGACAAGTACAGTTCCTCAAGCCCAGTACAGTTCCTCAAGCCCAGTACAGTTCCTACAGACCAGTACAGTTCCTCAAGCCCAGTACAGTTCCTCCAGACCAGTACAGTTCCTCCAGACCAGTACAGTTCCTCAAGCACAGTACAGTTCCTCAAGCCCAGTACAGTTCCTCCAGACCAGTACAGTTCCTCAAGCACAGTACAGTTCCTCAACCCCAGTACAGTTCCACCTGCCCAGTACAGTTCCTCCTGCCCAGTACAGTTCCTCAAGCCCAGAACAGTTCCTCCAGACCAGTAAAGTTCCTCAAGCCCAGTACAGTTCCTCCAGACCAATACAGTTCCTCAAGCCCAGTACAGTTCCTACAGACCAGTAAATTTCCTCAAGCCCAGTACAGTTCCTCCAGACCAGTACAGTTCCTCAAGCACAGTACAGTTCCTCAAGCCCAGTACAGTTACTCCAGCCCAGTACAGTTCCTCAAGCCCAGAACAGTTCCTCCAGACCAGTAAAGTTCCTCAAGCCCAGTACAGTTCCTCCAGACCAGTACAGTTCCTCAAGACCAGTACAGTTCCTCAAGCCCAGTACAGTTCCTCCAGACCAGTAAAGTTCCTCAAACCCAGTACAGTTCCTCAAGCCCAGTACATTTCCTCCAGACCAGTAAAGTTCCTCAAGCCCAGTACAGTTCCTCCAGCCCAGTACAGTTCCTCCAACCCAGTACAGTCCTCCAGCCCAGTACAGTTCCTCAAGCCCAGTACAGGTCCTCAAGCCCAGTACCGTTCCTCAAGCCCAATACAGTTCCTCCAGCCCAGTACAGTTCCTCCATCCCAGTACAGTTCCTCAAGCCCAGTACATTTCCTCCAGACCAGTAAAGTTCCTCAAGCCCAGTACAGTTCCTCCAGCCCAGTACAGTTCCTCCAACCCAGTACAGTCCTCCAGCCCAGTACAGTTCCTCAAGCCCAGTACAGGTCCTCAAGCCCAGTACCGTTCCTCAAGCCCAATACAGTTCCTCCAGCCCAGTACAGTTCCTCCATCCCAGTACAGTTCCTCAAGCCCAGTACAGTTCCTCCAACCCAGTACAGTCCTCCAGCCCAGTACAGTTCCTCCAGACCAGTACAGTTCCTCAAGACCAGTACAGTTCCTCAAGCCCAGTACAGTTCCTCCAGCCCAGTACAGTTCCTCCAACCCAGTACAGTCCTCCAGCCCAGTACAGTTCCTCCAGACCAGTACAGTTCCTCAAGACCAGTACAGTTCCTCAAGCCCAGTACAGTTCCTCCAGACCAGTAAAGTTCCTCAAACCCAGTACAGTTCCTCAAGCCCAGTACATTTCCTCCAGACCAGTAAAGTTCCTCAATCCCAGTACAGTTCCTCCAGCCCAGTACAGTTCCTCCAACCCAGTACAGTCCTCCAGCCCAGTACAGTTCCTCAAGCCCAGTACAGGTCCTCAAGCCCAGAACAGTTCCTCCAGACCAGTAAAGTTCCTCAAGCCCAGTACAGTTCCTCCAGACCAATACAGTTCCTCAAGCCCAGTACAGTTCCTACAGACCAGAAAATTTCCTCAAGCCCAGTACAGTTCCTCCAGACCAGTACAGTTCCTCAAGCACAGTACAGTTCCTCAAGCCCAGTACAGTTCCTCCAGCCCAGTACAGTTCCTCAAGCCCAGAACAGTTCCTCCAGACCAGTAAAGTTCCTCAAGCCCAGTACAGTTCCTCCAGACCAGTACAGTTCCTCAAGACCAGTACAGTTCCTCAAGCCCAGTACAGTTCCTCCAGACCAGTAAAGTTCCTCCAGCCCAGTACAGTTCCTCCAACCCAGTACAGTCCTCCAGCCCAGTACAGTTCCTCAAGCCCAGTACAGGTCATCAAGCCCAGTACCGTTCCTCAAGCCCAATACAGTTCCTCCAGCTCAGTACAGTTCCTCAAGCCCAGTACAGTTCCTTCAGACCAGTAGAGTTCCTCCAGCCCAGTACAGTTCCTCCAGCCCAGTACAGTTCCTCAAACCCAGTACAGTTCCTCAAGCCCAGTACAGTCCCTCAAGCCCAGTACAGTCCCTTCAGACCAGTAAAGTTCCTCCAGCCCAGTACAGTTCCTCCAGCCCCGTACTGTTCCTCCAGCCCCGTACTGTTCCTCAAGCCCAGTACAGTTCCTCAAGCTCAGTACAGTTCCTCCAGAACAGTACAGTTCCTCCAGACCAGTACAGTTCCTCAAGCCCAGTACAGTTCCTCAAGCCCAGTACAGGTCCTCCAGACCAGTACAGGTCCTCCAGACCAGTACAGGTCCTCCAAACCAGTACAGTTACTCAAGCCCAATACAGTTCCTCCAGCCCAATACACTTCCTCCAGACCAGTACAGTTCCTCCAGACCAGTACAGTTCCTCCAGACCAGTACAGTTCCTCAAACCCAGTACAGTTCCTCCAGACCAGTACAGTACCTCAAGCCCAGTACAGTTCCTCCAGACCAGTACAGTTCCTCAAGCCCAGTACAGTTCCTCCAGACCAGTACAGTTCCTCAAGCCCAGTACAGTTCCTCCAGACCAGTACAGTTCCTCCAGACGGGTACAGTTCCTCCAGCCCAGTACAGTTCCTCCAGCCCAGTACAGTTCCTCCAGCCCAGTACAGGTCCTCAAGTCAACTACAGGTCCTCCAGACCAGTACAGGTCCTCCAGTCCAGTACAGTTCCTCCAGCCCAATACAGTTCCTCCAACCCAATACAGTTCCTCCAGCCCAGTACAGTTCCTCCAGACCAGTACAGGTCCTCCAGTCCAGTACAGTTCCTCCAGACCAGTACAGTTCCTCCAGACCAGTACAGTTCCTCCAGACCAGTACAGTTCCTCCAGCCCAGTACAGGTCCTCCAGACCAGTACAGTTCATCCAGACCAGTACAGGTCCTCCAGCCCAGTACAGTTCCTCCAGACCAGTACAGTTCCTCCAGACAAGTACAGTTCCTCAAGCCCAGTACAGTTCCTCCAGACCAGTACAGTTCCTCCAGCCCAGTACAGTTCCTCCAGACCAGTACAGTTCCTCCAGCCCAGTACAGTTCCTCCAGACCAGTAAAGTTCCTAAAGCCCAGTACAGTTCCTCCAGCCCAGTACAGTTCCTCCAGACCAGTAAAGTTCCTCCAGACCAGTACAGTTCCTCCAGACCAGTACAGTTCCTCCAGCCCAGTACAGTTCCTCCAGACCAGTAAAGTTCCTCCAGCGCAGTACAGTTCCTCAAGCCCAGTACAGTTCCTCAAGCCCAGTACAGTTCCTCCAGACCAGTACAGTTCCTCCAGACCAGTACAGTTCCTCAAGCCCAGTACAGTTCCTCCATACCACTGCAGTTCCTCCAGACCAGTACAGTTCCTCCAGACCAGTACAGTTCCTCAAGCCCAGTACAGGCCCTCCAGACCAGTACAGTTCCTCCAGCCCAGTACAGTTCCTCAAGCCCAGTACAGTTCCTCAAGCCCAGTACAGTTCCTCCAGACCAGTACAGGTCCTCCAGACCACTGCAGTTCCTCCAGACCAGTACAGTTCCTCCAGACCAGTACAGTTCCTCAAGCCCAGTACAGGTCCTCAAGCCCAGTACAGTTCCTCCAGACCAGTACAGTTCCTCAAGCACAGTACAGTTCCTCCAGACCAGTATAGTTCATCAAGCCCAGTACAGTTCCTCCAGACCAGTACAGTTCCTCAAGCCCAGTACAGTTCCTCAAGCCCAGTACAATTCCTCCAGACCAGTACAGTTCCTCCAGGCCAGTACAGATCCTCCAGGCCAGTACAGTTCCTCAAGCCCAGTACAGTTCCTCCAGACCAGTAAAGTTCCTCAAGCCCAGTACAGTTCCTCAAGCCCAGTACAGTTCCTCAAGCCCGTACAGTTCCTCCAGACCAGTACAGTTCCTCCAGACCAGTACAGTTCCACCAGACCAGTACAGGTCCTCAAGCCCAGTACAGTTCCTCCAGACAAGTACAGTTCCTCCAGACCAGTACAGTTCCTCAAGCCCATTACAGTTCCTCCAGACCAGTACAGTTCCTCCAGACCACTGCAGTTCCTCCAGACCAGTACAGTTCCTCCAGACCAGTACAGTTCCTCCAGACCAGTACAGTTCCTCAAGCACAGTACAGTTCCTCAAGCCCAGTACAGTTCCTCCAGACCAGTACAGTTCCTCAAGCACAGTACAGTTCCTCAACCCCAGTACAGTTCCACCTGCCCAGTACAGTTCCTCCAGCCCAGTACAGTTCCTCAAGCCCAGAACAGTTCCTCCAGACCAGTACATTTCCTCCAGACCAGTACAGTTCCTCAAGCCCAGTACAGGTCCTCCAGACCAGTACAGTTCCTCCAGACCAGTACAGTTCCTCAAGCCCAGTACAGTTCCTCAAGCCCAGTACAGTTCCTCCAGACCAGTACAGGTCCTCCAGACCACTGCAGTTCCTCCAGACCAGTACAGTTCCTCCAAACCAGTACAGTTCCTCAAGCCCAGTACAGGTCCTCCAGACCAGTACAGTTCCTCAAGCCCAGTACAGTTCCTCCAGACCAGTACAGTTCCTCAAGCACAGTACAGTTCCTCCAGACCAGTATAGTTCATCAAGCCCAGTACAGTTCCTCCAGACCAGTACAATTCCTCCAACCCAGTACATTTCCTCCAACCCAGTACAGTTCCTCCAACCCAGTACAGTTCCTCCAGCCCAGTACAGTTCCTCCAGACCAGTACAGTTCCACAAGCCCAGTACAGTTCCTCCAGAACAGTACAGTTCCTCAAGCCCAGTACAGTTCCTCCAGACCAGTAGAGTTCCTCAAGCCCAGTACAGTTCCTGCAGACCAGTACAGTTCCTCAAGCCCAGTACAGTTCCTCCAGACCAGTACAGTTCATCCAGACCAGTACAGTTCCTCCAGACCAGTACAGTTCCTCCAGACCAGTACAGTTCCTCAAGCACAGTACAGTTCCTCCAGACCAGTACAGTTCCTCCAGACCAGTACAGTTCCTCAATCCCAGTACAGTTCCTCCAGACCAGTACAGTTCCTCAAGCCCAGTACAGTTCCTCCAGACCAGTACAGTTCCTCCAGACCAGTACAGTTCCTCAAGCCCAGTACAGTCCCTCAAGCCCAGTACAGTCCCTCAAGCCCAGTACAGTTCCTCCAGACCAGTAAAGTTCCTCAAGCCCAGTACAGTTCCTCAAGCCCAGTACAGTTCCTCCAGCCCAGTACAGTTCCTCAAGCCCAGTACAGTTCCTCAAGCCCAGTACAGTTCCTCCAGACCAGTACAGTTCCTCAAGCCCAGTACAGTTCCTCCAGACCAGTACAGTTCCTCAAGCCCAGTACAGTTCCTCCAGACCAGTACAGTTCCTCAAGCCCAGTACAGTTCCTCAAGCCCAGTACAGTTCCTCCAGACCAGTAAAGTTCCTCAAGCCCAGTACAGTTCCTCCAGACAAGTACAGTTCCTCAAGCCCAGTACAGTTCCTCAAGCCCAGTACAGTTCCTACAGACCAGTACAGTTCCTCAAGCCCAGTACAGTTCCTCCAGACCAGTACAGTTCCTCCAGACCAGTACAGTTCCTCAAGCACAGTACAGTTCCTCAAGCCCAGTACAGTTCCTCCAGACCAGTACAGTTCCTCAAGCACAGTACAGTTCCTCAACCCCAGTACAGTTCCACCTGCCCAGTACAGTTCCTCCAGCCCAGTACAGTTCCTCAAGCCCAGAACAGTTCCTCCAGACCAGTAAAGTTCCTCAAGCCCAGTACAGTTCCTCCAGACCAATACAGTTCCTCAAGCCCAGTACAGTTCCTACAGACCAGTAAATTTCCTCAAGCCCAGTACAGTTCCTCCAGACCAGTACAGTTCCTCAAGCACAGTACAGTTCCTCAAGCCCAGTACAGTTACTCCAGCCCAGTACAGTTCCTCAAGCCCAGAACAGTTCCTCCAGACCAGTAAAGTTCCTCAAGCCCAGTACAGTTCCTCCAGACCAGTACAGTTCCTCAAGACCAGTACAGTTCCTCAAACCCAGTACAGTTCCTCAAGCCCAGTACAGTCCCTCAAGCCCAGTACAGTCCCTTCAGACCAGTAAAGTTCCTCCAGCCCAGTACAGTTCCTCCAGCCCCGTACTGTTCCTCCAGCCCCGTACTGTTCCTCAAGCCCAGTACAGTTCCTCAAGCTCAGTACAGTTCCTCCAGAACAGTACAGTTCCTCCAGAACAGTACAGTTCCTCCAGACCAGTACAGTTCCTCAAGCCCAGTACAGTTCCTCAAGCCCAGTACAGGTCCTCCAGACCAGTACAGGTCCTCCAGACCAGTACAGGTCCTCCAAACCAGTACAGTTACTCAAGCCCAATACAGTTCCTCCAGCCCAATACACTTCCTCCAGACCAGTACAGTTCCTCCAGACCAGTACAGTTCCTCCAGACCAGTACAGTTCCTCAAACCCAGTACAGTTCCTCCAGACCAGTACAGTTCCTCAAGCCCAGTACAGTTCCTCCAGACCAGTACAGTTCCTCAAGCCCAGTACAGTTCCTCCAGACCAGTACAGTTCCTCAAGCCCAGTACAGTTCCTCCAGACCAGTACAGTTCCTCCAGACGGGTACAGTTCCTCCAGCCCAGTACAGTTCCTCCAGCCCAGTACAGTTCCTCCAGCCCAGTACAGGTCCTCAAGTCAACTACAGGTCCTCCAGACCAGTACAGGTCCTCCAGTCCAGTACAGTTCCTCCAGCCCAATACAGTTCCTCCAACCCAATACAGTTCCTCCAGCCCAGTACAGTTCCTCCAGACCAGTACAGGTCCTCCAGTCCAGTACAGTTCCTCCAGACCAGTACAGTTCCTCCAGACCAGTACAGTTCCTCCAGACCAGTACAGTTCCTCCAGCCCAGTACAGGTCCTCCAGACCAGTACAGTTCATCCAGACCAGTACAGGTCCTCCAGCCCAGTACAGTTCCTCCAGACCAGTACAGTTCCTCCAGACAAGTACAGTTCCTCAAGCCCAGTACAGTTCCTCCAGACCAGTACAGTTCCTCCAGCCCAGTACAGTTCCTCCAGACCAGTACAGTTCCTCCAGCCCAGTACAGTTCCTCCAGACCAGTAAAGTTCCTAAAGCCCAGTACAGTTCCTCCAGCCCAGTACAGTTCCTCCAGACCAGTAAAGTTCCTCCAGACCAGTACAGTTCCTCCAGACCAGTACAGTTCCTCCAGCCCAGTACAGTTCCTCCAGACCAGTAAAGTTCCTCCAGCGCAGTACAGTTCCTCAAGCCCAGTACAGTTCCTCAAGCCCAGTACAGTTCCTCCAGACCAGTACAGTTCCTCCAGACCAGTACAGTTCCTCAAGCCCAGTACAGTTCCTCCATACCACTGCAGTTCCTCCAGACCAGTACAGTTCCTCCAGACCAGTACAGTTCCTCAAGCCCAGTACAGGCCCTCCAGACCAGTACAGTTCCTCCAGCCCAGTACAGTTCCTCAAGCCCAGTACAGTTCCTCAAGCCCAGTACAGTTCCTCCAGACCAGTACAGGTCCTCCAGACCACTGCAGTTCCTCCAGACCAGTACAGTTCCTCCAGACCAGTACAGTTCCTCAAGCCCAGTACAGGTCCTCAAGCCCAGTACAGTTCCTCCAGACCAGTACAGTTCCTCAAGCACAGTACAGTTCCTCCAGACCAGTATAGTTCATCAAGCCCAGTACAGTTCCTCCAGACCAGTACAGTTCCTCAAGCCCAGTACAGTTCCTCAAGCCCAGTACAATTCCTCCAGACCAGTACAGTTCCTCCAGGCCAGTACAGATCCTCCAGGCCAGTACAGTTCCTCAAGCCCAGTACAGTTCCTCCAGACCAGTAAAGTTCCTCAAGCCCAGTACAGTTCCTCAAGCCCAGTACAGTTCCTCAAGCCCGTACAGTTCCTCCAGACCAGTACAGTTCCTCCAGACCAGTACAGTTCCACCAGACCAGTACAGGTCCTCAAGCCCAGTACAGTTCCTCCAGACAAGTACAGTTCCTCCAGACCAGTACAGTTCCTCAAGCCCATTACAGTTCCTCCAGACCAGTACAGTTCCTCCAGACCACTGCAGTTCCTCCAGACCAGTACAGTTCCTCCAGACCAGTACAGTTCCTCCAGACCAGTACAGTTCCTCAAGCCCAGTACAGGTCCTCCAGACCAGTACAGTTCCTCCAGACCAGTACAGTTCCTCAAGCCCAGTACAGTTCCTCAAGCCCAGTACAGTTCCTCCAGACCAGTACATGTCCTCCAGACCACTGCAGTTCCTCCAGACCAGTACAGTTCCTCCAGACCAGTACAGTTCCTCAAGCCCAGTACAGGTCCTCCAGACCAGTACAGTTCCTCAAGCCCACTACAGTTCCTCCAGACCAGTACAGTTCCTCAAGCACAGTACAGTTCCTCCAGACCAGTATAGTTCATCAAGCCCAGTACAGTTCCTCCAGACCAGTACAGTTCCTCCAACCCAGTACATTTCCTCCAACCCAATACATTTCCTCCAACCCAGTACAGTTCCTCCAACCCAGTACAGTTCCTCCAGCCCAGTACAGTTCCTCCAGACCAGTACAGTTCCACAAGCCCAGTACAGTTCCTCCAGAACAGTACAGTTCCTCCAGACCAGTACAGTTCCTCAAGCCCAGTACAGTTCCTCAAGCCCAGTACAGTTCCTCCAGACCAGTAGAGTTCCTCAAGCCCAGTACAGTTCCTCCAGACCAGTACAGTAACTCAAGCCCAGTACAGTTCCTCCAGACCAGTACAGTTCATCCAGACCAGTACAGTTCCTCCAGACCAGTACAGTTCCTCAAGCACAGTACAGTTCCTCCAGACCAGTACAGTTCCTCCAGACCAGTACAGTTCCTCAATCCCAGTACAGTTCCTCCAGACCAGTACAGTTCCTCAAGCCCAGTACAGTTCCTCCAGACCAGTACAGTTCCTCCAGACCAGTACAGTCCCTCAAGCCCAGTACAGTCCCTCAAGCCCAGTACAGTCCCTCAAGCCCAGTACAGTTCCTCCAGACCAGTAAAGTTCCTCAAGCCCAGTACAGTTCCTCAAGCCCAGTACAGTTCCTCCAGCCCAGTACAGTTCCTCAAGCCCAGTACAGTTCCTCCAGACCAGTACAGTTCCTCAAGCCCAGTACAGTTCCTCCAGACCAGTACAGTTCCTCAAGCCCAGTACAGTTCCTCCAGACCAGTACAGTTCCTCAAGCCCAGTACAGTTCCTGAAGCCCAGTACAGTTCCTCCAGACCAGTAAAGTTCCTCAAGCCCAGTACAGTTCCTCCAGACAAGTACAGTTCGTTCCAGCCCAGTACAGTTCCTACAGACCAGTACAGTTCCTCAAGCCCAGTACAGTTCCTCCAGACCAGTACAGTTCCTCCAGACCAGTACAGTTCCTCAAGCCCAGTACAGTTCCTACAGACCAGTAAATTTCCTCAAGCCCAGTACAGTTCCAGCAGACCAGTACAGTTCCTCAAGCACAGTACTGTTCCTCAAGCCCAGTACAGTTCCTCCAGCCCAGTACAGTTCCTCAAGCCCAGAACAGTTCCTCCAGACCAGTAAAGTTCCTCAAGCCCAGTACAGTTCCTCCAGACCAGTACAGTTCCTCAAGTCCAGTACAGTTCCTCAAGCCCAGTACAGTTCCTCCAGACCAGTAAAGTTCCTCAAGCCCAGTACAGTTCCTCAAGCCCAGTACATTTCCTCCAGACCAGTAAAGTTCCTCAAGCCCAGTACAGTTCCTCCAGACCAGTACAGTCCTCCAGACCAGTACAGGTCCTCAAGCCCAGTACAGTTCCTCCAGACCAGTACAGTTCCTCAAGCCCAGTACAGTTCCTCCAGACCAGTACAGTTCCTCCAGCCCAGTACAGTTCCTCAAGCCCAGTACAGGTCCTCAAGCCCAGTACAGTTCCTTCAGACCAGTACAGTTCCTCAAGCCCAGTACAGTTCCTCCAGACCAGTACAGTTCCTCAAGCCCAGTACAGTTCCTCCAGACCAGTAAAGTTCCTCAAGCCCAGTACAGTTCCTCAAGCCCAGTACAGTTCCTCAAGCCCGTACAGTTCCTCCAGACCAGTACAGTTCCTCCAGACCAGTACAGGTCCTCAAGCCCAGTACAGTTCCTCCAGACCAGTACAGTTCCTCCAGACCAGTACAGTTCCTCAAACCCAGTACAGTTCCTCCAGACCAGTACAGGTCCTCCAGACCACTGCAGTTCCTCCAGACCAGTACAGTTCCTCCAGACCAGTACAGTTCCTCAAGCCCAGTACAGGTCCTCCAGACCAGTACAGTTCCTCCAGCCCAGTACAGTTCCTCAAGCCCAGTACAGTTCCTCAAGCCCAGTACAGTTCCTCCAGACCAGTACAGGTCCTCCAGACCACTGCAGTTACTCCAGACCAGTACAGTTCCTCCAGACCAGTACAGTTCCTCAAGCCCAGTACAGGTCCTCAAGCCCAGTACAGTTCCTCCAGACCAGTACAGTTCCTCAAGCACAGTACAGTTCCTCCAGACCAGTACAGTTCCTCCAGACCAGTATAGTTCCTCCAGACCAGTACAGTTCCTCCAACCCAGTACAGTTCCTCCAACCCAGTACATTTCCTCCAACCCAGTACAGTTCCTCCAGCCCAGTACAGTTCCTCCAACCCAGTACAGTTCCTCCAACCCAGTACAGTTCCTCCAACCCAGTACATTTCCTCCAACCCAGTACAGTTCCTCCAGACCAGTATAGTTCCACAAGCCCAGTACAGTTCCTCCAGCCCAGTACAGTTCCTCAAGCCCAGAACAGTTCCTCCAGACCAGTAAAGTTCCTCAAGCCCAGTACAGTTCCTCCAGACCAGTACAGTTCCTCAAGTCCAGTACAGTTCCTCAAGCCCAGTACAGTTCCTCAAGCCCAGTACAGTTCCTCAAGCCCAGTACATTTCCTCCAGACCAGTAAAGTTCCTCAAGCCCAGTACAGTTCCTCCAGACCAGTACAGTCCTCCAGACCAGTACAGGTCCTCAAGCCCAGTACAGTTCCTCCAGACCAGTACAGTTCCTCAAGCCCAGTACAGTTCCTCCAGACCAGTACAGTTCCTCCAGCCCAGTACAGTTCCTCAAGCCCAGTACAGGTCCTCAAGCCCAGTACAGTTCCTTCAGACCAGTACAGTTCCTCAAGCCCAGTACAGTTCCTCCAGACCAGTACAGTTCCTCAAGCCCAGTACAGTTCCTCCAGACCAGTAAAGTTCCTCAAGCCCAGTACAGTTCCTCAAGCCCAGTACAGTTCCTCAAGCCCGTACAGTTCCTCCAGACCAGTACAGTTCCTCCAGACCAGTACAGGTCCTCAAGCCCAGTACAGTTCCTCCAGGCCAGTACAGTTCCTCCAGACCAGTACAGTTCCTCCAGACCAGTACAGTTCCTCCAGACCAGTACAGTTCCTCAAGCCCAGTACAGTTCCTCCAGACCACTGCAGTTCCTCCAGACCAGTACAGTTCCTCCAGACCAGTACAGTTCCTCAAGCCCAGTACAGGCCCTCCAGACCAGTACAGGCCCTCCAGACCAGTACAGTTCCTCCAGCCCAGTACAGTTCCTCAAGCCCAGTACAGTTCCTCAAGCCCAGTACAGTTCCTCCAGACCAGTACAGGTCCTCCAGACCACTGCAGTTCCTCCAGACCAGTACAGTTCCTCCAGACCAGTACAGTTCCTCAAGCCCAGTACAGGTCCTCAAGCCCAGTACAGTTCCTCCAGACCAGTACAGTTCCTCAAGCACAGTACAGTTCCTCCAGACCAGTATAGTTCATCAAGCCCAGTACAGTTCCTCCAGACCAGTACATTTCCTCCAACCCAGTACAGTTCCTCCAACCCAGTACAGTTCCTGCAACCCAGTACATTTCCTCCAACCCAGTACAGTTCCTCCAGCCCAGTACAATTCCTCCAACCCAGTACAGTTCCTCCAACCCAGTACAGTTCCTCCAACCCAGTACATTTCCTCCAACTCAGTACAGTTCCTCCAGACCAGTATAGTTCCACAAGCCCAGTACAGTTCCTCCAGACCAGTACAGTTCCTCCAGACCAGTACAGTTCCTCAAGCCCAGTACAGTTCCTCCAGACCAGTATAGTTCCTCAAGCCCAGTACAGTTCCTCCAGACCAGTAGAGTTCCTCAAGCCGAGTACATTTCCTCCAGACCAGTACAGTTCCTCAAGCCCAGTACAGTTCCTCCAGACCAGTACAGTTCCTCCAGACCAGTACATTTCCTCCAGCCCAGTACAGTTCCTCAAGCCCAGTACAGCTCCTCAAGCCCAGTACAGTTCCTTCAGACCAGTACAGTTCCTCAAGCCCAGTACAGTTCCTCCAGACCAGTACAGTTCCTCAAGCCCAGTACAGTTCCTCCAGACCAGTAAAGTTCCTCAAACCCAGTACAGTTCCTCAAGCCCAGTACAGTTCCTCAAGCCCGTACAGTTCCTCCAGACCAGTACAGTTCCTCCAGGCCAGTACAGTTCCTCCAGACCAGTACAGGTCCTCAAGCCCAGTACAGTTCCTCCAGACAAGTACAGTTCCTCCAGACCAGTACAGTTCCTCAAGCCCAGTACAGTTCCTCCAGACCAGTACAGTTCCTCAAGCACAGTACAGTTCCTCCAGACCAGTATAGTTCATCAAGCCCAGTACAGTTCCTCCAGACCAGTACAGTTCCTCCAACCCAGTACATTTCCTCCAACCCAATACATTTCCTCCAACCCAGTACAGTTCCTCCAACCCAGTACAGTTCCTCCAGCCCAGTACAGTTCCTCCAGACCAGTACAGTTCCACAAGCCCAGTACAGTTCCTCCAGAACAGTACAGTTCCTCCAGACCAGTACAGTTCCTCAAGCCCAGTACAGTTCCTCAAGCCCAGTACAGTTCCTCCAGACCAGTAGAGTTCCTCAAGCCCAGTACAGTTCCTCCAGACCAGTACAGTAACTCAAGCCCAGTACAGTTCCTCCAGACCAGTACAGTTCATCCAGACCAGTACAGTTCCTCCAGACCAGTACAGTTCCTCAAGCACAGTACAGTTCCTCCAGACCAGTACAGTTCCTCCAGACCAGTACAGTTCCTCAATCCCAGTACAGTTCCTCCAGACCAGTACAGTTCCTCAAGCCCAGTACAGTTCCTCCAGACCAGTACAGTTCCTCCAGACCAGTACAGTCCCTCAAGCCCAGTACAGTCCCTCAAGCCCAGTACAGTCCCTCAAGCCCAGTACAGTTCCTCCAGACCAGTAAAGTTCCTCAAGCCCAGTACAGTTCCTCAAGCCCAGTACAGTTCCTCCAGCCCAGTACAGTTCCTCAAGCCCAGTACAGTTCCTCCAGACCAGTACAGTTCCTCAAGCCCAGTACAGTTCCTCCAGACCAGTACAGTTCCTCAAGCCCAGTACAGTTCCTCCAGACCAGTACAGTTCCTCAAGCCCAGTACAGTTCCTGAAGCCCAGTACAGTTCCTCCAGACCAGTAAAGTTCCTCAAGCCCAGTACAGTTCCTCCAGACAAGTACAGTTCGTTCCAGCCCAGTACAGTTCCTACAGACCAGTACAGTTCCTCAAGCCCAGTACAGTTCGTCCAGACCAGTACAGTTCCTCCAGACCAGTACAGTTCCTCAAGCCCAGTACAGTTCCTACAGACCAGTAAATTTCCTCAAGCCCAGTACAGTTCCAGCAGACCAGTACAGTTCCTCAAGCACAGTACTGTTCCTCAAGCCCAGTACAGTTCCTCCAGCCCAGTACAGTTCCTCAAGCCCAGAACAGTTCCTCCAGACCAGTAAAGTTCCTCAAGCCCAGTACAGTTCCTCCAGACCAGTACAGTTCCTCAAGTCCAGTACAGTTCCTCAAGCCCAGTACAGTTCCTCCAGACCAGTAAAGTTCCTCAAGCCCAGTACAGTTCCTCAAGCCCAGTACATTTCCTCCAGACCAGTAAAGTTCCTCAAGCCCAGTACAGTTCCTCCAGACCAGTACAGTCCTCCAGACCAGTACAGGTCCTCAAGCCCAGTACAGTTCCTCCAGACCCGTACAGTTCCTCAAGCCCAGTACAGTTCCTCCAGACCAGTACAGTTCCTCCAGCCCAGTACAGTTCCTCAAGCCCAGTACAGGTCCTCAAGCCCAGTACAGTTCCTTCAGACCAGTACAGTTCCTCAAGCCCAGTACAGTTCCTCCAGACCAGTACAGTTCCTCAAGCCCAGTACAGTTCCTCCAGACCAGTAAAGTTCCTCAAGCCCAGTACAGTTCCTCAAGCCCAGTACAGTTCCTCAAGCCCGTACAGTTCCTCCAGACCAGTACAGTTCCTCCAGACCAGTACAGGTCCTCAAGCCCAGTACAGTTCCTCCAGACCAGTACAGTTCCACCAGACCAGTACAGTTCCTCAAACCCAGTACAGTTCCTCCAGACCAGTACAGGTCCTCCAGACCACTGCAGTTCCTCCAGACCAGTACAGTTCCTCCAGACCAGTACAGTTCCTCAAGCCCAGTACAGGTCCTCCAGACCAGTACAGTTCCTCCAGCCCAGTACAGTTCCTCAAGCCCAGTACAGTTCCTCAAGCCCAGTACAGTTCCTCCAGACCAGTACAGGTCCTCCAGACCACTGCAGTTACTCCAGACCAGTACAGTTCCTCCAGACCAGTACAGTTCCTCAAGCCCAGTACAGGTGCTCAAGCCCAGTACAGTTCCTCCAGACCAGTACAGTTCCTCAAGCACAGTACAGTTCCTCCAGACCAGTACAGTTCCTCCAGACCAGTATAGTTCCTCCAGACCAGTACAGTTCCTCCAACCCAGTACAGTTCCTCCAACCCAGTACATTTCCTCCAACCCAGTACAGTTCCTCCAGCCCAGTACAGTTCCTCCAACCCAGTACAGTTCCTCCAACCCAGTACAGTTCCTCCAACCCAGTACATTTCCTCCAACCCAGTACAGTTCCTCCAGACCAGTATAGTTCCACAAGCCCAGTACAGTTCCTCCAGCCCAGTACAGTTCCTCAAGCCCAGAACAGTTCCTCCAGACCAGTAAAGTTCCTCAAGCCCAGTACAGTTCCTCCAGACCAGTACAGTTCCTCAAGTCCAGTACAGTTCCTCAAGCCCAGTACAGTTCCTCAAGCCCAGTACAGTTCCTCAAGCCCAGTACATTTCCTCCAGACCAGTAAAGTTCCTCAAGCCCAGTACAGTTCCTCCAGACCAGTACAGTCCTCCAGACCAGTACAGGTCCTCAAGCCCAGTACAGTTCCTCCAGACCAGTACAGTTCCTCAAGCCCAGTACAGTTCCTCCAGACCAGTACAGTTCCTCCAGCCCAGTACAGTTCCTCAAGCCCAGTACAGGTCCTCAAGCCCAGTACAGTTCCTTCAGACCAGTACAGTTCCTCAAGCCCAGTACAGTTCCTCCAGACCAGTACAGTTCCTCAAGCCCAGTACAGTTCCTCCAGACCAGTAAAGTTCCTCAAGCCCAGTACAGTTCCTCAAGCCCAGTAAAGTTCCTCAAGCCCGTACAGTTCCTCCAGACCAGTACAGTTCCTCCAGACCAGTACAGGTCCTCAAGCCCAGTACAGTTCCTCCAGGCCAGTACAGTTCCTCCAGACCAGTACAGTTCCTCCAGACCAGTACAGTTCCTCAAGCCCAGTACAGTTCCTCCAGACCACTGCAGTTCCTCCAGACCAGTACAGTTCCTCCAGACCAGTACAGTTCCTCAAGCCCAGTACAGGCCCTCCAGACCAGTACAGGCCCTCCAGACCAGTACAGTTCCTCCAGCCCAGTACAGTTCCTCAAGCCCAGTACAGTTCCTCAAGCCCAGTACAGTTCCTCCAGACCAGTACAGGTCCTCCAGACCACTGCAGTTCCTCCAGACCAGTACAGTTCCTCCAGACCAGTACAGTTCCTCAAGCCCAGTACAGGTCCTCAAGCCCAGTACAGTTCCTCCAGACCAGTACAGTTCCTCAAGCACAGTACAGTTCCTCCAGACCAGTATAGTTCATCAAGCCCAGTACAGTTCCTCCAGACCAGTACATTTCCTCCAACCCAGTACAGTTCCTCCAACCCAGTACAGTTCCTGCAACCCAGTACATTTCCTCCAACCCAGTACAGTTCCTCCAGCCCAGTACAATTCCTCCAACCCAGTACAGTTCCTCCAACCCAGTACAGTTCCTCCAACCCAGTACATTTCCTCCAACTCAGTACAGTTCCTCCAGACCAGTATAGTTCCACAAGCCCAGTACAGTTCCTCCAGACCAGTACAGTTCCTCCAGACCAGTACAGTTCCTCAAGCCCAGTACAGTTCCTCCAGACCAGTATAGTTCCTCAAGCCCAGTACAGTTCCTCCAGACCAGTAGAGTTCCTCAAGCCGAGTACATTTCCTCCAGACCAGTACAGTTCCTCAAGCCCAGTACAGTTCCTCCAGACCAGTACAGTTCCTCCAGACCAGTACAGTTCCTCCAGCCCAGTACAGTTCCTCAAGCCCAGTACAGCTCCTCAAGCCCAGTACAGTTCCTTCAGACCAGTACAGTTCCTCAAGCCCAGTACAGTTCCTCCAGACCAGTACAGTTCCTCAAGCCCAGTACAGTTCCTCCAGACCAGTAAAGTTCCTCAAACCCAGTACAGTTCCCCAAGCCCAGTACAGTTCCTCAAGCCCGTACAGTTCCTCCAGACCAGTACAGTTCCTCCAGGCCAGTACAGTTCCTCCAGACCAGTACAGGTCCTCAAGCCCAGTACAGTTCCTCCAGACAAGTACAGTTCCTCCAGACCAGTACAGTTCCTCAAGCCCAGTACAGTTCCTCCAGACCAGTACAGTTCCTCCAGACCACTGCAGTTCCTCCAGACCAGTACAGTTCCTCCAGACCAGTACATTTCCTCCAGACCAGTACAGTTCCTCAAGCCCAGTACAGGTCCTCCAGACCAGTACAGTTCCTCCAGACCAGTACAGTTCCTCAAGCCCAGTACAGTTCCTCAAGCCCAGTACAGTTCCTCCAGACCAGTACAGGTCCTCCAGACCACTGCAGTTCCTCCAGACCAGTACAGTTCCTCCAAACCAGTACAGTTCCTCAAGCCCAGTACAGGTCCTCCAGACCAGTACAGTTCCTCAAGCCCAGTACAGTTCCTCCAGACCAGTACAGTTCCTCAAGCACAGTACAGTTCCTCCAGACCAGTATAGTTCATCAAGCCCAGTACAGTTCCTCCAGACCAGTACAGTTCCTCCAACCCAGTACATTTCCTCCAACCCAGTACAGTTCCTCCAACCCAGTACAGTTCCTCCAGCCCAGTACAGTTCCTCCAGACCAGTACAGTTCCACAAGCCCAGTACAGTTCCTCCAGAACAGTACAGTTCCTCAAGCCCAGTACAGTTCCTCAAGCCCAGTACAGTTCCTCAAGCCCAGTACAGTTCCTCAAGCCCAGTACATTTCCTCCAGACCAGTAAAGTTCCTCAAGCCCAGTACAGTTCCTCCAGACCAGTACAGTTCCTCCAGCCCAGTACAGTTCCTCAAGCCCAGTACAGCTCCTCAAGCCCAGTACAGTTCCTTCAGACCAGTACAGTTCCTCAAGCCCAGTACAGTTCCTCCAGACCAGTACAGTTCCTCAAGCCCAGTACAGTTCCTCCAGACCAGTAAAGTTCCTCAAACCCAGTACAGTTCCTCAAGCCCAGTACAGTTCCTCAAGCCCGTACAGTTCCTCCAGACCAGTACAGTTCCTCCAGGCCAGTACAGTTCCTCCAGACCAGTACAGGTCCTCAAGCCCTGTACAGTTCCTCCAGACAAGTACAGTTCCTCCAGACCAGTACAGTTCCTCAAGCCCAGTATAGTTCCTCCAGACCAGTACAGTTCCTCCAGACCACTGCAGTTCCTCCAGACCAGTACAGTTCCTCCAGACCAGTACATTTCCTCCAGACCAGTACAGTTCCTCAAGCCCAGTACAGGTCCTCCAGACCAGTACAGTTCCTCCAGACCAGTACAGTTCCTCAAGCCCAGTACAGTTCCTCAAGCCCAGTACAGTTCCTCCAGACCAGTACAGGTCCTCCAGACCACTGCAGTTCCTCCAGACCAGTACAGTTCCTCCAAACCAGTACAGTTCCTCAAGCCCAGTACAGGTCCTCCAGACCAGTACAGTTCCTCAAGCCCAGTACAGTTCCTCCAGACCAGTACAGTTCCTCAAGCACAGTACAGTTCCTCCAGACCAGTATAGTTCATCAAGCCCAGTACAGTTCCTCCAGACCAGTACAGTTCCTCCAACCCAGTACATTTCCTCCAACCCAGTACAGTTCCTCCAACCCAGTACAGTTCCTCCAGCCCAGTACAGTTCCTCCAGACCAGTACAGTTCCACAAGCCCAGTACAGTTCCTCCAGAACAGTACAGTTCCTCAAGCCCAGTACAGTTCCTCAAGTCCAGTACAGTTCCTCAAGCCCAGTACAGTTCCTCAAGCCCAGTACAGTTCCTCAAGCCCAGTACATTTCCTCCAGACCAGTAAAGTTCCTCAAGCCCAGTACAGTTCCTCCAGACCAGTACAGTCCTCCAGACCAGTACAGGTCCTCAAGCCCAGTACAGTTCCTCCAGACCAGTACAGTTCCTCAAGCCCAGTACAGTTCCTCCAGACCAGTACAGTTCCTCCAGCCCAGTACAGTTCCTCAAGCCCAGTACAGGTCCTCAAGCCCAGTACAGTTCCTTCAGACCAGTACAGTTCCTCAAGCCCAGTACAGTTCCTCCAGACCAGTACAGTTCCTCAAGCCCAGTACAGTTCCTCCAGACCAGTAAAGTTCCTCAAGCCCAGTACAGTTCCTCAAGCCCAGTACAGTTCCTCAAGCCCGTACAGTTCCTCCAGACCAGTACAGTTCCTCCAGACCAGTACAGGTCCTCAAGCCCAGTACAGTTCCTCCAGGCCAGTACAGTTCCTCCAGACCAGTACAGTTCCTCCAGACCAGTACAGTTCCTCAAGCCCAGTACAGTTCCTCCAGACCACTGCAGTTCCTCCAGACCAGTACAGTTCCTCCAGACCAGTACAGTTCCTCAAGCCCAGTACAGGCCCTCCAGACCAGTACAGGCCCTCCAGACCAGTACAGTTCCTCCAGCCCAGTACAGTTCCTCAAGCCCAGTACAGTTCCTCAAGCCCAGTACAGTTCCTCCAGACCAGTACAGGTCCTCCAGACCACTGCAGTTCCTCCAGACCAGTACAGTTCCTCCAGACCAGTACAGTTCCTCAAGCCCAGTACAGGTCCTCAAGCCCAGTACAGTTCCTCCAGACCAGTACAGTTCCTCAAGCACAGTACAGTTCCTCCAGACCAGTATAGTTCATCAAGCCCAGTACAGTTCCTCCAGACCAGTACATTTCCTCCAACCCAGTACAGTTCCTCCAACCCAGTACAGTTCCTGCAACCCAGTACATTTCCTCCAACCCAGTACAGTTCCTCCAGCCCAGTACAATTCCTCCAACCCAGTACAGTTCCTCCAACCCAGTACAGTTCCTCCAACCCAGTACATTTCCTCCAACTCAGTACAGTTCCTCCAGACCAGTATAGTTCCACAAGCCCAGTACAGTTCCTCCAGACCAGTACAGTTCCTCCAGACCAGTACAGTTCCTCAAGCCCAGTACAGTTCCTCCAGACCAGTATAGTTCCTCAAGCCCAGTACAGTTCCTCCAGACCAGTAGAGTTCCTCAAGCCGAGTACATTTCCTCCAGACCAGTACAGTTCCTCAAGCCCAGTACAGTTCCTCCAGACCAGTACAGTTCCTCCAGACCAGTACAGTTCCTCCAGCCCAGTACAGTTCCTCAAGCCCAGTACAGCTCCTCAAGCCCAGTACAGTTCCTTCAGACCAGTACAGTTCCTCAAGCCCAGTACAGTTCCTCCAGACCAGTACAGTTCCTCAAGCCCAGTACAGTTCCTCCAGACCAGTAAAGTTCCTCAAACCCAGTACAGTTCCTCAAGCCCAGTACAGTTCCTCAAGCCCGTACAGTTCCTCCAGACCAGTACAGTTCCTCCAGGCCAGTACAGTTCCTCCAGACCAGTACAGGTCCTCAAGCCCAGTACAGTTCCTCCAGACAAGTACAGTTCCTCCAGACCAGTACAGTTCCTCAAGCCCAGTACAGTTCCTCCAGACCAGTACAGTTCCTGAAGCACAGTACAGTTCCTCCAGACCAGTATAGTTCATCAAGCCCAGTACAGTTCCTCCAGACCAGTACAGTTCCTCCAACCCAGTACATTTCCTCCAACCCAATACATTTCCTCCAACCCAGTACAGTTCCTCCAACCCAGTACAGTTCCTCCAGCCCAGTACAGTTCCTCCAGACCAGTACAGTTCCACAAGCCCAGTACAGTTCCTCCAGAACAGTACAGTTCCTCCAGACCAGTACAGTTCCTCAAGCCCAGTACAGTTCCTCAAGCCCAGTACAGTTCCTCCAGACCAGTAGAGTTCCTCAAGCCCAGTACAGTTCCTCCAGACCAGTACAGTAACTCAAGCCCAGTACAGTTCCTCCAGACCAGTACAGTTCATCCAGACCAGTACAGTTCCTCCAGACCAGTACAGTTCCTCAAGCACAGTACAGTTCCTCCAGACCAGTACAGTTCCTCCAGACCAGTACAGTTCCTCAATCCCAGTACAGTTCCTCCAGACCAGTACAGTTCCTCAAGCCCAGTACAGTTCCTCCAGACCAGTACAGTTCCTCCAGACCAGTACAGTCCCTCAAGCCCAGTACAGTCCCTCAAGCCCAGTACAGTCCCTCAAGCCCAGTACAGTTCCTCCAGACCAGTAAAGTTCCTCAAGCCCAGTACAGTTCCTCAAGCCCAGTACAGTTCCTCCAGCCCAGTACAGTTCCTCAAGCCCAGTACAGTTCCTCCAGACCAGTACAGTTCCTCAAGCCCAGTACAGTTCCTCCAGACCAGTACAGTTCCTCAAGCCCAGTACAGTTCCTCCAGACCAGTACAGTTCCTCAAGCCCAGTACAGTTCCTGAAGCCCAGTACAGTTCCTCCAGACCAGTAAAGTTCCTCAAGCCCAGTACAGTTCCTCCAGACAAGTACAGTTCGTTCCAGCCCAGTACAGTTCCTACAGACCAGTACAGTTCCTCAAGCCCAGTACAGTTCCTCCAGACCAGTACAGTTCCTCCAGACCAGTACAGTTCCTCAAGCCCAGTACAGTTCCTACAGACCAGTAAATTTCCTCAAGCCCAGTACAGTTCCAGCAGACCAGTACAGTTCCTCAAGCACAGTACTGTTCCTCAAGCCCAGTACAGTTCCTCCAGCCCAGTACAGTTCCTCAAGCCCAGAACAGTTCCTCCAGACCAGTAAAGTTCCTCAAGCCCAGTACAGTTCCTCCAGACCAGTACAGTTCCTCAAGTCCAGTACAGTTCCTCAAGCCCAGTACAGTTCCTCCAGACCAGTAAAGTTCCTCAAGCCCAGTACAGTTCCTCAAGCCCAGTACATTTCCTCCAGACCAGTAAAGTTCCTCAAGCCCAGTACAGTTCCTCCAGACCAGTACAGTCCTCCAGACCAGTACAGGTCCTCAAGCCCAGTACAGTTCCTCCAGACCAGTACAGTTCCTCAAGCCCAGTACAGTTCCTCCAGACCAGTACAGTTCCTCCAGCCCAGTACAGTTCCTCAAGCCCAGTACAGGTCCTCAAGCCCAGTACAGTTCCTTCAGACCAGTACAGTTCCTCAAGCCCAGTACAGTTCCTCCAGACCAGTACAGTTCCTCAAGCCCAGTACAGTTCCTCCAGACCAGTAAAGTTCCTCAAGCCCAGTACAGTTCCTCAAGCCCAGTACAGTTCCTCAAGCCCGTACAGTTCCTCCAGACCAGTACAGTTCCTCCAGACCAGTACAGGTCCTCAAGCCCAGTACAGTTCCTCCAGACCAGTACAGTTCCTCCAGACCAGTACAGTTCCTCAAACCCAGTACAGTTCCTCCAGACCACTGCAGTTCCTCCAGACCAGTACAGTTCCTCCAGACCAGTACAGTTCCTCAAGCCCAGTACAGGTCCTCCAGACCAGTACAGTTCCTCCAGCCCAGTACAGTTCCTCAAGCCCAGTACAGTTCCTCAAGCCCAGTACAGTTCCTCCAGACCAGTACAGGTCCTCCAGACCACTGCAGTTACTCCAGACCAGTACAGTTCCTCCAGACCAGTACAGTTCCTCAAGCCCAGTACAGGTCCTCAAGCCCAGTACAGTTCCTCCAGACCAGTACAGTTCCTCAAGCACAGTACAGTTCCTCCAGACCAGTACAGTTCCTCCAGACCAGTATAGTTCCTCCAGACCAGTACAGTTCCTCCAACCCAGTACAGTTCCTCCAACCCAGTACATTTCCTCCAACCCAGTACAGTTCCTCCAACCCAGTACAGTTCCTGCAACCCAGTACATTTCCTCCAACCCAGTACAGTTCCTCCAGCCCAGTACAATTCCTCCAACCCAGTACAGTTCCTCCAACCCAGTACAGTTCCTCCAACCCAGTACATTTCCTCCAACTCAGTACAGTTCCTCCAGACCAGTATAGTTCCACAAGCCCAGTACAGTTCCTCCAGACCAGTACAGTTCCTCCAGACCAGTACAGTTCCTCAAGCCCAGTACAGTTCCTCCAGACCAGTATAGTTCCTCAAGCCCAGTACAGTTCCTCCAGACCAGTAGAGTTCCTCAAGCCGAGTACATTTCCTCCAGACCAGTACAGTTCCTCAAGCCCAGTACAGTTCCTCCAGACCAGTACAGTTCCTCCAGACCAGTACAGTTCCTCCAGCCCAGTACAGTTCCTCAAGCCCAGTACAGCTCCTCAAGCCCAGTACAGTTCCTTCAGACCAGTACAGTTCCTCAAGCCCAGTACAGTTCCTCCAGACCAGTACAGTTCCTCAAGCCCAGTACAGTTCCTCCAGACCAGTAAAGTTCCTCAAACCCAGTACAGTTCCCCAAGCCCAGTACAGTTCCTCAAGCCCGTACAGTTCCTCCAGACCAGTACAGTTCCTCCAGGCCAGTACAGTTCCTCCAGACCAGTACAGGTCCTCAAGCCCAGTACAGTTCCTCCAGACAAGTACAGTTCCTCCAGACCAGTACAGTTCCTCAAGCCCAGTACAGTTCCTCCAGACCAGTACAGTTCCTCCAGACCACTGCAGTTCCTCCAGACCAGTACAGTTCCTCCAGACCAGTACATTTCCTCCAGACCAGTACAGTTCCTCAAGCCCAGTACAGGTCCTCCAGACCAGTACAGTTCCTCCAGACCAGTACAGTTCCTCAAGCCCAGTACAGTTCCTCAAGCCCAGTACAGTTCCTCCAGACCAGTACAGGTCCTCCAGACCACTGCAGTTCCTCCAGACCAGTACAGTTCCTCCAAACCAGTACAGTTCCTCAAGCCCAGTACAGGTCCTCCAGACCAGTACAGTTCCTCAAGCCCAGTACAGTTCCTCCAGACCAGTACAGTTCCTCAAGCACAGTACAGTTCCTCCAGACCAGTATAGTTCATCAAGCCCAGTACAGTTCCTCCAGACCAGTACAGTTCCTCCAACCCAGTACATTTCCTCCAACCCAGTACAGTTCCTCCAACCCAGTACAGTTCCTCCAGCCCAGTACAGTTCCTCCAGACCAGTACAGTTCCACAAGCCCAGTACAGTTCCTCCAGAACAGTACAGTTCCTCAAGCCCAGTACAGTTCCTCAAGCCCAGTACAGTTCCTCAAGCCCAGTACAGTTCCTCAAGCCCAGTACATTTCCTCCAGACCAGTAAAGTTCCTCAAGCCCAGTACAGTTCCTCCAGACCAGTACAGTTCCTCCAGCCCAGTACAGTTCCTCAAGCCCAGTACAGCTCCTCAAGCCCAGTACAGTTCCTTCAGACCAGTACAGTTCCTCAAGCCCAGTACAGTTCCTCCAGACCAGTACAGTTCCTCAAGCCCAGTACAGTTCCTCCAGACCAGTAAAGTTCCTCAAACCCAGTACAGTTCCTCAAGCCCAGTACAGTTCCTCAAGCCCGTACAGTTCCTCCAGACCAGTACAGTTCCTCCAGGCCAGTACAGTTCCTCCAGACCAGTACAGGTCCTCAAGCCCTGTACAGTTCCTCCAGACAAGTACAGTTCCTCCAGACCAGTACAGTTCCTCAAGCCCAGTATAGTTCCTCCAGACCAGTACAGTTCCTCCAGACCACTGCAGTTCCTCCAGACCAGTACAGTTCCTCCAGACCAATACATTTCCTCCAGACCAGTACAGTTCCTCAAGCCCAGTACAGGTCCTCCAGACCAGTACAGTTCCTCCAGACCAGTACAGTTCCTCAAGCCCAGTACAGTTCCTCAAGCCCAGTACAGTTCCTCCAGACCAGTACAGGTCCTCCAGACCACTGCAGTTCCTCCAGACCAGTACAGTTCCTCCAAACCAGTACAGTTCCTCAAGCCCAGTACAGGTCCTCCAGACCAGTACAGTTCCTCAAGCCCAGTACAGTTCCTCCAGACCAGTACAGTTCCTCAAGCACAGTACAGTTCCTCCAGACCAGTATAGTTCATCAAGCCCAGTACAGTTCCTCCAGACCAGTACAGTTCCTCCAACCCAGTACATTTCCTCCAACCCAGTACAGTTCCTCCAACCCAGTACAGTTCCTCCAGCCCAGTACAGTTCCTCCAGACCAGTACAGTTCCACAAGCCCAGTACAGTTCCTCCAGAACAGTACAGTTCCTCAAGCCCAGTACAGTTCCTCAAGTCCAGTACAGTTCCTCAAGCCCAGTACAGTTCCTCAAGCCCAGTACAGTTCCTCAAGCCCAGTACATTTCCTCCAGACCAGTAAAGTTCCTCAAGCCCAGTACAGTTCCTCCAGACCAGTACAGTCCTCCAGACCAGTACAGGTCCTCAAGCCCAGTACAGTTCCTCCAGACCAGTACAGTTCCTCAAGCCCAGTACAGTTCCTCCAGACCAGTACAGTTCCTCCAGCCCAGTACAGTTCCTCAAGCCCAGTACAGGTCCTCAAGCCCAGTACAGTTCCTTCAGACCAGTACAGTTCCTCAAGCCCAGTACAGTTCCTCCAGACCAGTACAGTTCCTCAAGCCCAGTACAGTTCCTCCAGACCAGTAAAGTTCCTCAAGCCCAGTACAGTTCCTCAAGCCCAGTACAGTTCCTCAAGCCCGTACAGTTCCTCCAGACCAGTACAGTTCCTCCAGACCAGTACAGGTCCTCAAGCCCAGTACAGTTCCTCCAGGCCAGTACAGTTCCTCCAGACCAGTACAGTTCCTCCAGACCAGTACAGTTCCTCCAGACCAGTACAGTTCCTCAAGCCCAGTACAGTTCCTCCAGACCACTGCAGTTCCTCCAGACCAGTACAGTTCCTCCAGACCAGTACAGTTCCTCAAGCCCAGTACAGGCCCTCCAGACCAGTACAGGCCCTCCAGACCAGTACAGTTCCTCCAGCCCAGTACAGTTCCTCAAGCCCAGTACAGTTCCTCAAGCCCAGTACAGTTCCTCCAGACCAGTACAGGTCCTCCAGACCACTGCAGTTCCTCCAGACCAGTACAGTTCCTCCAGACCAGTACAGTTCCTCAAGCCCAGTACAGGTCCTCAAGCCCAGTACAGTTCCTCCAGACCAGTACAGTTCCTCAAGCACAGTACAGTTCCTCCAGACCAGTATAGTTCATCAAGCCCAGTACAGTTCCTCCAGACCAGTACATTTCCTCCAACCCAGTACAGTTCCTCCAACCCAGTACAGTTCCTGCAACCCAGTACATTTCCTCCAACCCAGTACAGTTCCTCCAGCCCAGTACAATTCCTCCAACCCAGTACAGTTCCTCCAACCCAGTACAGTTCCTCCAACCCAGTACATTTCCTCCAACTCAGTACAGTTCCTCCAGACCAGTATAGTTCCACAAGCCCAGTACAGTTCCTCCAGACCAGTACAGTTCCTCCAGACCAGTACAGTTCCTCAAGCCCAGTACAGTTCCTCCAGACCAGTATAGTTCCTCAAGCCCAGTACAGTTCCTCCAGACCAGTAGAGTTCCTCAAGCCGAGTACATTTCCTCCAGACCAGTACAGTTCCTCAAGCCCAGTACAGTTCCTCCAGACCAGTACAGTTCCTCCAGACCAGTACAGTTCCTCCAGCCCAGTACAGTTCCTCAAGCCCAGTACAGCTCCTCAAGCCCAGTACAGTTCCTTCAGACCAGTACAGTTCCTCAAGCCCAGTACAGTTCCTCCAGACCAGTACAGTTCCTCAAGCCCAGTACAGTTCCTCCAGACCAGTAAAGTTCCTCAAACCCAGTACAGTTCCTCAAGCCCAGTACAGTTCCTCAAGCCCGTACAGTTCCTCCAGACCAGTACAGTTCCTCCAGGCCAGTACAGTTCCTCCAGACCAGTACAGGTCCTCAAGCCCAGTACAGTTCCTCCAGACAAGTACAGTTCCTCCAGACCAGTACAGTTCCTCAAGCCCAGTACAGTTCCTCCAGACCAGTACAGTTCCTGAAGCACAGTACAGTTCCTCCAGACCAGTATAGTTCATCAAGCCCAGTACAGTTCCTCCAGACCAGTACAGTTCCTCCAACCCAGTACATTTCCTCCAACCCAATACATTTCCTCCAACCCAGTACAGTTCCTCCAACCCAGTACAGTTCCTCCAGCCCAGTACAGTTCCTCCAGACCAGTACAGTTCCACAAGCCCAGTACAGTTCCTCCAGAACAGTACAGTTCCTCCAGACCAGTACAGTTCCTCAAGCCCAGTACAGTTCCTCAAGCCCAGTACAGTTCCTCCAGACCAGTAGAGTTCCTCAAGCCCAGTACAGTTCCTCCAGACCAGTACAGTAACTCAAGCCCAGTACAGTTCCTCCAGACCAGTACAGTTCATCCAGACCAGTACAGTTCCTCCAGACCAGTACAGTTCCTCAAGCACAGTACAGTTCCTCCAGACCAGTACAGTTCCTCCAGACCAGTACAGTTCCTCAATCCCAGTACAGTTCCTCCAGACCAGTACAGTTCCTCAAGCCCAGTACAGTTCCTCCAGACCAGTACAGTTCCTCCAGACCAGTACAGTCCCTCAAGCCCAGTACAGTCCCTCAAGCCCAGTACAGTCCCTCAAGCCCAGTACAGTTCCTCCAGACCAGTAAAGTTCCTCAAGCCCAGTACAGTTCCTCAAGCCCAGTACAGTTCCTCCAGCCCAGTACAGTTCCTCAAGCCCAGTACAGTTCCTCCAGACCAGTACAGTTCCTCAAGCCCAGTACAGTTCCTCCAGACCAGTACAGTTCCTCAAGCCCAGTACAGTTCCTCCAGACCAGTACAGTTCCTCAAGCCCAGTACAGTTCCTGAAGCCCAGTACAGTTCCTCCAGACCAGTAAAGTTCCTCAAGCCCAGTACAGTTCCTCCAGACAAGTACAGTTCGTTCCAGCCCAGTACAGTTCCTACAGACCAGTACAGTTCCTCAAGCCCAGTACAGTTCCTCCAGACCAGTACAGTTCCTCCAGACCAGTACAGTTCCTCAAGCCCAGTACAGTTCCTACAGACCAGTAAATTTCCTCAAGCCCAGTACAGTTCCAGCAGACCAGTACAGTTCCTCAAGCACAGTACTGTTCCTCAAGCCCAGTACAGTTCCTCCAGCCCAGTACAGTTCCTCAAGCCCAGAACAGTTCCTCCAGACCAGTAAAGTTCCTCAAGCCCAGTACAGTTCCTCCAGACCAGTACAGTTCCTCAAGTCCAGTACAGTTCCTCAAGCCCAGTACAGTTCCTCCAGACCAGTAAAGTTCCTCAAGCCCAGTACAGTTCCTCAAGCCCAGTACATTTCCTCCAGACCAGTAAAGTTCCTCAAGCCCAGTACAGTTCCTCCAGACCAGTACAGTCCTCCAGACCAGTACAGGTCCTCAAGCCCAGTACAGTTCCTCCAGACCAGTACAGTTCCTCAAGCCCAGTACAGTTCCTCCAGACCAGTACAGTTCCTCCAGCCCAGTACAGTTCCTCAAGCCCAGTACAGGTCCTCAAGCCCAGTACAGTTCCTTCAGACCAGTACAGTTCCTCAAGCCCAGTACAGTTCCTCCAGACCAGTACAGTTCCTCAAGCCCAGTACAGTTCCTCCAGACCAGTAAAGTTCCTCAAGCCCAGTACAGTTCCTCAAGCCCAGTACAGTTCCTCAAGCCCGTACAGTTCCTCCAGACCAGTACAGTTCCTCCAGACCAGTACAGGTCCTCAAGCCCAGTACAGTTCCTCCAGACCAGTACAGTTCCTCCAGACCAGTACAGTTCCTCAAACCCAGTACAGTTCCTCCAGACCACTGCAGTTCCTCCAGACCAGTACAGTTCCTCCAGACCAGTACAGTTCCTCAAGCCCAGTACAGGTCCTCCAGACCAGTACAGTTCCTCCAGCCCAGTACAGTTCCTCAAGCCCAGTACAGTTCCTCAAGCCCAGTACAGTTCCTCCAGACCAGTACAGGTCCTCCAGACCACTGCAGTTACTCCAGACCAGTACAGTTCCTCCAGACCAGTACAGTTCCTCAAGCCCAGTACAGGTCCTCAAGCCCAGTACAGTTCCTCCAGACCAGTACAGTTCCTCAAGCACAGTACAGTTCCTCCAGACCAGTACAGTTCCTCCAGACCAGTATAGTTCCTCCAGACCAGTACAGTTCCTCCAACCCAGTACAGTTCCTCCAACCCAGTACATTTCCTCCAACCCAGTACAGTTCCTCCAGCCCAGTACAGTTCCTCCAACCCAGTACAGTTCCTCCAACCCAGTATAGTTCCTCCAACCCAGTACATTTCCTCCAACCCAGTACAGTTCCTCCAGACCAGTATAGTTCCACAAGCCCAGTACAGTTCCTCCAGCCCAGTACAGTTCCTCAAGCCCAGAACAGTTCCTCCAGACCAGTAAAGTTCCTCAAGCCCAGTACAGTTCCTCCAGACCAGTACAGTTCCTCAAGTCCAGTACAGTTCCTCAAGCCCAGTACAGTTCCTCAAGCCCAGTACAGTTCCTCAAGCCCAGTACATTTCCTCCAGACCAGTAAAGTTCCTCAAGCCCAGTACAGTTCCTCCAGACCAGTACAGTCCTCCAGACCAGTACAGGTCCTCAAGCCCAGTACAGTTCCTCCAGACCAGTACAGTTCCTCAAGCCCAGTACAGTTCCTCCAGACCAGTACAGTTCCTCCAGCCCAGTACAGTTCCTCAAGCCCAGTACAGGTCCTCAAGCCCAGTACAGTTCCTTCAGACCAGTACAGTTCCTCAAGCCCAGTACAGTTCCTCCAGACCAGTACAGTTCCTCAAGCCCAGTACAGTTCCTCCAGACCAGTAAAGTTCCTCAAGCCCAGTACAGTTCCTCAAGCCCAGTACAGTTCCTCAAGCCCGTACAGTTCCTCCAGACCAGTACAGTTCCTCCAGACCAGTACAGGTCCTCAAGCCCAGTACAGTTCCTCCAGGCCAGTACAGTTCCTCCAGACCAGTACAGTTCCTCCAGACCAGTACAGTTCCTCAAGCCCAGTACAGTTCCTCCAGACCACTGCAGTTCCTCCAGACCAGTACAGTTCCTCCAGACCAGTACAGTTCCTCAAGCCCAGTACAGGCCCTCCAGACCAGTACAGGCCCTCCAGACCAGTACAGTTCCTCCAGCCCAGTACAGTTCCTCAAGCCCAGTACAGTTCCTCAAGCCCAGTACAGTTCCTCCAGACCAGTACAGGTCCTCCAGACCACTGCAGTTCCTCCAGACCAGTACAGTTCCTCCAGACCAGTACAGTTCCTCAAGCCCAGTACAGGTCCTCAAGCCCAGTACAGTTCCTCCAGACCAGTACAGTTCCTCAAGCACAGTACAGTTCCTCCAGACCAGTATAGTTCATCAAGCCCAGTACAGTTCCTCCAGACCAGTACATTTCCTCCAACCCAGTACAGTTCCTCCAACCCAGTACAGTTCCTGCAACCCAGTACATTTCCTCCAACCCAGTACAGTTCCTCCAGCCCAGTACAATTCCTCCAACCCAGTACAGTTCCTCCAACCCAGTACAGTTCCTCCAACCCAGTACATTTCCTCCAACTCAGTACAGTTCCTCCAGACCAGTATAGTTCCACAAGCCCAGTACAGTTCCTCCAGACCAGTACAGTTCCTCCAGACCAGTACAGTTCCTCAAGCCCAGTACAGTTCCTCCAGACCAGTATAGTTCCTCAAGCCCAGTACAGTTCCTCCAGACCAGTAGAGTTCCTCAAGCCGAGTACATTTCCTCCAGACCTGTACAGTTCCTCAAGCCCAGTACAGTTCCTCCAGACCAGTACAGTTCCTCCAGACCAGTACAGTTCCTCCAGCCCAGTACAGTTCCTCAAGCCCAGTACAGCTCCTCAAGCCCAGTACAGTTCCTTCAGACCAGTACAGTTCCTCAAGCCCAGTACAGTTCCTCCAGACCAGTACAGTTCCTCAAGCCCAGTACAGTTCCTCCAGACCAGTAAAGTTCCTCAAACCCAGTACAGTTCCTCAAGCCCAGTACAGTTCCTCAAGCCCGTACAGTTCCTCCAGACCAGTACAGTTCCTCCAGGCCAGTACAGTTCCTCCAGACCAGTACAGGTCCTCAAGCCCAGTACAGTTCCTCCAGACAAGTACAGTTCCTCCAGACCAGTACAGTTCCTCAAGCCCAGTACAGTTCCTCCAGACCAGTACAGTTCCTCCAGACCACTGCAGTTCCTCCAGACCAGTACAGTTCCTCCAGACCAGTACATTTCCTCCAGACCAGTACAGTTCCTCAAGCCCAGTACAGGTCCTCCAGACCAGTACAGTTCCTCCAGACCAGTACAGTTCCTCAAGCCCAGTACAGTTCCTCAAGCCCAGTACAGTTCCTCCAGACCAGTACAGGTCCTCCAGACCACTGCAGTTCCTCCAGACCAGTACAGTTCCTCCAAACCAGTACAGTTCCTCAAGCCCAGTACAGGTCCTCCAGACCAGTACAGTTCCTCAAGCCCAGGACAGTTCCTCCAGACCAGTACAGTTCCTCAAGCACAGTACAGTTCCTCCAGACCAGTATAGTTCATCAAGCCCAGTACAGTTCCTCCAGACCAGTACAGTTCCTCCAACCCAGTACATTTCCTCCAACCCAGTACAGTTCCTCCAACCCAGTACAGTTCCTCCAGCCCAGTACAGTTCCTCCAGACCAGTACAGTTCCACAAGCCCAGTACAGTTCCTCCAGAACAGTACAGTTCCTCAAGCCCAGTACAGTTCCTCAAGCCCAGTACAGTTCCTCCAGACCAGTAGAGTTCCTCAAGCCCAGTACAGTTCCTGCAGACCAGTACAGTTCCTCAAGCCCAGTACAGTTCGTCCAGACCAGTACAGTTCCTCCAGACCAGTACAGTTCCTCAAGCACAGTACAGTTCCTCCAGACCAGTACAGTTCCTCCAGACCAGTACAGTTCCTCAATCCCAGTACAGTTCCTCCAGACCAGTACAGTTCCTCAAGCCCAGTACAGTTCCTCCAGACCAGTACAGTTCCTCCAGACCAGTACAGTTCCTCAAGCCCAGTACAGTCCCTCAAGCCCAGTACAGTCCCTCAAGCCCAGTACAGTTCCTCCAGACCAGTAAAGTTCCTCAAGCCCAGTACAGTTCCTCAAGCCCAGTACAGTTCCTCCAGCCCAGTACAGTTCCTCAAGCCCAGTACAGTTCCTCAAGCCCAGTACAGTTCCTCCAGACCAGTACAGTTCCTCAAGCCCAGTACAGTTCCTCCAGACCAGTACAGTTCCTCAAGCCCAGTACAGTTCCTCAAGCCCAGTACAGTTCCTCAAGCCCAGTACAGTTCCTCCAGACCAGTAAAGTTCCTCAAGCCCAGTACAGTTCCTCCAGACAAGTACAGTTCCTCAAGCCCAGTACAGTTCCTCAAGCCCAGTACAGTTCCTACAGACCAGTACAGTTCCTCAAGCCCAGTACAGTTCCTCCAGACCAGTACAGTTCCTCCAGACCAGTACAGTTCCTCAAGCCCAGTACAGTTCCTCAAGCCCAGTACAGTTCCTCCAGACCAGTACAGTTCCTCAAGCACAGTACAGTTCCTCAAGCCCAGTACAGTTCCACCAGCCCAGTACAGTTCCTCCAGCCCAGTACAGTTCCTCAAGCCCAGAACAGTTCCTCCAGACCAGTAAAGTTCCTCAAGCCCAGTACAGTTCCTCCAGACCAATACAGTTCCTCAAGCCCAGTACAGTTCCTACAGACCAGTAAATTTCCTCCAGACCAGTACAGTTCCTCCAGACCAGTACAGTTCCTCAAGCACAGTACAGTTCCTCCAGCCCAGTAAAGTTCCTCAAGCCCAGTACAGTTCCTCCAGACCAGTACAGTTCCTCAAGACCAGTACAGTTCCTCAAGCCCAGTACAGTTCCTCCAGACCAGTAAAGTTCCACAAACCCAGTACAGTTCCTCAAGCCCAGTACATTTCCTCCAGACCAGTAAAGTTCCTCAAGCCCAGTACAGTTCCTCCAGCCCAGTACAGTTCCTCCAACCCAGTACAGTCCTCCAGCCCAGTACAGTTCCTCAAGCCCAGTACAGGTCCTCAAGCCCAGTACCGTTCCTCAAGCCCAATACAGTTCCTCCAGCCCAGTACAGTTCCTCCATCCCAGTACAGTTCCTCAAGCCCAGTACATTTCCTCCAGACCAGTAAAGTTCCTCAAGCCCAGTACAGTTCCTCCAGCCCAGTACAGTTCCTCCAACCCAGTACAGTCCTCCAGCCCAGTACAGTTCCTCAAGCCCAGTACAGGTCCTCAAGCCTAGTACCGTTCCTCAAGCCCAATACAGTTCCTCCAGCCCAGTACAGTTCCTCCATCCCAGTACAGTTCCTCAAGCCCAGTACAGTTCCTCCAACCCAGTACAGTCCTCCAGCCCAGTACAGTTCCTCCAGACCAGTACAGTTCCTCAAGACCAGTACAGTTCCTCAAGCCCAGTACAGTTCCTCCAGCCCAGTACAGTTCCTCCAGCCCAGTACAGTTCCTCCAACCCAGTACAGTCCTCCAGCCCAGTACAGTTCCTCCAGACCAGTACAGTTCCTCAAGACCAGTACAGTTCCTCAAGCCCAGTACAGTTCCTCCAGACCAGTAAAGTTCCTCAAACCCAGTACAGTTCCTCAAGCCCAGTACATTTCCTCCAGACCAGTAAAGTTCCTCAAGCCCAGTACAGTTCCTCCAGCCCAGTACAGTTCCTCCAACCCAGTACAGTCCTCCAGCCCAGTACAGTTCCTCAAGCCCAGTACAGGTCCTCAAGCCCAGAACAGTTCCTCCAGACCAGTAAAGTTCCTCAAGCCCAGTACAGTTCCTCCAGACCAATACAGTTCCTCAAGCCCAGTACAGTTCCTACAGACCAGGAAATTTCCTCAAGCCCAGTACAGTTCCTCCAGACCAGTACAGTTCCTCAAGCACAGTACAGTTCCTCCAGACCAGTACAGTTCCTCCAGACCAGTACAGTTCCTCAAGCCCAGTACAGTCCCTCAAGCCCAGTACAGTCCCTCAAGCCCAGTACAGTTCCTCCAGACCAGTAAAGTTCCTCAAGCCCAGTACAGTTCCTCAAGCCCAGTACAGTTCCTCCAGCCCAGTACAGTTCCTCAAGCCCAGTACAGTTCCTCAAGCCCAGTACAGTTCCTCCAGACCAGTACAGTTCCTCAAGCCCAGTACAGTTCCTCCAGACCAGTACAGTTCCTCAAGCCCAGTACAGTTCCTCAAGCCCAGTACAGTTCCTCCAGACCAGTAAAGTTCCTCAAGCCCAGTACAGTTCCTCCAGACAAGTACAGTTCCTCAAGCCCAGTACAGTTCCTCAAGCCCAGTACAGTTCCTACAGACCAGTACAGTTCCTCAAGCCCAGTACAGTTCCTCCAGACCAGTACAGTTCCTCCAGACCAGTACAGTTCCTCAAGCCCAGTACAGTTCCTCAAGCCCAGTACAGTTCCTCCAGACCAGTACAGTTCCTCAAGCACAGTACAGTTCCTCAAGCCCAGTACAGTTCCACCAGCCCAGTACAGTTCCTCCAGCCCAGTACAGTTCCTCAAGCCCAGAACAGTTCCTCCCGACCAGTAAAGTTCCTCAAGCCCAGTACAGTTCCTCCAGACCAATACAGTTCCTCAAGCCCAGTACAGTTCCTACAGACCAGTAAATTTCCTCCAGACCAGTACAGTTCCTCCAGACCAGTACAGTTCCTCAAGCACAGTACAGTTCCTCCAGCCCAGTAAAGTTCCTCAAGCCCAGTACAGTTCCTCCAGACCAGTACAGTTCCTCAAGACCAGTACAGTTCCTCAAGCCCAGTACAGTTCCTCCAGACCAGTAAAGTTCCTCAAACCCAGTACAGTTCCTCAAGCCCAGTACATTTCCTCCAGACCAGTAAAGTTCCTCAAGCCCAGTACAGTTCCTCCAGCCCAGTACAGTTCCTCCAACCCAGTACAGTCCTCCAGCCCAGTACAGTTCCTCAAGCCCAGTACAGGTCCTCAAGCCCAGTACCGTTCCTCAAGCCCAATACAGTTCCTCCAGCCCAGTACAGTTCCTCCATCCCAGTACAGTTCCTCAAGCCCAGTACATTTCCTCCAGACCAGTAAAGTTCCTCAAGCCCAGTACAGTTCCTCCAGCCCAGTACAGTTCCTCCAACCCAGTACAGTCCTCCAGCCCAGTACAGTTCCTCAAGCCCAGTACAGGTCCTCAAGCCTAGTACCGTTCCTCAAGCCCAATACAGTTCCTCCAGCCCAGTACAGTTCCTCCATCCCAGTACAGTTCCTCAAGCCCAGTACAGTTCCTCCAACCCAGTACAGTCCTCCAGCCCAGTACAGTTCCTCCAGACCAGTACAGTTCCTCAAGACCAGTACAGTTCCTCAAGCCCAGTACAGTTCCTCCAGCCCAGTACAGTTCCTCCAGCCCAGTACAGTTCCTCCAACCCAGTACAGTCGTCCAGCCCAGTACAGTTCCTCCAGACCAGTACAGTTCCTCAAGACCAGTACAGTTCCTCAAGCCCAGTACAGTTCCTCCAGACCAGTAAAGTTCCTCAAACCCAGTACAGTTCCTCAAGCCCAGTACATTTCCTCCAGACCAGTAAAGTTCCTCAAGCCCAGTACAGTTCCTCCAGCCCAGTACAGTTCCTCCAACCCAGTACAGTCCTCCAGCCCAGTACAGTTCCTCAAGCCCAGTACAGGTCCTCAAGCCCAGAACAGTTCCTCCAGACCAGTAAAGTTCCTCAAGCCCAGTACAGTTCCTCCAGACCAATACAGTTCCTCAAGCCCAGTACAGTTCCTACAGACCAGTAAATTTCCTCAAGCCCAGTACAGTTCCTCCAGACCAGTACAGTTCCTCAAGCACAGTACAGTTCCTCAAGCCCAGTACAGTTCCTCCAGCCCAGTACAGTTCCTCAAGCCCAGAACAGTTCCTCCAGACCAGTAAAGTTCCTCAAGCCCAGTACAGTTCCTCCAGACCAGTACAGTTCCTCAAGACCAGTACAGTTCCTCAAGCCCAGTACAGTTCCTCCAGACCAGTAAAGTTCCTCAAACCCAGTACAGTTCCTCAAGCCCAGTACATTTCCTCCAGACCAGTAAAGTTCCTCAAGCCCAGTACAGTTCCTCCAGACCAGTACAGTCCTCCAGACCAGTACAGGTCCTCAAGCCCACTACAGTTCCTCCAGCCCAGTACAGTTCCTCCAGCCCAGTACAGTTCCTCCAACCCAGTACAGTCCTCCAGCCCAGTACAGTTCCTCAAGCCCAGTACAGGTCCTCAAGCCCAGTACCGTTCCTCAAGCCCAATACAGTTCCTCCAGCCCAGTACAGTTCCTCAAGCCCAGTACAGTTCCTTCAGACCAGTAGAGTTCCTCCAGCCCAGTACAGTTCCTCCAGCCCAGTACAGTTCCTCAAACCCAGTACAGTTCCTCAAGCCCAGTACAGTCCCTCAAGCCCAGTACAGTCCCTTCAGACCAGTAAAGTTCCTCCAGCCCAGTACAGTTCCTCCAGCCCAGTACTGTTCCTCAAGCCCAGTACAGTTCCTCAAGCCCAGTACAGTTCCTTCAGACCAGTAAAGTTCCTCAAACCCAGTACAGTTCCTCCAGACCAGTACAGTTCCTCCAGACCAGTACAGTTCCTCCAGAACAGTACAGTTCCTCCAGAACAGTACAGTTCCTCAAGCCCAGTACAGTTCCTCCAGACCAGTACAGTTCCTCAAGCCCAGTACAGTTCCTCAAGCTCAGTACAATTCCTCCAGAACAGTACAGTTCCTCCAGAACAGTACAGTTCCTCCAGACCAGTACAGTTCCTCAAGCCCAGTACAGTTCCTCAAGCCCAGTACAGGTCCTCCAGACCAGTACAGGTCCTCCAGACCAGTACAGGTCCTCCAAACCAGTACAGTTACTCAAGCCCAATACAGTTCCTCCAGCCCAATACACTTCCTCCAGACCAGTACAGATCCTCCAGACCAGTACAGTTCCTCCAGACCAGTACAGTTCCTCAAACCCAGTACAGTTCCTCCAGACCAGTACAGTTCCTCAAGCCCAGTACAGTTCCTCCAGACCAGTACAGTTCCTCAAGCCCAGTACAGTTCCTCCAGACCAGTACAGTTCCTCAAGCCCAGTACAGTTCCTCCAGACCAGTACATTTCCTCCAGACGGGTACAGTTCCTCCAGCCCAGTACAGTTCCTCCAGCCCAGTACAGTTCCTCCAGCCCAGTACAGGTCCTCAAGTCAACTACAGGTCCTCCAGACCAGTACAGGTCCTCCAGTCCAGTACAGTTCCTCCAGCCCAATACAGTTCCTCCAACCCAATACATTTCCTCCAGCCCAGTACAGTTCCTCCAGACCAGTACAGGTCCTCCAGTCCAGTACAGTTCCTCCAGACCAGTACAGTTCCTCCAGACCAGTACAGTTCCTCCAGACCAGTACAGTTCCTCCAGCCCAGTACAGGTCCTCCAGACCAGTACAGTTCATCCAGACCAGTACAGGTCCTCCAGCCCAGTACAGTTCCTCCAGACCAGTACAGTTCCTCCAGACAAGTACAGTTCCTCAAGCCCAGTACAGTTCCTCCAGACCAGTACATTTCCTCCAGCCCAGTACAGTTCCTCCAGACCAGTACAGTTCCTCCAGCCCAGTACAGTTCCTCCAGACCAGTAAAGTTCCTAAAGCCCAGTACAGTTCCTCCAGCCCAGTACAGTTCCTCCAGACCAGTACAGTTCCTCAAGCCCAGTACAGTTCCTCCAGACCAGTACAGTTCCTCCAGACCAGTAAAGTTCCTCCAGACCAGTACAGTTCCTCCAGACCAGTACAGTTCCTCAAGCCCAGTACAGTTCCTCAAGCCCAGTACAGTTCCTCCAGACCAGTACAGGTCCTCCAGACCAGTACAGTTCCTCCAGCCCAGTACAGTTCCTCAAGCCCAGTACAGTTCCTCCAGACGAGTACAGTTCTTCCAGCCCAGTACAGTTTCTCCAACCCAGTACACTTCCTCCAGCCCAGTACAGGTCCTCCAGTCAAGTACAGTTCCTCCAGACCAGTACCAGTCCTCCAGACCAGTACAGTTCCTCCAGACCAGTACAGATCCTCCAGACCAGTACAGTTCCTCCAGACCAGTACAGGTACTCCAGACCAGTACAGTTCCTCCAGCCCAGTACAGTTCCTCCAGCCCAGTACAGTTCCTCAAGCCCAGTACAGTTCCTCCAGCCCAGTACAGTTCCTCAAGCCCAGAACAGGTCCTCCAGACCAGTACAGTTCCTCCAGACCAGTACAGTTCCTCAAGCCCAGTCCAGTTCCTATAGCCCAGAACAGTTCCTCAAGCCCAGTACAGTTCCTCAAGCCCAGTACAGTTCTTCCAGACCAGTACTGTTCCTCAAGCCCAGTACAGTTCCTCCAGCCCAGTATAGTTCCTCAAGCCCAGTACAGTTCCTCCAACCCAGTACAGTTCCTCCAGACCCGTACAGGTCCTCCAGACCAGTACAGTTCCTCCAGCCCAGTACAGTTCCTCCAGACCAGTACAGTTCATCCAGACCAGTACAGTTCCTCCAGACCAGTACAGTTCCTCAAGCCCAGTACAGTTCGTCCAGACCAGTACAGTTCGTCCAGACCAGTACAGTTCCTCCAGACCAGTACAGTTCGTCCAGACCAGTACAGTTCGTCCAGACCAGTACAGTTCCTCAAGCCCAGTACAGTTCCTCCAGACCAGTACAGTTCCTCAAGCCCAGTACAATTCCTCCAGCCCAGTACAGTTCCTCCAACCCAGTACAGTTCCTCCAGACCAGTAAAGTTCCTAAAGCCCAGTACAGTTCCTCCAGCCCAGTACAGTTCCTCCAGACCAGTAAAGGTCCTCCAGACCAGTACAGTTCCTCCAGCCCAGTACAGTTCCTCCAGACCAGTAAAGTTCCTCCAGCGCAGTACAGTTCCTCAAGCCCAGTACAGTTCCTCAAGCCCAGTACAGTTCCTCCAACCCAGTACAGTTCCTCCAGACCCGTACAGGTCCTCCAGACCAGTACAGTTCCTCCAGCCCAGTACAGTTCCTCCAGCCCAGTACAGTTCCTCCAGACCAGTACAGTTCCTCCAGACCAGTACAGTTCCTCAAGACCAGTACAGTTCCTCCAGCCCAGTACAGTTCCACAAGCCCAGTACAGTTCCTCCAGACCAGTACAGTTCCTCCAGACCAGTACAGTTCCTCCAGACCAGTACAGTTCGTCCAGACCAGTACAGTTCCTCAAGCCCAGTACAGTTCCTCCAGACCAGTACAGTTCCTCAAGCCCAGTACAGTTCCTCCAGACCAGTACAGTTCCTCCAGACCAGTACAGTTCCTCCAGACCAGTTCAGTTCCTCCAGACCAGTACAGTTCCTCAAGCCCAGTACAGTTCCTCCAGACCAGTACAGTTCCTCAAGCCCAGTACAGTTCCTCCAGACCAGTACAGTTCCTCAAGCCCAGTACAGTTCCTCCAACCCAGTACAGTTCCTCCAGACCCGTACAGGTCCTCCAGACCAGTACAGTTCCTCCAGCCCAGTACAGTTCCTCCAGACCAGTACAGTTCATCCAGACCAGTACAGTTCCTCCAGACCAGTACAGTTCCTCAAGCCCAGTACAGTTCGTCCAGACCAGTACAGTTCGTCCAGACCAGTACAGTTCCTCCAGACCAGTACAGTTCGTCCAGACCAGTACAGTTCCTCAAGCCCAGTACAGTTCCTCCAGACCAGTACAGTTCCTCAAGCCCAGTACAATTCCTCCAGCCCAGTACAGTTCCTCCAACCCAGTACAGTTCCTCCAGACCAGTAAAGTTCCTAAAGCCCAGTACAGTTCCTCCAGCCCAGTACAGTTCCTCCAGACCAGTAAAGGTCCTCCAGACCAGTACAGTTCCTCCAGCCCAGTACAGTTCCTCCAGACCAGTAAAGTTCCTCCAGCGCAGTACAGTTCCTCAAGCCCAGTACAGTTCCTCAAGCCCAGTACAGTTCCTCCAACCCAGTACAGTTCCTCCAGACCCGTACAGGTCCTCCAGACCAGTACAGTTCCTCCAGCCCAGTACAGTTCCTCCAGCCCAGTACAGTTCCTCCAGACCAGTACAGTTCCTCCAGACCAGTACAGTTCCTCAAGACCAGTACAGTTCCTCCAGCCCAGTACAGTTCCACAAGCCCAGTACAGTTCCTCCAGACCAGTACAGTTCCTCCAGACCAGTACAGTTCCTCCAGACCAGTACAGTTCGTCCAGACCAGTACAGTTCCTCAAGCCCAGTACAGTTCCTCCAGACCAGTACAGTTCCTCAAGCCCAGTACAGTTCCTCCAGACCAGTACAGTTCCTCCAGACCAGTACAGTTCCTCCAGACCAGTTCAGTTCCTCCAGACCAGTACAGTTCCTCAAGCCCAGTACAGTTCCTCCAGACCAGTACAGTTCCTCAAGCCCAGTACAGTTCCTCCAGACCAGTACAGTTCCTCCAGACCAGTAAAGTTCCTCCAGACCAGTACAGTTCCTCCAGACCAGTACAGTTCCTCAAGCCCAGTACATTTCCTCAAGCCCAGTACAGTTCCTCCAGACCAGTATAGTTCCTCAAGCCCAGTACAGTTCCTCCAGACCATTACAGTTCCTCCAGACCAGTACAGTTCCTCAAGCCCAGTACAGTTCCTCAAGACCAGTACAGTTCCTCCAGACCAGTAAAGTTCCTCAAGCCCAGTACAGTTCCTCAAGCCCAGTACAGTTCCTCCAGCCCAGTACAGTTCCTCCAGACCAGTACAGTTCCTCCAGACCAGTACAGTTCCTCAAGCCCAGTACAGTTCCTCCAGACCAGTATAGTTCCTCAAGCCCAGTACAGTTCCTCCAGACAGTTCCTCCAGACCAGTACAGTTCCTCAAGCCCAGTACAGTTCCTCAAGCCCAGTACAGTTCCTCCAGACCAGTAAAGTTCCTCAAGCCCAGTACAGTTCCTCCAGACCAGTATAGTTCCTCAAGCCCAGTACAGTTCCTCAAGCCCAGTACTGTTCCTCCAGACCAGTATAGTTCCTCCAGCCCAGTACAGTTCCTCCAGACCAGTACAGTTCCTCCAGACCAGTACAGTTCCTCCAAACCAGTAAAGTTCCTCAAGCCCAGTACAGTTCCTCCAGACCAGTATAGTTCCTCAAGCCCAGTACAGTTCCTCAAGCCCAGTACAGTTCCTCCAGACCAGTACAGTTCCTCAAGCCCAGTACAGTTCCTCCAGCCCAGTACAGTTCCTCAAGCCCAGAACAGTTCCTCCAGACCAGTAAAGTTCCTCAAGCCCAGTACAGTTCCTCCAGACCAGTAACGTTCCTCAAGCCCAGTAAAGTTCCTCAAGCCCAGTACAGTTCCTCAAGCCCAGTACAGTTCCTCCAGACCAGTACAGTTCCTCAAGCCCAGTACAGTTCCTCCAGACCAGTACAGTTCCTCCAGACCAGTACAGTTCCTCATGCCCAGTACAGTTCCTCATGCCCAGTACAGTTCCTCCAGACCAGTACAGTTCCTCAAGCCCAGTACAGTTCCTCCAGACCAGTACAGTTCCTCCAGACCAGTACAGTTCCTCCAGACCAGTACAGTCCTCCAGACCAGTACAGTTCCTCCAGACCAGTACATTTCCTCCAGACCAGTACAGTTCCTCAAGCCCAGTACAGTTCCTCCAGACCAGTACAGTCCTCCAGACCAGTACAGTTCCTCCAGACCAGTACAGTTCCTCCAGACCAGTACAGTTCCTCAAGCCCAGTACAGTTCCTCAAGCCCAGTACAGTTCCTCCAGCCCAGTACAGTCCTCCAGCCCAGTACAGTTCCTCCAGCCCAGTACAGTTCCTCAAGCCCAGTACAGGTCCTCAAGCCCAGTACAGTTCCTCCAGCCCAGTACAGTTCCTCAAGCCCAGTACAGTTCCTCAAGCCCAATACAGTTCCTCCAGCCCAGTACAGTCCTACAGCCCAGTACAGTTCCTCCAACCCAGTACAGTTCCTCAAGCCCAGTACAGGTGCTCAAGCCCAGTACAGTTCCTCCAGCCCAGTACAGTTCCTCAAGCCCAGTACAGTTCCTCCAGCCCAGTACATTTCCTCCAGCCCAGTACAGTTCCTCCAACCCAGTACAGTCCTCCAGCCCAGTACAGTTCCTCCAGCACAGTACAGTTCCTCAAGCCCAGTACAGTTCCTCAAGCCCAATACAGTTCCTCCAGACCAGTACAGTTCCTCCAACCCAGTACAGTCCTCCAGCCCAGTACAGTTCCTCCAGCGCAGTACAGTTCCTCAAGCCCAGTACAGTTCCTCAAGCCCAGTACAGTTCCTCCAACCCAGTACAGTTCCTCCAGACCCGTACAGGTCCTCCAGACCAGTACAGTTCCTCCAGCCCAGTACAGTTCCTCCAGCCCAGTACAGTTCCTCCAGACCAGTACAGTTCCTCCAGACCAGTACAGTTCCTCAAGACCAGTACAGTTCCTCCAGCCCAGTACAGTTCCACAAGCCCAGTACAGTTCCTCCAGACCAGTACAGTTCCTCCAGACCAGTACAGTTCCTCCAGACCAGTACAGTTCGTCCAGACCAGTACAGTTCCTCAAGCCCAGTACAGTTCCTCCAGACCAGTACAGTTCCTCAAGCCCAGTACAGTTCCTCCAGACCAGTACAGTTCCTCCAGACCAGTACAGTTCCTCCAGACCAGTTCAGTTCCTCCAGACCAGTACAGTTCCTCAAGCCCAGTACAGTTCCTCCAGACCAGTACAGTTCCTCAAGCCCAGTACAGTTCCTCCAGACCAGTACAGTTCCTCCAGACCAGTAAAGTTCCTCCAGACCAGTACAGTTCCTCCAGACCAGTACAGTTCCTCAAGCCCAGTACATTTCCTCAAGCCCAGTACAGTTCCTCCAGACCAGTATAGTTCCTCAAGCCCAGTACAGTTCCTCCAGACCAGTACAGTTCCTCCAGACCAGTACAGTTCCTCAAGCCCAGTACAGTTCCTCAAGACCAGTACAGTTCCTCCAGACCAGTAAAGTTCCTCAAGCCCAGTACAGTTCCTCAAGCCCAGTACAGTTCCTCCAGCCCAGTACAGTTCCTCCAGACCAGTACAGTTCCTCCAGACCAGTACAGTTCCTCAAGCCCAGTACAGTTCCTCCAGACCAGTATAGTTCCTCAAGCCCAGTACAGTTCCTCCAGACAGTTCCTCCAGACCAGTACAGTTCCTCAAGCCCAGTACAGTTCCTCAAGCCCAGTACAGTTCCTCCAGAACAGTAAAGTTCCTCAAGCCCAGTACAGTTCCTCCAGACCAGTATAGTTCCTCAAGCCCAGTACAGTTCCTCAAGCCCAGTACTGTTCCTCCAGACCAGTATAGTTCCTCCAGCCCAGTACAGTTCCTCCAGACCAGTACAGTTCCTCCAGACCAGTACAGTTCCTCCAAACCAGTAAAGTTCCTCAAGCCCAGTACAGTTCCTCCAGACCAGTATAGTTCCTCAAGCCCAGTACAGTTCCTCAAGCCCAGTACAGTTCCTCCAGACCAGTACAGTTCCTCAAGCCCAGTACAGTTCCTCCAGCCCAGTACAGTTCCTCAAGCCCAGAACAGTTCCTCCAGACCAGTAAAGTTCCTCAAGCCCAGTACAGTTCCTCCAGACCAGTAACGTTCCTCAAGCCCAGTAAAGTTCCTCAAGCCCAGTACAGTTCCTCAAGCCCAGTACAGTTCCTCCAGACCAGTACAGTTCCTCAAGCCCAGTACAGTTCCTCCAGACCAGTACAGTTCCTCCAGACCAGTACAGTTCCTCATGCCCAGTACAGTTCCTCATGCCCAGTACAGTTCCTCCAGACCAGTACAGTTCCTCAAGCCCAGTACAGTTCCTCCAGACCAGTACAGTTCCTCCAGACCAGTACAGTTCCTCCAGACCAGTACAGTCCTCCAGACCAGTACAGTTCCTCCAGACCAGTACATTTCCTCCAGACCAGTACAGTTCCTCAAGCCCAGTACAGTTCCTCCAGACCAGTACAGTCCTCCAGACCAGTACAGTTCCTCCAGACCAGTACAGTTCCTCCAGACCAGTACAGTTCCTCAAGCCCAGTACAGTTCCTCAAGCCCAGTACAGTTCCTCCAGCCCAGTACAGTCCTCCAGCCCAGTACAGTTCCTCCAGCCCAGTACAGTTCCTCAAGCCCAGTACAGGTCCTCAAGCCCAGTACAGTTCCTCCAGCCCAGTACAGTTCCTCAAGCCCAGTACAGTTCCTCAAGCCCAATACAGTTCCTCCAGCCCAGTACAGTCCTACAGCCCAGTACAGTTCCTCCAACCCAGTACAGTTCCTCAAGCCCAGTACAGGTGCTCAAGCCCAGTACAGTTCCTCCAGCCCAGTACAGTTCCTCAAGCCCAGTAAGGTTCCTCCAGCCCAGTACATTTCCTCCAGCCCAGTACAGTTCCTCCAACCCAGTACAGTCCTCCAGCCCAGTACAGTTCCTCCAGCACAGTACAGTTCCTCAAGCCCAGTACAGTTCCTCAAGCCCAATACAGTTCCTCCAGACCAGTACAGTTCCTCCAACCCAGTACAGTCCTCCAGCCCAGTACAGTTCCTCCAGCCCAGTACAGTTCCTCAAGCCCAGTACAGATCCTCAAGCCCAGTACAGTTCCTCCAGCCCAGTACAGTTCCTCCAGCCCAGTACAGTTCCTCCAACCCAGTACAGTCCTCCAGCCCAGTACAGTTCCTCCAGCACAGTACAGGTCCTCAAGCACAGTACAGTTCCTCAAGCCCAGTACAGTTCCGCCAGCCCAGTAAAGTTCCTCCAGCCCAGTACAGTTCCTCCAGCCCAGTACAGTTCCTCAAACCCAGTACAGTTCCTCAAGCCCAGTACAGTCCCTTCAGACCAGTACAGTCCCTTCAGACCTGTAAAGATCCTCCAGCCCAGTACTGTTCCTCAAGCCCAGTACAGTTCCTCAAGCCCAGTACAGTTCCTTCAGACCAGTAAAGTTCCTCAAACCCAGTACAGTTCCTCCAGACCAGTACAGTTCCTCAAACCCAGTACAGTTCCTCCAGACCAGTACAGTTCCTCCAGACCAGTACAGTTCCTCAAGCCCAGTACAGTTCCTCCAGAACAGTACAGTTCCTCAAGCTCAGTACAGTTCCTCCAGACCAGTACAGTTCCTCAAGCCCAGTACAGTTCCTCCAGACCAGTACAGTTCCTCAAACCCAGTACAGTTCCTCCAGACCAGTACAGTTCCTCCAGACCAGTACAGTTCCTCAAGCCCAGTACAGTTCCTCCAGAACAGTACAGTTCCTCAAGCTCAGTACAGTTCCTCCAGAACAGTACAGTTCCTCAAGCCCAGTACAGTTCCTCCAGACCAGTACAGTTCCTCAAGCCCAGTACAGTTCCTCCAGACCAGTACAGTTCCTCCAGACCAGTACAGGTCCTCCAAACCAGTACAGTTCCTCAAGCCCAATACAGTTCCTCCAGCCCAATACACTTCCTCAAGCCCAGTACAGTTCCTCCAGACCAGTACAGTTCCTCCAGACCAGTACAGTTCCTCAAACCCAGTACAGTTCCTCCAGACCAGTACAGTTCCTCAAGCCCAGTACAGTTCCTCAAGCCCAGTACAGTTCCTCCAGACCAGTACAGTTCCTCAAGCCCAGTACAGTTCCTCCAGACCAGTACAGTTCCTCAAGCCCAGTACAGTTCCTCCAGACCAGTACAGTTCCTCAAACCCAGTACAGTTCCTCCAGACGAGTACAGTTCTTCCAGCCCAGTACAGTTCCTCCAGCCCAGTACAGTTCCTCCAGCCCAGTACAGGTCCTCAAGTCAAGTACAGTTCCTCCAGACCAGTACAGGTCCTCCAGACCAGTACAGGTCCTCCAGTCCAGTACAGTTCCTCCAGCCCAGTACAGTTCCTCCAACCCAATACAGTTCCTCCAGCCCAGTACAGTTCTTCCAGACCAGTACAGGTCGTCCAGTCCAGTACAGTTCCTCCAGACCACTACAGGTCCTCCAGACCAGTACAGGTCCTCCAGACCAGTACAGGTCCTCCAGACCAGTACAGGTCCTCCAGACCAGTACAGTTCCTCAAGCCCAGTACAGTTCCTCCAGACCAGTACAGTTCCTCCAGACCAGTACAGGTCCTCCAAACCAGTACAGTTCCTCAAGCCCAATACAGTTCCTCCAGCCCAATACACTTCCTCAAGCCCAGTACAGTTCCTCCAGACCAGTACAGTTCCTCCAGACCAGTACAGTTCCTCAAACCCAGTACAGTTCCTCCAGACCAGTACAGTTCCTCAAGCCCAGTACAGTTCCTCAAGCCCAGTACAGTTCCTCCAGACCAGTACAGTTCCTCAAGCCCAGTACAGTTCCTCCAGACCAGTACAGTTCCTCAAGCCCAGTACAGTTCCTCCAGACCAGTACAGTTCCTCAAACCCAGTACAGTTCCTCCAGACGAGTACAGTTCTTCCAGCCCAGTACAGTTCCTCCAGCCCAGTACAGTTCCTCCAGCCCAGTACAGGTCCTCAAGTCAAGTACAGTTCCTCCAGACCAGTACAGGTCCTCCAGACCAGTACAGGTCCTCCAGTCCAGTACAGTTCCTCCAGCCCAGTACAGTTCCTCCAACCCAATACAGTTCCTCCAGCCCAGTACAGTTCTTCCAGACCAGTACAGGTCGTCCAGTCCAGTACAGTTCCTCCAGACCAGTACAGGTCCTCCAGACCAGTACAGGTCCTCCAGACCAGTACAGTTCCTCCAGCCCAGTACAGTTCCTCCAGACCAGTACAGGTCCTCCAGACCAGTACAGGTCCTCCAGACCAGTACAGTTCATCCAGACCAGTACAGGTCCTCCAGCCCAGTACAGTTCCTCCAGACCAGTACAGTTCCTCCAGACCAGTACAATTCCTCCAGACAAGTACAGTTCCTCAAGCCCAGTACAGTTCCTTCAGACCAGTACAGGTCCTCAAGCCCAGTACAGTTCCTCAAGATCAGTATAGTTCCTCCAGCCCAGTTCAGTTCCTCCAGCCCAGTACAGTTCCTCCAGCCCAGTACAGTTCCTCCAGACCAGTACAGGTCCTCCAGACCAGTACTGGTCCTCCAGACCAGTACAGTTCCTCCAGACCAGTACAGTTCGTCCAGACCAGTACAGTTCCTCAAGCCCAGTACAGTTCCTCCAGCCCAGTACAGTTCCTCCAACCCAGTACAGTTCCTCCAGACCCGTACAGGTCCTCCAGACCAGTACAGTTCCTCCAGCCCAGTACAGTTCCTCCAGACCAGTACAGTTCATCCAGACCAGTACAGTTCCTCCAGACCAGTACAGTTCCTCAAGCCCAGTACAGTTCGTCCAGACCAGTACAGTTCGTCCAGACCAGTACAGTTCCTCCAGACCAGTACAGTTCGTCCAGACCAGTACAGTTCGTCCAGACCAGTACAGTTCCTCAAGCCCAGTACAGTTCCTCCAGACCAGTACAGTTCCTCAAGCCCAGTACAATTCCTCCAGCCCAGTACAGTTCCTCCAACCCAGTACAGTTCCTCCAGACCCGTACAGGTCCTCCAGACCAGTACAGTTCCTCAAGCCCACTACAGTTCCTCCAGCCCAGTAGTGTTCCTCAAGAGCAGTACAGTTCCTCAAGACCAGTACAGTTCCTCCAGACCAGTACAGTTCCTCAAGCCCAGTACAGTTCCTCCAGACCAGTACAGTTCTTCCAAACCAGTACAATTCCTCCAGACAAGTACAGTTCCTCAAGCCCAGTACAGTTCCTCCAGACCAGTACAGGTCCTCCAGACCAGTACAGTTCCTCCAGCCCAGTACAGTTCCTCAAGCCCAGTACAGTTCCTCCAGACGAGTACAGTTCTTCCAGCCCAGTACAGTTTCTCCAACCCAGTACACTTCCTCCAGCCCAGTACAGGTCCTCCAGCCCAGTACAGTTCCTCCAGACCAGTACAGTTCCTCCAGACCAGTACAGTTCCTCAAGCCCAGTACAGTTCCTCCAGACCAGTATAGTTCCTCAAGCCCAGTACAGTTCCTCCAGACAGTTCCTCCAGACCAGTACAGTTCCTCAAGCCCAGTACAGTTCCTCAAGCCCAGTACAGTTCCTCCAGACCAGTAAAGTTCCTCAAGCCCAGTACAGTTCCTCCAGACCAGTATAGTTCCTCAAGCCCAGTACAGTTCCTCAAGCCCAGTACTGTTCCTCCAGACCAGTATAGTTCCTCCAGCCCAGTACAGTTCCTCCAGACCAGTACAGTTCCTCCAGACCAGTACAGTTCCTCCAAACCAGTAAAGTTCCTCAAGCCCAGTACAGTTCCTCCAGACCAGTATAGTTCCTCAAGCCCAGTACAGTTCCTCAAGCCCAGTACAGTTCCTCCAGACCAGTACAGTTCCTCAAGCCCAGTACAGTTCCTCCAGCCCAGTACAGTTCCTCAAGCCCAGAACAGTTCCTCCAGACCAGTAAAGTTCCTCAAGCCCAGTACAGTTCCTCCAGACCAGTAACGTTCCTCAAGCCCAGTAAAGTTCCTCAAGCCCAGTACAGTTCCTCAAGCCCAGTACAGTTCCTCCAGACCAGTACAGTTCCTCAAGCCCAGTACAGTTCCTCCAGACCAGTACAGTTCCTCCAGACCAGTACAGTTCCTCATGCCCAGTACAGTTCCTCATGCCCAGTACAGTTCCTCCAGACCAGTACAGTTCCTCAAGCCCAGTACAGTTCCTCCAGACCAGTACAGTTCCTCCAGACCAGTACAGTTCCTCCAGACCAGTACAGTCCTCCAGACCAGTACAGTTCCTCCAGACCAGTACATTTCCTCCAGACCAGTACAGTTCCTCAAGCCCAGTACAGTTCCTCCAGACCAGTACAGTCCTCCAGACCAGTACAGTTCCTCCAGACCAGTACAGTTCCTCCAGACCAGTACAGTTCCTCAAGCCCAGTACAGTTCCTCAAGCCCAGTACAGTTCCTCCAGCCCAGTACAGTCCTCCAGCCCAGTACAGTTCCTCCAGCCCAGTACAGTTCCTCAAGCCCAGTACAGGTCCTCAAGCCCAGTACAGTTCCTCCAGCCCAGTACAGTTCCTCAAGCCCAGTACAGTTCCTCAAGCCCAATACAGTTCCTCCAGCCCAGTACAGTCCTACAGCCCAGTACAGTTCCTCCAACCCAGTACAGTTCCTCAAGCCCAGTACAGGTGCTCAAGCCCAGTACAGTTCCTCCAGCCCAGTACAGTTCCTCAAGCCCAGTACAGTTCCTCCAGCCCAGTACATTTCCTCCAGCCCAGTACAGTTCCTCCAACCCAGTACAGTCCTCCAGCCCAGTACAGTTCCTCCAGCACAGTACAGTTCCTCAAGCCCAGTACAGTTCCTCAAGCCCAATACAGTTCCTCCAGACCAGTACAGTTCCTCCAACCCAGTACAGTCCTCCAGCCCAGTACAGTTCCTCCAGCCCAGTACAGTTCCTCAAGCCCAGTACAGATCCTCAAGCCCAGTACAGTTCCTCCAGCCCAGTACAGTTCCTCCAGCCCAGTACAGTTCCTCCAACCCAGTACAGTCCTCCAGCCCAGTACAGTTCCTCCAGCACAGTACAGGTCCTCAAGCACAGTACAGTTCCTCAAGCCCAGTACAGTTCCGCCAGCCCAGTAAAGTTCCTCCAGCCCAGTACAGTTCCTCCAGCCCAGTACAGTTCCTCAAACCCAGTACAGTTCCTCAAGCCCAGTACAGTCCCTTCAGACCAGTACAGTCCCTTCAGACCTGTAAAGATCCTCCAGCCCAGTACTGTTCCTCAAGCCCAGTACAGTTCCTCAAGCCCAGTACAGTTCCTTCAGACCAGTAAAGTTCCTCAAACCCAGTACAGTTCCTCCAGACCAGTACAGTTCCTCAAACCCAGTACAGTTCCTCCAGACCAGTACAGTTCCTCCAGACCAGTACAGTTCCTCAAGCCCAGTACAGTTCCTCCAGAACAGTACAGTTCCTCAAGCTCAGTACAGTTCCTCCAGACCAGTACAGTTCCTCAAGCCCAGTACAGTTCCTCCAGACCAGTACAGTTCCTCAAACCCAGTACAGTTCCTCCAGACCAGTACAGTTCCTCCAGACCAGTACAGTTCCTCAAGCCCAGTACAGTTCCTCCAGAACAGTACAGTTCCTCAAGCTCAGTACAGTTCCTCCAGAACAGTACAGTTCCTCAAGCCCAGTACAGTTCCTCCAGACCAGTACAGTTCCTCAAGCCCAGTACAGTTCCTCCAGACCAGTACAGTTCCTCCAGACCAGTACAGGTCCTCCAAACCAGTACAGTTCCTCAAGCCCAATACAGTTCCTCCAGCCCAATACACTTCCTCAAGCCCAGTACAGTTCCTCCAGACCAGTACAGTTCCTCCAGACCAGTACAGTTCCTCAAACCCAGTACAGTTCCTCCAGACCAGTACAGTTCCTCAAGCCCAGTACAGTTCCTCAAGCCCAGTACAGTTCCTCCAGACCAGTACAGTTCCTCAAGCCCAGTACAGTTCCTCCAGACCAGTACAGTTCCTCAAGCCCAGTACAGTTCCTCCAGACCAGTACAGTTCCTCAAACCCAGTACAGTTCCTCCAGACGAGTACAGTTCTTCCAGCCCAGTACAGTTCCTCCAGCCCAGTACAGTTCCTCCAGCCCAGTACAGGTCCTCAAGTCAAGTACAGTTCCTCCAGACCAGTACAGGTCCTCCAGACCAGTACAGGTCCTCCAGTCCAGTACAGTTCCTCCAGCCCAGTACAGTTCCTCCAACCCAATACAGTTCCTCCAGCCCAGTACAGTTCTTCCAGACCAGTACAGGTCGTCCAGTCCAGTACAGTTCCTCCAGACCAGTACAGGTCCTCCAGACCAGTACAGGTCCTCCAGACCAGTACAGGTCCTCCAGACCAGTACAGGTCCTCCAGACCAGTACAGTTCCTCAAGCCCAGTACAGTTCCTCCAGACCAGTACAGTTCCTCCAGACCAGTACAGGTCCTCCAAACCAGTACAGTTCCTCAAGCCCAATACAGTTCCTCCAGCCCAATACACTTCCTCAAGCCCAGTACAGTTCCTCCAGACCAGTACAGTTCCTCCAGACCAGTACAGTTCCTCAAACCCAGTACAGTTCCTCCAGACCAGTACAGTTCCTCAAGCCCAGTACAGTTCCTCAAGCCCAGTACAGTTCCTCCAGACCAGTACAGTTCCTCAAGCCCAGTACAGTTCCTCCAGACCAGTACAGTTCCTCAAGCCCAGTACAGTTCCTCCAGACCAGTACAGTTCCTCAAACCCAGTACAGTTCCTCCAGACGAGTACAGTTCTTCCAGCCCAGTACAGTTCCTCCAGCCCAGTACAGTTCCTCCAGCCCAGTACAGGTCCTCAAGTCAAGTACAGTTCCTCCAGACCAGTACAGGTCCTCCAGACCAGTACAGGTCCTCCAGTCCAGTACAGTTCCTCCAGCCCAGTACAGTTCCTCCAACCCAATACAGTTCCTCCAGCCCAGTACAGTTCTTCCAGACCAGTACAGGTCGTCCAGTCCAGTACAGTTCCTCCAGACCAGTACAGGTCCTCCAGACCAGTACAGGTCCTCCAGACCAGTACAGTTCCTCCAGCCCAGTACAGTTCCTCCAGACCAGTACAGGTCCTCCAGACCAGTACAGGTCCTCCAGACCAGTACAGTTCATCCAGACCAGTACAGGTCCTCCAGCCCAGTACAGTTCCTCCAGACCAGTACAGTTCCTCCAGACCAGTACAATTCCTCCAGACAAGTACAGTTCCTCAAGCCCAGTACAGTTCCTTCAGACCAGTACAGGTCCTCAAGCCCAGTACAGTTCCTCAAGATCAGTATAGTTCCTCCAGCCCAGTTCAGTTCCTCCAGCCCAGTACAGTTCCTCCAGCCCAGTACAGTTCCTCCAGACCAGTACAGGTCCTCCAGACCAGTACTGGTCCTCCAGACCAGTACAGTTCCTCCAGACCAGTACAGTTCGTCCAGACCAGTACAGTTCCTCAAGCCCAGTACAGTTCCTCCAGCCCAGTACAGTTCCTCCAACCCAGTACAGTTCCTCCAGACCCGTACAGGTCCTCCAGACCAGTACAGTTCCTCCAGCCCAGTACAGTTCCTCCAGACCAGTACAGTTCATCCAGACCAGTACAGTTCCTCCAGACCAGTACAGTTCCTCAAGCCCAGTACAGTTCGTCCAGACCAGTACAGTTCGTCCAGACCAGTACAGTTCCTCCAGACCAGTACAGTTCGTCCAGACCAGTACAGTTCGTCCAGACCAGTACAGTTCCTCAAGCCCAGTACAGTTCCTCCAGACCAGTACAGTTCCTCAAGCCCAGTACAATTCCTCCAGCCCAGTACAGTTCCTCCAACCCAGTACAGTTCCTCCAGACCCGTACAGGTCCTCCAGACCAGTACAGTTCCTCAAGCCCACTACAGTTCCTCCAGCCCAGTAGTGTTCCTCAAGAGCAGTACAGTTCCTCAAGACCAGTACAGTTCCTCCAGACCAGTACAGTTCCTCAAGCCCAGTACAGTTCCTCCAGACCAGTACAGTTCTTCCAAACCAGTACAATTCCTCCAGACAAGTACAGTTCCTCAAGCCCAGTACAGTTCCTCCAGACCAGTACAGGTCCTCCAGACCAGTACAGTTCCTCCAGCCCAGTACAGTTCCTCAAGCCCAGTACAGTTCCTCCAGACGAGTACAGTTCTTCCAGCCCAGTACAGTTTCTCCAACCCAGTACACTTCCTCCAGCCCAGTACAGGTCCTCCAGTCAAGTACAGTTCCTCCAGACCAGTACCAGTCCTCCAGACCAGTACAGTTCCTCCAGACCAGTACAGATCCTCCAGACCAGTACAGTTCCTCCAGACCAGTACAGGTACTCCAGACCAGTACAGTTCCTCCAGCCCAGTACAGTTCCTCCAGCCCAGTACAGTTCCTCAAGCCCAGTACAGTTCCTCCAGCCCAGTACAGTTCCTCAAGCCCAGAACAGGTCCTCCAGACCAGTACAGTTCCTCCAGACCAGTACAGTTCCTCAAGCCCAGTCCAGTTCCTATAGCCCAGAACAGTTCCTCAAGCCCAGTACAGTTCCTCAAGCCCAGTACAGTTCTTCCAGACCAGTACTGTTCCTCAAGCCCAGTACAGTTCCTCCAGCCCAGTACAGTTCCTCAAGCCCAGTACAGTTCCTGCAGACCAGTACAGTTCCTCCAGCCCAGTACAGTTCCTGCAGACCAGTAAAGTTCCTCCAGCCCAGTACAGTTCCTCCAGCCCAGTACAGTTCCTCCAGACCAGTACAGTTCCTCCAGACCAGTAAAGTTCCACAAGCCCAGTACAGTTCCTCCAGACCAGTACAGTTCCTCCAGCCCAGTAAAGTTCCACAAGCCCAGTACAGTTCCTCCAGACCAGTACAGTACCTCCACCCCAGTACAGTTCCTGCAGACCAGTAAAGTTCCTCCAGCCCAGTACAGTTCCTCCAGCCCAGTACAGTTCCTGCAGACCAGTACAGTTCCTCCAGCCCAGTACAGTTCCTCCAGACCAGTAAAGTTCCTCAAGCCCAGTACAGTTCCTCCAGACCAGTAGAGTTCCTCCAGACCAGTAAAGATCCTCCAGACCAGTACAGTTCCTCCAGACCAGTACAGTTCCTCCAGCCCAGTACAGTTCCTCCAGACCAGTAAAGTTCCTCCAGCCCAGTACAGTTCCTCAAGCCCAGTACAGTTCCTCCAGCCCAGTACAGTTCCTCCAGACCCGTACAGGTCCTCCAGACCAGTACAGTTCCTCAAGCCCAGTACAGTTCCTCCAGCCCAGTACAGTTCCTCCAGACCAGTACAGTTCCTCCAGACCAGTACAGTTCCTCAAGACCAGTACAGTTCCTCAAGCCCAGTACAGTTCCTCAAGCCCAGTACAGTTCCTCCAGACCAGTACAGTTCGTCCAGACCAGTACAGTTCCTCCAGACCAGTACAGTTCGTCCAGACCAGTACAGTTCCTCAAGCCCAGTACAGTTCCTCCAGACCAGTACAGTTCCTCAAGCCCAGTACAGTTCCTCCAGCCCAGTACAGTTCCTCCAACCCAGTACAGTTCCTCCAGACCCGTACAGGTCCTCCAGACCAGTACAGTTCCTCCAGCCCAGTACAGTTCCTCCAGCCCAGTACAGTTCCTCAAGACCAGTACAGTTCCTCAAGACCAGTACAGTTCCTGCAGACCAGTACAGTTCCTCAAGCCCAGTACAGTTCCTCAAGCCCAGTTCAGTTCCTCAAGCCCAGTACAGTTCCTCCAGACCAGTACAGTTCCTCCAGACCAGTACAATTCCTCAAGCCCAGTACAGTCCTCCAGACCAGTAAAGTTCCTCCAGCCCAGTACAGTTCCTCAAACTCAGTACAGTTCCTCCAGACTAGTACAGTTCCTACAGACCAGTACAGTTCCTCCAGACCAGTACAGTTCCTCCAGACCAGTACAGTTCCTCAAGCCCAGTACAGTTCCTCCAGAACAGTACAGTTCCTCAAGCTCAGTACAGTTCCTCCAGACCAGTACAGTTCCTCAAGCCCAGTACAGTTCCTCCAGACCAGTACAGTTCCTCCAGACCAGTACATTTCCTCAAGACCAGTACAGTTCCTACATTTCCTCAAGACCAGTACAGTTCCTCCAGCGCAGTACAGTTCCTCAAGCCCAGTACAGTTCCTCAAGCCCAGTACTGTTCCTCCAACCCAGTACAGTTCCTCCAGACCCGTACAGGTCCTCCAGACCAGTACAGTTCCTCCAGCCCAGTACAGTTCCTCCAGCCCAGTACAGTTCCTCCAGACCAGTACAGTTCCTCAAGACCAGTACAGTTCCTCCAGCCCAGTACAGTTCCACAAGCCCAGTACAGTTCCTCCAGACCAGTACAGTTCCTCCAGACCAGTACAGTTCCTCCAGACCAGTACAGTTCGTCCAGACCAGTAGAGTTCCTCAAGCCCAGTACAGTTCCTCCAGACCAGTACAGTTCCTCAAGCCCAGTACAGTTCCTCCAGACCAGTACAGTTCCTCCAGACCAGTACAGTTCCTCCAGACCAGTTCAGTTCCTCCAGACCAGTACAGTTCCTCAAGCCCAGTACAGTTCCTCCAGACCAGTACAGTTCCTCAAGCCCAGTACAGTTCCTCCAGACCAGTACAGTTCCTCCAGACCAGTAAAGTTCCTCCAGACCAGTACAGTTCCTCCAGACCAGTACAGTTCCTCAAGCCCAGTACATTTCCTCAAGCCCAGTACAGTTCCTCCAGACCAGTATAGTTCCTCAAGCCCAGTACAGTTCCTCCAGACCAGTACAGTTCCTCCAGACCAGTACAGTTCCTCAAGCCCAGTACAGTTCCTCAAGACCAGTACAGTTCCTCCAGACCAGTAAAGTTCCTCAAGCCCAGTACAGTTCCTCAAGCCCAGTACAGTTCCTCCAGCCCAGTACAGTTCCTCCAGCCCAGTACAGTTCCTCCAGACCAGTACAGTTCCTCAAGCCCAGTACAGTTCCTCCAGACCAGTATAGTTCCTCAAGCCCAGTACAGTTCCTCCAGACAGTTCCTCCAGACCAGTACAGTTCCTCAAGCCCAGTACAGTTCCTCAAGCCCAGTACAGTTCCTCCAGACCAGTAAAGTTCCTCAAGCCCAGTACAGTTCCTCCAGACCAGTATAGTTCCTCAAGCCCAGTACAGTTCCTCAAGCCCAGTACTGTTCCTCCAGACCAGTATAGTTCCTCCAGCCCAGTACAGTTCCTCCAGACCAGTACAGTTCCTCCAGACCAGTACAGTTCCTCCAAACCAGTAAAGTTCCTCAAGCCCAGTACAGTTCCTCCAGACCAGTATAGTTCCTCAAGCCCAGTACAGTTCCTCAAGCCCAGTACAGTTCCTCCAGACCAGTACAGTTCCTCAAGCCCAGTACAGTTCCTCCAGCCCAGTACAGTTCCTCAAGCCCAGAACAGTTCCTCCAGACCAGTAAAGTTCCTCAAGCCCAGTACAGTTCCTCAAGCCCAGTAAAGTTCCTCAAGCCCAGTACAGTTCCTCAAGCCCAGTACAGTTCCTCAAGCCCAGTACAGTTCCTCCAGACCAGTAACGTTCCTCAAGCCCAGTAAAGTTCCTCAAGCCCAGTACAGTTCCTCAAGCCCAGTACAGTTCCTCCAGACCAGTACAGTTCCTCAAGCCCAGTACAGTTCCTCCAGACCAGTACAGTTCCTCCAGACCAGTACAGTTCCTCATGCCCAGTACAGTTCCTCATGCCCAGTACAGTTCCTCCAGACCAGTACAGTTCCTCAAGCCCAGTACAGTTCCTCCAGACCAGTACAGTTCCTCCAGACCAGTACAGTTCCTCCAGACCAGTACAGTCCTCCAGACCAGTACAGTTCCTCCAGACCAGTACATTTCCTCCAGACCAGTACAGTTCCTCAAGCCCAGTACAGTTCCTCCAGACCAGTACAGTCCTCCAGACCAGTACAGTTCCTCCAGACCAGTACAGTTCCTCCAGACCAGTACAGTTCCTCCAGCCCAGTACAGTCCTCCAGCCCAGTACAGTTCCTCCAGCCCAGTACAGTTCCTCAAGCCCAGTACAGGTCCTCAAGCCCAGTACAGTTCCTCCAGCCCAGTACAGTTCCTCAAGCCCAGTACAGTTCCTCAAGCCCAATACAGTTCCTCCAGCCCAGTACAGTCCTACAGCCCAGTACAGTTCCTCCAACCCAGTACAGTTCCTCAAGCCCAGTACAGGTGCTCAAGCCCAGTACACTTCCTCCAGCCCAGTACATTTCCTCCAGCCCAGTACAGTTCCTCCAACCCAGTACAGTCCTCCAGCCCAGTACAGTTCCTCCAGCACAGTACAGTTCCTCAAGCCCAGTACAGTTCCTCAAGCCCAATACAGTTCCTCCAGACCAGTACAGTTCCTCCAACCCAGTACAGTCCTCCAGCCCAGTACAGTTCCTCCAGCCCAGTACAGTTCCTCAAGCCCAGTACAGATCCTCAAGCCCAGTACAGTTCCTCCAGCCCAGAACAGTTCCTCCAGCCCAGTACAGTTCCTCCAGCCCAGTACAGTTCCTCCAACCCAGTACAGTCCTCCAGCCCAGTACAGTTCCTCCAGCACAGTACAGGTCCTCAAGCACAGTACAGTTCCTCAAGCCCAGTACAGTTCCGCCAGCCCAGTAAAGTTCCTCCAGCCCAGTACAGTTCCTCCAGCCCAGTACAGTTCCTCAAACCCAGTACAGTTCCTCAAGCCCAGTACAGTCCCTTCAGACCAGTACAGTCCCTTCAGACCTGTAAAGATCCTCCAGCCCAGTACTGTTCCTCAAGCCCAGTACAGTTCCTCAAGCCCAGTACAGTTCCTTCAGACCAGTAAAGTTCCTCAAACCCAGTACAGTTCCTCCAGACCAGTACAGTTCCTCAAACCCAGTACAGTTCCTCCAGACCAGTACAGTTCCTCCAGACCAGTACAGTTCCTCAAGCCCAGTACAGTTCCTCCAGAACAGTACAGTTCCTCAAGCTCAGTACAGTTCCTCCAGCCCAGTACAGTTCCTCAAGCCCAGTACAGTTCCTCCAGACCAGTACAGTTCTTCCAGCCCAGTACAGTTTCTCCAACCCAGTACACTTCCTCCAGCCCAGTACAGGTCCTCCAGTCAAGTACAGTTCCTCCAGACCAGTACCAGTCCTCCAGACCAGTACAGTTCCTCCAGACCAGTACAGATCCTCCAGACCAGTACAGTTCCTCCAGACCAGTACAGGTACTCCAGACCAGTACAGTTCCTCCAGCCCAGTACAGTTCCTCCAGCCCAGTACAGTTCCTCAAGCCCAGTACAGTTCCTCCAGCCCAGTACAGTTCCTCAAGCCCAGAACAGGTCCTCCAGACCAGTACAGTTCCTCCAGACCAGTACAGTTCCTCAAGCCCAGTCCAGTTCCTATAGCCCAGAACAGTTCCTCAAGCCCAGTACAGTTCCTCAAGCCCAGTACAGTTCTTCCAGAACAGTACTGTTCCTCAAGCCCAGTACAGTTCCTCCAGCCCAGTACAGTTCCTCAAGCCCAGTACAGTTCCTGCAGACCAGTACAGTTCCTCCAGCCCAGTACAGTTCCTGCAGACCAGTAAAGTTCCTCCAGCCCAGTACAGTTCCTCCAGCCCAGTACAGTTCCTCCAGACCAGTACAGTTCCTCCAGACCAGTAAAGTTCCACAAGCCCAGTACAGTTCCTCCAGACCAGTACAGTTCCTCCAGCCCAGTAAAGTTCCACAAGCCCAGTACAGTTCCTCCAGACCAGTACAGTACCTCCACCCCAGTACAGTTCCTGCAGACCAGTAAAGTTCCTCCAGCCCAGTACAGTTCCTCCAACCCAGTACAGTTCCTGCAGACCAGTACAGTTCCTCCAGCCCAGTACAGTTCCTCCAGACCAGTAAAGTTCCTCAAGCCCAGTACAGTTCCTCCAGACCAGTAGAGTTCCTCCAGACCAGTAAAGATCCTCCAGACCAGTACAGTTCCTCCAGACCAGTACAGTTCCTCCAGCCCAGTACAGTTCCTCCAGACCAGTAAAGTTCCTCCAGCCCAGTACAGTTCCTCAAGCCCAGTACAGTTCCTCCAGCCCAGTACAGTTCCTCCAGACCCGTACAGGTCCTCCAGACCAGTACAGTTCCTCAAGCCCAGTACAGTTCCTCCAGCCCAGTACAGTTCCTCCAGACCAGTACAGTTCCTCCAGACCAGTACAGTTCCTCAAGACCAGTACAGTTCCTCAAGCCCAGTACAGTTCCTCAAGCCCAGTACAGTTCCTCCAGACCAGTACAGTTCGTCCAGACCAGTACAGTTCCTCCAGACCAGTACAGTTCGTCCAGACCAGTACAGTTCCTCAAGCCCAGTACAGTTCCTCCAGACCAGTACAGTTCCTCAAGCCCAGTACAGTTCCTCCAGCCCAGTACAGTTCCTCCAACCCAGTACAGTTCCTCCAGACCCGTACAGGTCCTCCAGACCAGTACAGTTCCTCCAGCCCAGTACAGTTCCTCCAGCCCAGTACAGTTCCTCAAGACCAGTACAGTTCCTCAAGACCAGTACAGTTCCTGCAGACCAGTACAGTTCCTCAAGCCCAGTACAGTTCCTCAAGCCCAGTTCAGTTCCTCAAGCCCAGTACAGTTCCTCCAGACCAGTACAGTTCCTCCAGACCAGTACAATTCCTCAAGCCCAGTACAGTCCTCCAGACCAGTAAAGTTCCTCCAGCCCAGTACAGTTCCTCAAACTCAGTACAGTTCCTCCAGACTAGTACAGTTCCTACAGACCAGTACAGTTCCTCCAGACCAGTACAGTTCCTCCAGACCAGTACAGTTCCTCAAGCCCAGTACAGTTCCTCCAGAACAGTACAGTTCCTCAAGCTCAGTACAGTTCCTCCAGACCAGTACAGTTCCTCAAGCCCAGTACAGTTCCTCCAGACCAGTACAGTTCCTCCAGACCAGTACATTTCCTCAAGACCAGTACAGTTCCTACATTTCCTCAAGACCAGTACAGTTCCTCCAGCGCAGTACAGTTCCTCAAGCCCAGTACAGTTCCTCAAGCCCAGTACTGTTCCTCCAACCCAGTACAGTTCCTCCAGACCCGTACAGGTCCTCCAGACCAGTACAGTTCCTCCAGCCCAGTACAGTTCCTCCAGCCCAGTACAGTTCCTCCAGACCAGTACAGTTCCTCCAGACCAGTACAGTTCCTCAAGACCAGTACAGTTCCTCCAGCCCAGTACAGTTCCACAAGCCCAGTACAGTTCCTCCAGACCAGTACAGTTCCTCCAGACCAGTACAGTTCCTCCAGACCAGTACAGTTCGTCCAGACCAGTAGAGTTCCTCAAGCCCAGTACAGTTCCTCCAGACCAGTACAGTTCCTCAAGCCCAGTACAGTTCCTCCAGACCAGTACAGTTCCTCCAGACCAGTACAGTTCCTCCAGACCAGTTCAGTTCCTCCAGACCAGTACAGTTCCTCAAGCCCAGTACAGTTCCTCCAGACCAGTACAGTTCCTCAAGCCCAGTACAGTTCCTCCAGACCAGTACAGTTCCTCCAGACCAGTAAAGTTCCTCCAGACCAGTACAGTTCCTCCAGACCAGTACAGTTCCTCAAGCCCAGTACATTTCCTCAAGCCCAGTACAGTTCCTCCAGACCAGTATAGTTCCTCAAGCCCAGTACAGTTCCTCCAGACCAGTACAGTTCCTCCAGACCAGTACAGTTCCTGCAGACCAGTACAGTTCCTCCAGCCCAGTACAGTTCCTGCAGACCAGTAAAGTTCCTCCAGCCCAGTACAGTTCCTCCAGCCCAGTACAGTTCCTCCAGACCAGTACAGTTCCTCCAGACCAGTAAAGTTCCACAAGCCCAGTACAGTTCCTCCAGACCAGTACAGTTCCTCCAGCCCAGTAAAGTTCCACAAGCCCAGTACAGTTCCTCCAGACCAGTACAGTACCTCCACCCCAGTACAGTTCCTGCAGACCAGTAAAGTTCCTCCAGCCCAGTACAGTTCCTCCAACCCAGTACAGTTCCTGCAGACCAGTACAGTTCCTCCAGCCCAGTACAGTTCCTCCAGACCAGTAAAGTTCCTCAAGCCCAGTACAGTTCCTCCAGACCAGTAGAGTTCCTCCAGACCAGTAAAGATCCTCCAGACCAGTACAGTTCCTCCAGACCAGTACAGTTCCTCCAGCCCAGTACAGTTCCTCCAGACCAGTAAAGTTCCTCCAGCCCAGTACAGTTCCTCAAGCCCAGTACAGTTCCTCCAGCCCAGTACAGTTCCTCCAGACCCGTACAGGTCCTCCAGACCAGTACAGTTCCTCAAGCCCAGTACAGTTCCTCCAGCCCAGTACAGTTCCTCCAGACCAGTACAGTTCCTCCAGACCAGTACAGTTCCTCAAGACCAGTACAGTTCCTCAAGCCCAGTACAGTTCCTCCAGACCAGTACAGTTCGTCCAGACCAGTACAGTTCCTCCAGACCAGTACAGTTCGTCCAGACCAGTACAGTTCCTCAAGCCCAGTACAGTTCCTCCAGACCAGTACAGTTCCTCAAGCCCAGTACAGTTCCTCCAGCCCAGTACAGTTCCTCCAACCCAGTACAGTTCCTCCAGACCCGTACAGGTCCTCCAGACCAGTACAGTTCCTCCAGCCCAGTACAGTTCCTCCAGCCCAGTACAGTTCCTCAAGACCAGTACAGTTCCTCAAGACCAGTACAGTTCCTGCAGACCAGTACAGTTCCTCAAGCCCAGTACAGTTCCTCAAGCCCAGTTCAGTTCCTCAAGCCCAGTACAGTTCCTCCAGACCAGTACAGTTCCTCCAGACCAGTACAATTCCTCAAGCCCAGTACAGTCCTCCAGACCAGTAAAGTTCCTCCAGCCCAGTACAGTTCCTCAAACTCAGTACAGTTCCTCCAGACTAGTACAGTTCCTACAGACCAGTACAGTTCCTCCAGACCAGTACAGTTCCTCCAGACCAGTACAGTTCCTCAAGCCCAGTACAGTTCCTCCAGAACAGTACAGTTCCTCAAGCTCAGTACAGTTCCTCCAGACCAGTACAGTTCCTCAAGCCCAGTACAGTTCCTCCAGACCAGTACAGTTCCTCCAGACCAGTACATTTCCTCAAGACCAGTACAGTTCCTACATTTCCTCAAGACCAGTACAGTTCCTCCAGCGCAGTACAGTTCCTCAAGCCCAGTACAGTTCCTCAAGCCCAGTACTGTTCCTCCAACCCAGTACAGTTCCTCCAGACCCGTACAGGTCCTCCAGACCAGTACAGTTCCTCCAGCCCAGTACAGTTCCTCCAGCCCAGTACAGTTCCTCCAGACCAGTACAGTTCCTCCAGACCAGTACAGTTCCTCAAGACCAGTACAGTTCCTCCAGCCCAGTACAGTTCCACAAGCCCAGTACAGTTCCTCCAGACCAGTACAGTTCCTCCAGACCAGTACAGTTCCTCCAGACCAGTACAGTTCGTCCAGACCAGTAGAGTTCCTCAAGCCCAGTACAGTTCCTCCAGACCAGTACAGTTCCTCAAGCCCAGTACAGTTCCTCCAGACCAGTACAGTTCCTCCAGACCAGTACAGTTCCTCCAGACCAGTTCAGTTCCTCCAGACCAGTACAGTTCCTCAAGCCCAGTACAGTTCCTCCAGACCAGTACAGTTCCTCAAGCCCAGTACAGTTCCTCCAGACCAGTACAGTTCCTCCAGACCAGTAAAGTTCCTCCAGACCAGTACAGTTCCTCCAGACCAGTACAGTTCCTCAAGCCCAGTACATTTCCTCAAGCCCAGTACAGTTCCTCCAGACCAGTATAGTTCCTCAAGCCCAGTACAGTTCCTCCAGACCAGTACAGTTCCTCCAGACCAGTACAGTTCCTCAAGCCCAGTACAGTTCCTCAAGACCAGTACAGTTCCTCCAGACCAGTAAAGTTCCTCAAGCCCAGTACAGTTCCTCAAGCCCAGTACAGTTCCTCCAGCCCAGTACAGTTCCTCCAGCCCAGTACAGTTCCTCCAGACCAGTACAGTTCCTCAAGCCCAGTACAGTTCCTCCAGACCAGTATAGTTCCTCAAGCCCAGTACAGTTCCTCCAGACAGTTCCTCCAGACCAGTACAGTTCCTCAAGCCCAGTACAGTTCCTCAAGCCCAGTACAGTTCCTCCAGACCAGTAAAGTTCCTCAAGCCCAGTACAGTTCCTCCAGACCAGTATAGTTCCTCAAGCCCAGTACAGTTCCTCAAGCCCAGTACTGTTCCTCCAGACCAGTATAGTTCCTCCAGCCCAGTACAGTTCCTCCAGACCAGTACAGTTCCTCCAGACCAGTACAGTTCCTCCAAACCAGTAAAGTTCCTCAAGCCCAGTACAGTTCCTCCAGACCAGTATAGTTCCTCAAGCCCAGTACAGTTCCTCAAGCCCAGTACAGTTCCTCCAGACCAGTACAGTTCCTCAAGCCCAGTACAGTTCCTCCAGCCCAGTACAGTTCCTCAAGCCCAGAACAGTTCCTCCAGACCAGTAAAGTTCCTCAAGCCCAGTACAGTTCCTCAAGCCCAGTAAAGTTCCTCAAGCCCAGTACAGTTCCTCAAGCCCAGTACAGTTCCTCAAGCCCAGTACAGTTCCTCCAGACCAGTAACGTTCCTCAAGCCCAGTAAAGTTCCTCAAGCCCAGTACAGTTCCTCAAGCCCAGTACAGTTCCTCCAGACCAGTACAGTTCCTCAAGCCCAGTACAGTTCCTCCAGACCAGTACAGTTCCTCCAGACCAGTACAGTTCCTCATGCCCAGTACAGTTCCTCATGCCCAGTACAGTTCCTCCAGACCAGTACAGTTCCTCAAGCCCAGTACAGTTCCTCCAGACCAGTACAGTTCCTCCAGACCAGTACAGTTCCTCCAGACCAGTACAGTCCTCCAGACCAGTACAGTTCCTCCAGACCAGTACATTTCCTCCAGACCAGTACAGTTCCTCAAGCCCAGTACAGTTCCTCCAGACCAGTACAGTCCTCCAGACCAGTACAGTTCCTCCAGACCAGTACAGTTCCTCCAGACCAGTACAGTTCCTCCAGCCCAGTACAGTCCTCCAGCCCAGTACAGTTCCTCCAGCCCAGTACAGTTCCTCAAGCCCAGTACAGGTCCTCAAGCCCAGTACAGTTCCTCCAGCCCAGTACAGTTCCTCAAGCCCAGTACAGTTCCTCAAGCCCAATACAGTTCCTCCAGCCCAGTACAGTCCTACAGCCCAGTACAGTTCCTCCAACCCAGTACAGTTCCTCAAGCCCAGTACAGGTGCTCAAGCCCAGTACACTTCCTCCAGCCCAGTACATTTCCTCCAGCCCAGTACAGTTCCTCCAACCCAGTACAGTCCTCCAGCCCAGTACAGTTCCTCCAGCACAGTACAGTTCCTCAAGCCCAGTACAGTTCCTCAAGCCCAATACAGTTCCTCCAGACCAGTACAGTTCCTCCAACCCAGTACAGTCCTCCAGCCCAGTACAGTTCCTCCAGCCCAGTACAGTTCCTCAAGCCCAGTACAGATCCTCAAGCCCAGTACAGTTCCTCCAGCCCAGTACAGTTCCTCCAGCCCAGTACAGTTCCTCCAGCCCAGTACAGTTCCTCCAACCCAGTACAGTCCTCCAGCCCAGTACAGTTCCTCCAGCACAGTACAGGTCCTCAAGCACAGTACAGTTCCTCAAGCCCAGTACAGTTCCGCCAGCCCAGTAAAGTTCCTCCAGCCCAGTACAGTTCCTCCAGCCCAGTACAGTTCCTCAAACCCAGTACAGTTCCTCAAGCCCAGTACAGTCCCTTCAGACCAGTACAGTCCCTTCAGACCTGTAAAGATCCTCCAGCCCAGTACTGTTCCTCAAGCCCAGTACAGTTCCTCAAGCCCAGTACAGTTCCTTCAGACCAGTAAAGTTCCTCAAACCCAGTACAGTTCCTCCAGACCAGTACAGTTCCTCAAACCCAGTACAGTTCCTCCAGACCAGTACAGTTCCTCCAGACCAGTACAGTTCCTCAAGCCCAGTACAGTTCCTCCAGAACAGTACAGTTCCTCAAGCTCAGTACAGTTCCTCCAGACCAGTACAGTTCCTCAAGCCCAGTACAGTTCCTCCAGACCAGTACAGTTCCTCAAACCCAGTACAGTTCCTCCAGACAAGTACAGTTCCTCCAGACCAGTACAGTTCCTCAAGCCCAGTACAGTTCCTCCAGAACAGTACAGTTCCTCAAGCTCAGTACAGTTCCTCCAGAACAGTACAGTTCCTCAAGCCCAGTACAGTTCCTCCAGACCAGTACAGTTCCTCAAGCCCAGTACAGTTCCTCCAGACCAGTACAGTTCCTCCAGACCAGTACAGGTCCTCCAAACCAGTACAGTTCCTCAAGCCCAATACAGTTCCTCCAGCCCAATACACTTCCTCAAGCCCAGTACAGTTCCTCCAGACCAGTACAGTTCCTCCAGACCAGTACAGTTCCTCAAACCCAGTACAGTTCCTCCAGACCAGTACAGTTCCTCAAGCCCAGTACAGTTCCTCAAGCCCAGTACAGTTCCTCCAGACCAGTACAGTTCCTCAAGCCCAGTACAGTTCCTCCAGACCAGTACAGTTCCTCAAGCCCAGTACAGTTCCTCCAGACCAGTACAGTTCCTCAAACCCAGTACAGTTCCTCCAGACGAGTACAGTTCTTCCAGCCCAGTACAGTTCCTCCAGCCCAGTACAGTTCCTCCAGCCCAGTACAGGTCCTCAAGTCAAGTACAGTTCCTCCAGACCAGTACAGGTCCTCCAGACCAGTACAGGTCCTCCAGTCCAGTACAGTTCCTCCAGCCCAGTACAGTTCCTCCAACCCAATACAGTTCCTCCAGCCCAGTACAGTTCTTCCAGACCAGTACAGGTCGTCCAGTCCAGTACAGTTCCTCCAGACCAGTACAGGTCCTCCAGACCAGTACAGGTCCTCCAGACCAGTACAGTTCCTCCAGCCCAGTACAGTTCCTCCAGACCAGTACAGGTCCTCCAGACCAGTACAGGTCCTCCAGACCAGTACAGTTCATCCAGACCAGTACAGGTCCTCCAGCCCAGTACAGTTCCTACAGACCAGTACAGTTCCTCCAGACCAGCACAATTCCTCCAGACAAGTACAGTTCCTCAAGCCCAGTACAGTTCCTTCAGACCAGTACAGGTCCTCAAGCCCAGTACAGTTCCTCAAGATCAGTATAGTTCCTCCAGCCCAGTTCAGTTCCTCCAGCCCAGTACAGTTCCTCCAGCCCAGTACAGTTCCTCCAGACCAGTACAGGTCCTCCAGACCAGTACTGGTCCTCCAGACCAGTACAGTTCCTCCAGACCAGTACAGTTCGTCCAGACCAGTACAGTTCCTCAAGCCCAGTACAGTTCCTCCAGCCCAGTACAGTTCCTCCAACCCAGTACAGTTCCTCCAGACCCGTACAGGTCCTCCAGACCAGTACAGTTCCTCCAGCCCAGTACAGTTCCTCCAGACCAGTACAGTTCATCCAGACCAGTACAGTTCCTCCAGACCAGTACAGTTCCTCAAGCCCAGTACAGTTCGTCCAGACCAGTACAGTTCGTCCAGACCAGTACAGTTCCTCCAGACCAGTACAGTTCGTCCAGACCAGTACAGTTCGTCCAGACCAGTACAGTTCCTCAAGCCCAGTACAGTTCCTCCAGACCAGTACAGTTCCTCAAGCCCAGTACAATTCCTCCAGCCCAGTACAGTTCCTCCAACCCAGTACAGTTCCTCCAGACCCGTACAGGTCCTCCAGACCAGTACAGTTCCTCAAGCCCACTACAGTTCCTCCAGCCCAGTAGTGTTCCTCAAGAGCAGTACAGTTCCTCAAGACCAGTACAGTTCCTCCAGACCAGTACAGTTCCTCAAGCCCAGTACAGTTCCTCCAGACCAGTACAGTTCTTCCAAACCAGTACAATTCCTCCAGACAAGTACAGTTCCTCAAGCCCAGTACAGTTCCTCCAGACCAGTACAGGTCCTCCAGACCAGTACAGTTCCTCCAGCCCAGTACAGTTCCTCAAGCCCAGTACAGTTCCTCCAGACGAGTACAGTTCTTCCAGCCCAGTACAGTTTCTCCAACCCAGTACACTTCCTCCAGCCCAGTACAGGTCCTCCAGTCAAGAACAGTTCCTCCAGACCAGTACCAGTCCTCCAGACCAGTACAGTTCCTCCAGACCAGTACAGATCCTCCAGACCAGTACAGTTCCTCCAGACCAGTACAGGTACTCCAGACCAGTACAGTTCCTCCAGCCCAGTACAGTTCCTCCAGCCCAGTACAGTTCCTCAAGCCCAGTACAGTTCCTCCAGCCCAGTACAGTTCCTCAAGCCCAGAACAGGTCCTCCAGACCAGTACAGTTCCTCCAGACCAGTACAGTTCCTCAAGCCCAGTCCAGTTCCTATAGCCCAGAACAGTTCCTCAAGCCCAGTACAGTTCCTCAAGCCCAGTACAGTTCTTCCAGACCAGTACTGTTCCTCAAGCCCAGTACAGTTCCTCCAGCCCAGTACAGTTCCTCAAGCCCAGTACAGTTCCTGCAGACCAGTACAGTTCCTCCAGCCCAGTACAGTTCCTGCAGACCAGTAAAGTTCCTCCAGCCCAGTACAGTTCCTCCAGCCCAGTACAGTTCCTCCAGACCAGTACAGTTCCTCCAGACCAGTAAAGTTCCACAAGCCCAGTACAGTTCCTCCAGACCAGTACAGTTCCTCCAGCCCAGTAAAGTTCCACAAGCCCAGTACAGTTCCTCCAGACCAGTACAGTACCTCCACCCCAGTACAGTTCCTGCAGACCAGTAAAGTTCCTCCAGCCCAGTACAGTTCCTCCAGCCCAGTACAGTTCCTCCAGACCAGTACAGTTCCTCCAGCCCAGTACAGTTCCTCCAGACCAGTAAAGTTCCTCAAGCCCAGTACAGTTCCTCCAGACCAGTAGAGTTCCTCCAGACCAGTAAAGATCCTCCAGACCAGTACAGTTCCTCCAGACCAGTACAGTTCCTCCAGCCCAGTACAGTTCCTCCAGACCAGTAAAGTTCCTCCAGCCCAGTACAGTTCCTCAAGCCCAGTACAGTTCCTCCAGCCCAGTACAGTTCCTCCAGACCCGTACAGGTCCTCCAGACCAGTACAGTTCCTCAAGCCCAGTACAGTTCCTCCAGACCAGTACAGTTCCTCCAGACCAGTACAGTTCCTCAAGCCCAGTACAGTTCCTCAAGCCCAGTACAGTTCCTCCAGACCAGTACAGTTCGTCCAGACCAGTACAGTTCCTCCAGACCAGTACAGTTCGTCCAGACCAGTACAGTTCCTCAAGCCCAGTACAGTTCCTCCAGACCAGTACAGTTCCTCAAGCCCAGTACAGTTCCTCCAGCCCAGTACAGTTCCTCCAACCCAGTACAGTTCCTCCAGACCCGTACAGGTCCTCCAGACCAGTACAGTTCCTCCAGCCCAGTACAGTTCCTCCAGCCCAGTACAGTTCCTCAAGACCAGTACAGTTCCTCAAGACCAGTACAGTTCCTGCAGACCAGTACAGTTCCTCAAGCCCAGTACAGTTCCTCAAGCCCAGTTCAGTTCCTCAAGCCCAGTACAGTTCCTCCAGACCAGTACAGTTCCTCCAGACCAGTACAATTCCTCAAGCCCAGTACAGTCCTCCAGACCAGTAAAGTTCCTCCAGCCCAGTACAGTTCCTCAAACTCAGTACAGTTCCTCCAGACTAGTACAGTTCCTACAGACCAGTACAGTTCCTCCAGACCAGTACAGTTCCTCCAGACCAGTACAGTCCCTCAAGCCCAGTACAGTTCCTCCAGAACAGTACAGTTCCTCAAGCTCAGTACAGTTCCTCCAGACCAGTACAGTTCCTCAAGCCCAGTACAGTTCCTCCAGACCAGTACAGTTCCTCCAGACCAGTACATTTCCTCAAGACCAGTACAGTTCCTACATTTCCTCAAGACCAGTACAGTTCCTCCAGACCAGTACAGTTCCTCCAGACCAGTACAGTTCCTCAAACCCAGTACAGTTCCTCCAGACCAGTACAGTTCCTCAAGCCCAGTACAGTTCCTCAAGCCCAGTACAGTTCCTCCAGACCAGTACAGTTCCTCAAGCCCAGTACAGTTCCTCCAGACCAGTACAGTTCCTCCAGACCAGTACAGTTCCTCCAGACGAGTACAGTTCTTCCAGCCCAGTACAGTTCCTCCAGCCCAGTACAGTTCCTCCAGCCCAGTACAGGTCCTCAAGTCAAGTACAGTTCCTCCAGACCAGTACAGGTCCTCCAGACCAGTACAGTTCCTCCAGACCAGTACAGGTCCTCCAGACCAGTACAGTTCCTCCAGCCCAGTACAGTTCCTCCAGACCAGTACAGGTCCTCCAGACCAGTACAGTTCATCCAGACCAGTACAGGTCCTCCAGCGCAGTACAGGTCCTCCAGACCAGTACAGTTCCTCCAGACCAGTACAGTTCCTCAAGCCCAGTACAATTCCTCCAGACAAGTACAGTTCCTCAAGCCCAGTACAGTTCTTCCAGACCAGTACAGGTCCTCAAGCCCAGTACAGTTCCTCAAGATCAGTACAGTTCCTCCAGACCAGTACAGTTCCTCCAGCCCAGTACAGTTCCTCAAGCCCAGTACAGTTCCTCCAGCCCAGTACAGTTCTTCCAGCCCAGTACAGTTCCTCCAGCCCAGTACAGTTCCTCCAGACCAGTACAGGTCCTCCAGACCAGTACTGGTCCTCCAGACCAGTACAGTTCCTCCAGACCAGTACAGTTCGTCCAGACCAGTACAGTTCCTCAAGATCAGTACAGTTCCTCCAGACCAATACAGTTCCTCCAGCCCAGTACAGTTCCTCAAGCCCAGTACAGTTCTTCCAGCCCAGTACAGTTCCTCAAGCCCAGTACAGTTCCTCCAGCCCAGTACAGTTCCTCCAGCCCAGTACAGGTCCTCCAGACCAGTACAGGTCCTCCAGACCAGTACAGTTCCTCCAGACCAGTACAGTTCGTCCAGACCAGTACAGGTACTCCATACCAGTACAGTTCCTCCAGCCCAGTACAGTTCCTCCAGCCCAGTACAGTTCCTCAAGCCCAGTACAGTTCCTCCAGCCCAGTACAGTTCCTCAAGCCCAGAACAGGTCCTCCAGACCAGTACAGTTCCTCCAGACCAGTACAGTTCCTCAAGCCCAGTCCAGTTCCTATAGCCCAGAACAGTTCCTCAAGCCCAGTACAGTTCCTCAAGCCCAGTACAGTTCTTCCAGACCAGTACTGTTCCTCAAGCCCAGTACAGTTCCTCCAGCCCAGTACAGTTCCTCAAGCCCAGTACAGTTCCTGCAGACCAGTACAGTTCCTACAGCCCAGTACAGTTCCTGCAGACCAGTAAAGTTCCTCCAGCCCAGTACAGTTCCTCCAGCCCAGTACAGTTCCTCCAGACCAGTACAGTTCCTCCAGACCAGTAAAGTTCCACAAGCCCAGTACAGTTCCTCCAGACCAGTACAGTTCCTCCAGCCCAGTAAAGTTCCACAAGCCCAGTACAGTTCCTCCAGACCAGTACAGTACCTCCACCCCAGTACAGTTCCTGCAGACCAGTAAAGTTCCTCCAGCCCAGTACAGTTCCTCCAGCCCAGTACAGTTCCTCCAGACCAGTACAGTTCCTCCAGCCCAGTACAGTTCCTCCAGACCAGTAAAGTTCCTCAAGCCCAGTACAGTTCCTCCAGACCAGTAGAGTTCCTCCAGACCAGTAAAGATCCTCCAGACCAGTACAGTTCCTCCAGACCAGTACAGTTCCTCCAGCCCAGTACAGTTCCTCCAGACCAGTAAAGTTCCTCCAGCCCAGTACAGTTCCTCAAGCCCAGTACAGTTCCTCCAGCCCAGTACAGTTCCTCCAGACCCGTACAGGTCCTCCAGACCAGTACAGTTCCTCAAGCCCAGTACAGTTCCTCCAGCCCAGTACAGTTCCTCCAGACCAGTACAGTTCCTCCAGACCAGTACAGTTCCTCAAGACCAGTACAGTTCCTCAAGCCCAGTACAGTTCCTCAAGCCCAGTACAGTTCCTCCAGACCAGTACAGTTCGTCCAGACCAGTCCAGTTCCTCCAGACCAGTACAGTTCGTCCAGACCAGTACAGTTCCTCAAGCCCAGTACAGTTCCTCCAGACCAGTACAGTTCCTCAAGCCCAGTACAGTTCCTCCAGCCCAGTACAGTTCCTCCAACCCAGTACAGTTCCTCCAGACCCGTACAGGTCCTCCAGACCAGTACAGTTCCTCCAGACCAGTACATTTCCTCAAGACCAGTACAGTTCCTACATTTCCTCAAGACCAGTACAGTTCCTCCAGACCAGTACAGTTCCTCCAGACCAGTACAGTTCCTCAAACCCAGTACAGTTCCTCCAGACCAGTACAGTTCCTCAAGCCCAGTACAGTTCCTCAAGCCCAGTACAGTTCCTCCAGACCAGTACAGTTCCTCAAGCCCAGTACAGTTCCTCCAGACCAGTACAGTTCCTCCAGACCAGTACAGTTCCTCCAGACGAGTACAGTTCTTCCAGCCCAGTACAGTTCCTCCAGCCCAGTACAGTTCCTCCAGCCCAGTACAGGTCCTCAAGTCAAGTACAGTTCCTCCAGACCAGTACAGGTCCTCCAGACCAGTACAGTTCCTCCAGACCAGTACAGGTCCTCCAGACCAGTACAGTTCCTCCAGCCCAGTACAGTTCCTCCAGACCAGTACAGGTCCTCTAGACCAGTACAGTTCATCCAGACCAGTACAGGTCCTCCAGCGCAGTACAGGTCCTCCAGACCAGTACAGTTCCTCCAGACCAGTACAGTTCCTCAAGCCCAGTACAATTCCTCCAGACAAGTACAGTTCCTCAAGCCCAGTACAGTTCTTCCAGACCAGTACAGGTCCTCAAGCCCAGTACAGTTCCTCAAGATCAGTACAGTTCCTCCAGACCAGTACAGTTCCTCCAGCCCAGTACAGTTCCTCAAGCCCAGTACAGTTCCTCCAGCCCAGTACAGTTCTTCCAGCCCAGTACAGTTCCTCCAGCCCAGTACAGTTCCTCCAGACCAGTACAGGTCCTCCAGACCAGTACTGGTCCTCCAGACCAGTACAGTTCCTCCAGACCAGTACAGTTCGTCCAGACCAGTACAGTTCCTCAAGCCCAGTACAGTTCCTCAAGACCAGTACAGTTCCTCCAGCCCAGTACAGTTCCTCAAGACCAGTACAGTTCCTCCAGACCAGTACAGTTCCTCCAGACCAGTACAGTTCCTCAAGCCCAGTACAGTTCCTCCAGACCAGTACAGTTCCTCCAGACCAGTACAGTTCCTCAAGCCCAGTACAGTTCCTCCAGCCCAGTACAGTTCCTCAAGACCAGTACATTCCTCCAGACCAGTACATTCCTCCAGACCAGTACAGTTCCTCAAGCCCAGTACAGTTCCTCCAGACCAGTAACGTTCCTCAAGCCCAGTACAATTCCTCCAGACAAGTACAGTTCCTCAAGCCCAGTACAGTTCCTCCAGACCAGTACAGGTCCTCAAGCCCAGTACAGTTCCTCAAGATCAGTACAGTTCCTCCAGACCAATACAGTTCCTCCAGCCCAGTACAGTTCCTCAAGCCCAGTACAGTTCTTCCAGCCCAGTACAGTTCCTCAAGCCCAGTACAGTTCCTCCAGCCCAGTACAGTTCCTCCAGCCCAGTACAGGTCCTCCAGACCAGTACAGGTCCTCCAGACCAGTACAGTTCCTCCAGACCAGTACAGTTCGTCCAGACCAGTACAGGTACTCCATACCAGTACAGTTCCTCCAGCCCAGTACAGTTCCTCCAGCCCAGTACAGTTCCTCAAGCCCAGTACAGTTCCTCCAGCCCAGTACAGTTCCTCAAGCCCAGAACAGGTCCTCCAGACCAGTACAGTTCCTCCAGACCAGTACAGTTCCTCAAGCCCAGTCCAGTTCCTATAGCCCAGAACAGTTCCTCAAGCCCAGTACAGTTCCTCAAGCCCAGTACAGTTCTTCCAGACCAGTACTGTTCCTCAAGCCCAGTACAGTTCCTCCAGCCCAGTACAGTTCCTCAAGCCCAGTACAGTTCCTGCAGACCAGTACAGTTCCTCCAGCCCAGTACAGTTCCTGCAGACCAGTAAAGTTCCTCCAGCCCAGTACAGTTCCTCCAGCCCAGTACAGTTCCTCCAGACCAGTACAGTTCCTCCAGACCAGTAAAGTTCCACAAGCCCAGTACAGTTCCTCCAGACCAGTACAGTTCCTCCAGCCCAGTAAAGTTCCACAAGCCCAGTACAGTTCCTCCAGACCAGTACAGTACCTCCACCCCAGTACAGTTCCTGCAGACCAGTAAAGTTCCTCCAGCCCAGTACAGTTCCTCCAGCCCAGTACAGTTCCTCCAGACCAGTACAGTTCCTCCAGCCCAGTACAGTTCCTCCAGACCAGTAAAGTTCCTCAAGCCCAGTACAGTTCCTCCAGACCAGTAGAGTTCCTCCAGACCAGTAAAGATCCTCCAGACCAGTACAGTTCCTCCAGACCAGTACAGTTCCTCCAGCCCAGTACAGTTCCTCCAGACCAGTAAAGTTCCTCCAGCCCAGTACAGTTCCTCAAGCCCAGTACAGTTCCTCCAGCCCAGTACAGTTCCTCCAGACCCGTACAGGTCCTCCAGACCAGTACAGTTCCTCAAGCCCAGTACAGTTCCTCCAGCCCAGTACAGTTCCTCCAGACCAGTACAGTTCCTCCAGACCAGTACAGTTCCTCAAGACCAGTACAGTTCCTCAAGCCCAGTACAGTTCCTCAAGCCCAGTACAGTTCCTCCAGACCAGTACAGTTCGTCCAGACCAGTACAGTTCCTCCAGACCAGTACAGTTCGTCCAGACCAGTACAGTTCCTCAAGCCCAGTACAGTTCCTCCAGACCAGTACAGTTCCTCAAGCCCAGTACAGTTCCTCCAGCCCAGTACAGTTCCTCCAACCCAGTACAGTTCCTCCAGACCCGTACAGGTCCTCCAGACCAGTACAGTTCCTCCAGCCCAGTACAGTTCCTCCAGCCCAGTACAGTTCCTCAAGACCAGTACAGTTCCTCAAGACCAGTACAGTTCCTGCAGACCAGTACAGTTCCTCAAGCCCAGTACAGTTCCTCAAGCCCAGTTCAGTTCCTCAAGCCCAGTACAGTTCCTCCAGACCAGTACAGTTCCTCCAGACCAGTACAATTCCTCAAGCCCAGTACAGTCCTCCAGACCAGTAAAGTTCCTCCAGCCCAGTACAGTTCCTCAAACTCAGTACAGTTCCTCCAGACTAGTACAGTTCCTACAGACCAGTACAGTTCCTCCAGACCAGTACAGTTCCTCCAGACCAGTACAGTTCCTCAAGCCCAGTACAGTTCCTCCAGAACAGTACAGTTCCTCAAGCTCAGTACAGTTCCTCCAGACCAGTACAGTTCCTCAAGCCCAGTACAGTTCCTCCAGACCAGTACAGTTCCTCCAGACCAGTACATTTCCTCAAGACCAGTACAGTTCCTACATTTCCTCAAGACCAGTACAGTTCCTCCAGACCAGTACAGTTCCTCAAACCCAGTACAGTTCCTCCAGACCAGTACAGTTCCTCAAGCCCAGTACAGTTCCTCAAGCCCAGTACAGTTCCTCCAGACCAGTACAGTTCCTCAAGCCCAGTACAGTTCCTCCAGACCAGTACAGTTCCTCCAGACCAGTACAGTTCCTCCAGACGAGTACAGTTCTTCCAGCCCAGTACAGTTCCTCCAGCCCAGTACAGTTCCTCCAGCCCAGTACAGGTCCTCAAGTCAAGTACAGTTCCTCCAGACCAGTACAGGTCCTCCAGACCAGTACAGTTCCTCCAGACCAGTACAGGTCCTCCAGACCAGTACAGTTCCTCCAGCCCAGTACAGTTCCTCCAGACCAGTACAGGTCCTCCAGACCAGTACAGGTCCTCCAGCGCAGTACAGGTCCTCCAGCCCAGTACAGGTCCTCCAGCCCAGTACAGTTCCTCCAGACCAGTACAGTTCCTCCAGACCAGTACAATTCCTCCAGACAAGTACAGTTCCTCAAGCCCAGTACAGTTCCTTCAGACCAGTACAGGTCCTCAAGCCCAGTACAGTTCCTCAAGATCAGTATAGTTCCTCCAGCCCAGTTCAGTTCCTCCAGCCCAGTACAGTTCCTCCAGCCCAGTACAGTTCCTCCAGACCAGTACAGGTCCTCCAGACCAGTACTGGTCCTCCAGACCAGTACAGTTCGTCCAGACCAGTACAGTTCCTCAAGCCCAGTACAGTTCCTCCAGCCCAGTACAGTTCCTCCAACCCAGTACAGTTCCTCCAGACCCGTACAGGTCCTCCAGACCAGTACAGTTCCTCCAGCCCAGTACAGTTCCTCCAGACCAGTACAGTTCATCCAGACCAGTACAGTTCCTCCAGACCAGTACAGTTCCTCAAGCCCAGTACAGTTCGTCCAGACCAGTACAGTTCGTCCAGACCAGTACAGTTCCTCCAGACCAGTACAGTTCGTCCAGACCAGTACAGTTCGTCCAGACCAGTACAGTTCCTCAAGCCCAGTACAGTTCCTCCAGACCAGTACAGTTCCTCAAGCCCAGTACAATTCCTCCAGCCCAGTACAGTTCCTCCAACCCAGTACAGTTCCTCCAGACCCGTACAGGTCCTCCAGACCAGTACAGTTCCTCAAGCCCACTACAGTTCCTCCAGCCCAGTAGTGTTCCTCAAGAGCAGTACAGTTCCTCAAGACCAGTACAGTTCCTCCAGACCAGTACAGTTCCTCAAGCCCAGTACAGTTCCTCCAGACCAGTACAGTTCTTCCAAACCAGTACAATTCCTCCAGACAAGTACAGTTCCTCAAGCCCAGTACAGTTCCTCCAGACCAGTACAGGTCCTCCAGACCAGTACAGTTCCTCCAGCCCAGTACAGTTCCTCAAGCCCAGTACAGTTCCTCCAGACGAGTACAGTTCTTCCAGCCCAGTACAGTTTCTCCAACCCAGTACACTTCCTCCAGCCCAGTACAGGTCCTCCAGTCAAGTACAGTTCCTCCAGACCAGTACCAGTCCTCCAGACCAGTACAGTTCCTCCAGACCAGTACAGATCCTCCAGACCAGTACAGTTCCTCCAGACCAGTACAGGTACTCCAGACCAGTACAGTTCCTCCAGCCCAGTACAGTTCCTCCAGCCCAGTACAGTTCCTCAAGCCCAGTACAGTTCCTCCAGCCCAGTACAGTTCCTCAAGCCCAGAACAGGTCCTCCAGACCAGTACAGTTCCTCCAGACCAGTACAGTTCCTCAAGCCCAGTCCAGTTCCTATAGCCCTGAACAGTTCCTCAAGCCCAGTACAGTTCCTCAAGCCCAGTACAGTTCTTCCAGACCAGTACTGTTCCTCAAGCCCAGTACAGTTCCTCCAGCCCAGTACAGTTCCTCAAGCCCAGTACAGTTCCTGCAGACCAGTACAGTTCCTCCAGCCCAGTACAGTTCCTGCAGACCAGTAAAGTTCCTCCAGCCCAGTACAGTTCCTCCAGCCCAGTACAGTTCCTCCAGACCAGTACAGTTCCTCCAGACCAGTAAAGTTCCACAAGCCCAGTACAGTTCCTCCAGACCAGTACAGTTCCTCCAGCCCAGTAAAGTTCCACAAGCCCAGTACAGTTCCTCCAGACCAGTACAGTACCTCCACCCCAGTACAGTTCCTGCAGACCAGTAAAGTTCCTCCAGCCCAGTACAGTTCCTCCAGCCCAGTACAGTTCCTCCAGACCAGTACAGTTCCTCCAGCCCAGTACAGTTCCTCCAGACCAGTAAAGTTCCTCAAGCCCAGTACAGTTCCTCCAGACCAGTAGAGTTCCTCCAGACCAGTAAAGATCCTCCAGACCAGTACAGTTCCTCCAGACCAGTACAGTTCCTACAGCCCAGTACAGTTCCTCCAGACCAGTAAAGTTCCTCCAGCCCAGTACAGTTCCTCAAGCCCAGTACAGTTCCTCCAGCCCAGTACAGTTCCTCCAGACCCGTACAGGTCCTCCAGACCAGTACAGTTCCTCAAGCCCAGTACAGTTCCTCCAGCCCAGTACAGTTCCTCCAGACCAGTACAGTTCCTCCAGACCAGTACAGTTCCTCAAGACCAGTACAGTTCCTCAAGCCCAGTACAGTTCCTCAAGCCCAGTACAGTTCCTCCAGACCAGTACAGTTCGTCCAGACCAGTACAGTTCCTCCAGACCAGTACAGTTCGTCCAGACCAGTACAGTTCCTCAAGCCCAGTACAGTTCCTCCAGACCAGTACAGTTCCTCAAGCCCAGTACAGTTCCTCCAGCCCAGTACAGTTCCTCCAACCCAGTACAGTTCCTCCAGACCCGTACAGGTCCTCCAGACCAGTACAGTTCCTCCAGCCCAGTACAGTTCCTCCAGCCCAGTACAGTTCCTCAAGACCAGTACAGTTCCTCAAGACCAGTACAGTTCCTGCAGACCAGTACAGTTCCTCAAGCCCAGTACAGTTCCTCAAGCCCAGTTCAGTTCCTCAAGCCCAGTACAGTTCCTCCAGACCAGTACAGTTCCTCCAGACCAGTACAATTCCTCAAGCCCAGTACAGTCCTCCAGACCAGTAAAGTTCCTCCAGCCCAGTACAGTTCCTCAAACTCAGTACAGTTCCTCCAGACTAGTACAGTTCCTACAGACCAGTACAGTTCCTCCAGACCAGTACAGTTCCTCCAGACCAGTACAGTTCCTCAAGCCCAGTACAGTTCCTCCAGAACAGTACAGTTCCTCAAGCTCAGTACAGTTCCTCCAGACCAGTACAGTTCCTCAAGCCCAGTACAGTTCCTCCAGACCAGTACAGTTCCTCCAGACCAGTACATTTCCTCAAGACCAGTACAGTTCCTACATTTCCTCAAGACCAGTACAGTTCCTCCAGACCAGTACAGTTCCTCCAGACCAGTACAGTTCCTCAAACCCAGTACAGTTCCTCCAGACCAGTACAGTTCCTCAAGCCCAGTACAGTTCCTCAAGCCCAGTACAGTTCCTCCAGACCAGTACAGTTCCTCAAGCCCAGTACAGTTCCTCCAGACCAGTACAGTTCCTCCAGACCAGTACAGTTCCTCCAGACGAGTACAGTTCTTCCAGCCCAGTACACTTCCTCCAGCCCAGTACAGTTCCTCCAGCCCAGTACAGGTCCTCAAGTCAAGTACAGTTCCTCCAGACCAGTACAGGTCCTCCAGACCAGTACAGTTCCTCCAGACCAGTACAGGTCCTCCAGACCAGTACAGTTCCTCCAGCCCAGTACAGTTCCTCCAGACCAGTACAGGTCCTCCAGACCAGTACAGTTCATCCAGACCAGTACAGGTCCTCCAGCGCAGTACAGGTCCTCCAGCCCAGTACAGTTCCTCCAGACCAGTACAGTTCCTCAAGCCCAGTACAATTCCTCCAGACAAGTACAGTTCCTCAAGCCCAGTACAGTTCTTCCAGACCAGTACAGGTCCTCAAGCCCAGTACAGTTCCTCAAGATCAGTACAGTTCCTCCAGACCAGTACAGTTCCTCCAGCCCAGTACAGTTCCTCAAGCCCAGTACAGTTCCTCCAGCCCAGTACAGTTCTTCCAGCCCAGTACAGTTCCTCCAGCCCAGTACAGTTCCTCCAGACCAGTACAGGTCCTCCAGACCAGTACTGGTCCTCCAGACCAGTACAGTTCCTCCAGACCAGTACAGTTCGTCCAGACCAGTACAGTTCCTCAAGCCCAGTACAGTTCCTCAAGACCAGTACAGTTCCTCCAGCCCAGTACAGTTCCTCAAGACCAGTACAGTTCCTCCAGACCAGTACAGTTCCTCCAGACCAGTACAGTTCCTCAAGCCCAGTACAGTTCCTCCAGACCAGTACAGTTCCTCCAGACCAGTACAGTTCCTCAAGCCCAGTACAGTTCCTCCAGCCCAGTACAGTTCCTCAAGACCAGTACATTCCTCCAGACCAGTACATTCCTCCAGACCAGTACAGTTCCTCAAGCCCAGTACAGTTCCTCCAGACCAGTACAGTTCCTCAAGCCCAGTACAATTCCTCCAGACAAGTACAGTTCCTCAAGCCCAGTACAGTTCCTCCAGACCAGTACAGGTCCTCAAGCCCAGTACAGTTCCTCAAGATCAGTACAGTTCCTCCAGACCAATACAGTTCCTCCAGCCCAGTACAGTTCCTCAAGCCCAGTACAGTTCTTCCAGCCCAGTACAGTTCCTCAAGCCCAGTACAGTTCCTCCAGCCCAGTACAGTTCCTCCAGCCCAGTACAGGTCCTCCAGACCAGTACAGGTCCTCCAGACCAGTACAGTTCCTCCAGACCAGTACAGTTCGTCCAGACCAGTACAGGTACTCCAGCCCAGTACAGTTCCTCCAGCCCAGTACAGTTCCTCCAGCCCAGTACAGTTCCTCAAGCCCAGTACAGTTCCTCCAGCCCAGTACAGTTCCTCAAGCCCAGAACAGGTCCTCCAGACCAGTACAGTTCCTCCAGACCAGTACAGTTCCTCAAGCCCAGTCCAGTTCCTATAGCCCAGAACAGTTCCTCAAGCCCAGTACAGTTCCTCAAGCCCAGTACAGTTCTTCCAGACCAGTACTGTTCCTCAAGCCCAGTACAGTTCCTCCAGCCCAGTACAGTTCCTCAAGCCCAGTACAGTTCCTGCAGACCAGTACAGTTCCTCCAGCCCAGTACAGTTCCTGCAGACCAGTAAAGTTCCTCCAGCCCAGTACAGTTCCTCCAGCCCAGTACAGTTCCTCCAGACCAGTACAGTTCCTCCAGACCAGTAAAGTTCCACAAGCCCAGTACAGTTCCTCCAGACCAGTACAGTTCCTCCAGCCCAGTAAAGTTCCACAAGCCCAGTACAGTTCCTCCAGACCAGTACAGTACCTCCACCCCAGTACAGTTCCTGCAGACCAGTAAAGTTCCTCCAGCCCAGTACAGTTCCTCCAGCCCAGTACAGTTCCTCCAGACCAGTACAGTTCCTCCAGCCCAGTACAGTTCCTCCAGACCAGTAAAGTTCCTCAAGCCCAGTACAGTTCCTCCAGACCAGTAGAGTTCCTCCAGACCAGTAAAGATCCTCCAGACCAGTACAGTTCCTCCAGACCAGTACAGTTCCTCCAGCCCAGTACAGTTCCTCCAGACCAGTAAAGTTCCTCCAGCCCAGTACAGTTCCTCAAGCCCAGTACAGTTCCTCCAGCCCAGTACAGTTCCTCCAGACCCGTACAGGTCCTCCAGACCAGTACAGTTCCTCAAGCCCAGTACAGTTCCTCCAGCCCAGTACAGTTCCTCCAGACCAGTATAGTTCCTCAAGCCCAGTACAGTTCCTCAAGCCCAGTACAGTTCCTCCAGACCAGTACAGTTCCTCAAGCCCAGTACAGTTCCTCCAGCCCAGTACAGTTCCTCAAGCCCAGAACAGTTCCTCCAGACCAGTAAAGTTCCTCAAGCCCAGTACAGTTCCTCAAGCCCAGTAAAGTTCCTCAAGCCCAGTACAGTTCCTCAAGCCCAGTACAGTTCCTCAAGCCCAGTACAGTTCCTCCAGACCAGTAACGTTCCTCAAGCCCAGTAAAGTTCCTCAAGCCCAGTACAGTTCCTCAAGCCCAGTACAGTTCCTCCAGACCAGTACAGTTCCTCAAGCCCAGTACAGTTCCTCCAGACCAGTACAGTTCCTCCAGACCAGTACAGTTCCTCATGCCCAGTACAGTTCCTCATGCCCAGTACAGTTCCTCCAGACCAGTACAGTTCCTCAAGCCCAGTACAGTTCCTCCAGACCAGTACAGTTCCTCCAGACCAGTACAGTTCCTCCAGACCAGTACAGTCCTCCAGACCAGTACAGTTCCTCCAGACCAGTACATTTCCTCCAGACCAGTACAGTTCCTCAAGCCCAGTACAGTTCCTCCAGACCAGTACAGTCCTCCAGACCAGTACAGTTCCTCCAGACCAGTACAGTTCCTCCAGACCAGTACAGTTCCTCAAGCCCAGTACAGTTCCTCAAGCCCAGTACAGTTCCTCCAGCCCAGTACAGTCCTCCAGCCCAGTACAGTTCCTCCAGCCCAGTACAGTTCCTCAAGCCCAGTACAGGTCCTCAAGCCCAGTACAGTTCCTCCAGCCCAGTACAGTTCCTCAAGCCCAGTACAGTTCCTCAAGCCCAATACAGTTCCTCCAGCCCAGTACAGTCCTACAGCCCAGTACAGTTCCTCCAACCCAGTACAGTTCCTCAAGCCCAGTACAGGTGCTCAAGCCCAGTACAGTTCCTCCAGCCCAGTACATTTCCTCCAGCCCAGTACAGTTCCTCCAACCCAGTACAGTCCTCCAGCCCAGTACAGTTCCTCCAGCACAGTACAGTTCCTCAAGCCCAGTACAGTTCCTCAAGCCCAATACAGTTCCTCCAACCCAGTACAGTCCTCCAGCCCAGTACAGTTCCTCCAGCCCAGTACAGTTCCTCAAGCCCAGTACAGATCCTCAAGCCCAGTACAGTTCCTCCAGCCCAGTACAGTTCCTCCAGCCCAGTACAGTTCCTCCAACCCAGTACAGTCCTCCAGCCCAGTACAGTTCCTCCAGCACAGTACAGGTCCTCAAGCACAGTACAGTTCCTCAAGCCCAGTACAGTTCCGCCAGCCCAGTAAAGTTCCTCCAGCCCAGTACAGTTCCTCCAGCCCAGTACAGTTCCTCAAACCCAGTACAGTTCCTCAAGCCCAGTACAGTCCCTTCAGACCAGTACAGTCCCTTCAGACCTGTAAAGATCCTCCAGCCCAGTACTGTTCCTCAAGCCCAGTACAGTTCCTCAAGCCCAGTACAGTTCCTTCAGACCAGTAAAGTTCCTCAAACCCAGTACAGTTCCTCCAGACCAGTACAGTTCCTCAAACCCAGTACAGTTCCTCCAGACCAGTACAGTTCCTCCAGACCAGTACAGTTCCTCAAGCCCAGTACAGTTCCTCCAGAACAGTACAGTTCCTCAAGCTCAGTACAGTTCCTCCAGACCAGTACAGTTCCTCAAGCCCAGTACAGTTCCTCCAGACCAGTACAGTTCCTCAAACCCAGTACAGTTCCTCCAGACCAGTACAGTTCCTCCAGACCAGTACAGTTCCTCAAGCCCAGTACAGTTCCTCCAGAACAGTACAGTTCCTCAAGCTCAGTACAGTTCCTCCAGAACAGTACAGTTCCTCAAGCCCAGTACAGTTCCTCCAGACCAGTACAGTTCCTCAAGCCCAGTACAGTTCCTCCAGACCAGTACAGTTCCTCCAGACCAGTACAGGTCCTCCAAACCAGTACAGTTCCTCAAGCCCAATACAGTTCCTCCAGCCCAATACACTTCCTCAAGCCCAGTACAGTTCCTCCAGACCAGTACAGTTCCTCCAGACCAGTACAGTTCCTCAAACCCAGTACAGTTCCTCCAGACCAGTACAGTTCCTCAAGCCCAGTACAGTTCCTCAAGCCCAGTACAGTTCCTCCAGACCAGTACAGTTCCTCAAGCCCAGTACAGTTCCTCCAGACCAGTACAGTTCCTCAAGCCCAGTACAGTTCCTCCAGACCAGTACAGTTCCTCAAACCCAGTACAGTTCCTCCAGACGAGTACAGTTCTTCCAGCCCAGTACAGTTCCTCCAGCCCAGTACAGTTCCTCCAGCCCAGTACAGGTCCTCAAGTCAAGTACAGTTCCTCCAGACCAGTACAGGTCCTCCAGACCAGTACAGGTCCTCCAGTCCAGTACAGTTCCCCCAGCCCAGTACAGTTCCTCCAACCCAATACAGTTCCTCCAGCCCAGTACAGTTCTTCCAGACCAGTACAGGTCGTCCAGTCCAGTACAGTTCCTCCAGACCAGTACAGGTCCTCCAGACCAGTACAGGTCCTCCAGACCAGTACAGTTCCTCCAGCCCAGTACAGTTCCTCCAGACCAGTACAGGTCCTCCAGACCAGTACAGGTCCTCCAGACCAGTACAGTTCATCCAGACCAGTACAGGTCCTCCAGCCCAGTACAGTTCCTCCAGACCAGTACAGTTCCTCCAGACCAGCACAATTCCTCCAGACAAGTACAGTTCCTCAAGCCCAGTACAGTTCCTTCAGACCAGTACAGGTCCTCAAGCCCAGTACAGTTCCTCAAGATCAGTATAGTTCCTCCAGCCCAGTTCAGTTCCTCCAGCCCAGTACAGTTCCTCCAGCCCAGTACAGTTCCTCCAGACCAGTACAGGTCCTCCAGACCAGTACTGGTCCTCCAGACCAGTACAGTTCCTCCAGACCAGTACAGTTCGTCCAGACCAGTACAGTTCCTCAAGCCCAGTACAGTTCCTCCAGCCCAGTACAGTTCCTCCAACCCAGTACAGTTCCTCCAGACCCGTACAGGTCCTCCAGACCAGTACAGTTCCTCCAGCCCAGTACAGTTCCTCCAGACCAGTACAGTTCATCCAGACCAGTACAGTTCCTCCAGACCAGAACAGTTCCTCAAGCCCAGTACAGTTCGTCCAGACCAGTACAGTTCGTCCAGACCAGTACAGTTCCTCCAGACCAGTACAGTTCGTCCAGACCAGTACAGTTCGTCCAGACCAGTACAGTTCCTCAAGCCCAGTACAGTTCCTCCAGACCAGTACAGTTCCTCAAGCCCAGTACAATTCCTCCAGCCCAGTACAGTTCCTCCAACCCAGTACAGTTCCTCCAGACCCGTACAGGTCCTCCAGACCAGTACAGTTCCTCAAGCCCACTACAGTTCCTCCAGCCCAGTAGTGTTCCTCAAGAGCAGTACAGTTCCTCAAGACCAGTACAGTTCCTCCAGACCAGTACAGTTCCTCAAGCCCAGTACAGTTCCTCCAGACCAGTACAGTTCTTCCAAACCAGTACAATTCCTCCAGACAAGTACAGTTCCTCAAGCCCAGTACAGTTCCTCCAGACCAGTACAGGTCCTCCAGACCAGTACAGTTCCTCCAGCCCAGTACAGTTCCTCAAGCCCAGTACAGTTCCTCCAGACGAGTACAGTTCTTCCAGCCCAGTACAGTTTCTCCAACCCAGTACACTTCCTCCAGCCCAGTACAGGTCCTCCAGTCAAGAACAGTTCCTCCAGACCAGTACCAGTCCTCCAGACCAGTACAGTTCCTCCAGACCAGTACAGATCCTCCAGACCAGTACAGTTCCTCCAGACCAGTACAGGTACTCCAGACCAGTACAGTTCCTCCAGCCCAGTACAGTTCCTCCAGCCCAGTACAGTTCCTCAAACCCAGTACAGTTCCTCCAGCCCAGTACAGTTCCTCAAGCCCAGAACAGGTCCTCCAGACCAGTACAGTTCCTCCAGACCAGTACAGTTCCTCAAGCCCAGTCCAGTTCCTATAGCCCAGAACAGTTCCTCAAGCCCAGTACAGTTCCTCAAGCCCAGTACAGTTCTTCCAGACCAGTACTGTTCCTCAAGCCCAGTACAGTTCCTCCAGCCCAGTACAGTTCCTCAAGCCCAGTACAGTTCCTGCAGACCAGTACAGTTCCTCCAGCCCAGTACAGTTCCTGCAGACCAGTAAAGTTCCTCCAGCCCAGTACAGTTCCTCCAGCCCAGTACAGTTCCTCCAGACCAGTACAGTTCCTCCAGACCAGTAAAGTTCCACAAGCCCAGTACAGTTCCTCCAGACCAGTACAGTTCCTCCAGCCCAGTAAAGTTCCACAAGCCCAGTACAGTTCCTCCAGACCAGTACAGTACCTCCACCCCAGTACAGTTCCTGCAGACCAGTAAAGTTCCTCCAGCCCAGTACAGTTCCTCCAGCCCAGTACAGTTCCTCCAGACCAGTACAGTTCCTCCAGCCCAGTACAGTTCCTCCAGACCAGTAAAGTTCCTCAAGCCCAGTACAGTTCCTCCAGACCAGTAGAGTTCCTCCAGACCAGTAAAGATCCTCCAGACCAGTACAGTTCCTCCAGACCAGTACAGTTCCTCCAGCCCAGTACAGTTCCTCCAGACCAGTAAAGTTCCTCCAGCCCAGTACAGTTCCTCAAGCCCAGTACAGTTCCTCCAGCCCAGTACAGTTCCTCCAGACCCGTACAGGTCCTCCAGACCAGTACAGTTCCTCAAGCCCAGTACAGTTCCTCCAGCCCTGTACAGTTCCTCCAGACCAGTACAGTTCCTCCAGACCAGTACAGTTCCTCAAGACCAGTACAGTTCCTCAAGCCCAGTACAGTTCCTCAAGCCCAGTACAGTTCCTCCAGACCAGTACAGTTCGTCCAGACCAGTACAGTTCCTCCAGACCAGTACAGTTCGTCCAGACCAGTACAGTTCCTCAAGCCCAGTACAGTTCCTCCAGACCAGTACAGTTCCTCAAGCCCAGTACAGTTCCTCCAGCCCAGTACAGTTCCTCCAACCCAGTACAGTTCCTCCAGACCCGTACAGGTCCTCCAGACCAGTACAGTTCCTCCAGCCCAGTACAGTTCCTCCAGCCCAGTACAGTTCCTCAAGACCAGTACAGTTCCTCAAGACCAGTACAGTTCCTGCAGACCAGTACAGTTCCTCAAGCCCAGTACAGTTCCTCAAGCCCAGTTCAGTTCCTCAAGCCCAGTACAGTTCCTCCAGACCAGTACAGTTCCTCCAGACCAGTACAATTCCTCAAGCCCAGTACAGTCCTCCAGACCAGTAAAGTTCCTCCAGCCCAGTACAGTTCCTCAAACTCAGTACAGTTCCTCCAGACTAGTACAGTTCCTACAGACCAGTACAGTTCCTCCAGACCAGTACAGTTCCTCCAGACCAGTACAGTTCCTCAAGCCCAGTACAGTTCCTCCAGAACAGTACAGTTCCTCAAGCCCAGTACAGTTCCTCCAGAACAGTACAGTTCCTCAAGCTCAGTACAGTTCCTCCAGACCAGTACAGTTCCTCAAGCCCAGTACAGTTCCTCCAGACCAGTACAGTTCCTCAAACCCAGTACAGTTCCTCCAGACCAGTACAGTTCCTCCAGACCAGTACAGTTCCTCAAGCCCAGTACAGTTCCTCCAGAACAGTACAGTTCCTCAAGCTCAGTACAGTTCCTCCAGAACAGTACAGTTCCTCAAGCCCAGTACAGTTCCTCCAGACCAGTACAGTTCCTCAAGCCCAGTACAGTTCCTCCAGACCAGTACAGTTCCTCCAGACCAGTACAGGTCCTCCAAACCAGTACAGTTCCTCAAGCCCAATACAGTTCCTCCAGCCCAATACACTTCCTCAAGCCCAGTACAGTTCCTCCAGACCAGTACAGTTCCTCCAGACCAGTACAGTTCCTCAAACCCAGTACAGTTCCTCCAGACCAGTACAGTTCCTCAAGCCCAGTACAGTTCCTCAAGCCCAGTACAGTTCCTCCAGACCAGTACAGTTCCTCAAGCCCAGTACAGTTCCTCCAGACCAGTACAGTTCCTCAAGCCCAGTACAGTTCCTCCAGACCAGTACAGTTCCTCAAACCCAGTACAGTTCCTCCAGACGAGTACAGTTCTTCCAGCCCAGTACAGTTCCTCCAGCCCAGTACAGTTCCTCCAGCCCAGTACAGGTCCTCAAGTCAAGTACAGTTCCTCCAGACCAGTACAGGTCCTCCAGACCAGTACAGGTCCTCCAGTCCAGTACAGTTCCCCCAGCCCAGTACAGTTCCTCCAACCCAATACAGTTCCTCCAGCCCAGTACAGTTCTTCCAGACCAGTACAGGTCGTCCAGTCCAGTACAGTTCCTCCAGACCAGTACAGGTCCTCCAGACCAGTACAGGTCCTCCAGACCAGTACAGTTCCTCCAGCCCAGTACAGTTCCTCCAGACCAGTACAGGTCCTCCAGACCAGTACAGGTCCTCCAGACCAGTACAGTTCATCCAGACCAGTACAGGTCCTCCAGCCCAGTACAGTTCCTCCAGACCAGTACAGTTCCTCCAGACCAGCACAATTCCTCCAGACAAGTACAGTTCCTCAAGCCCAGTACAGTTCCTTCAGACCAGTACAGGTCCTCAAGCCCAGTACAGTTCCTCAAGATCAGTATAGTTCCTCCAGCCCAGTTCAGTTCCTCCAGCCCAGTACAGTTCCTCCAGCCCAGTACAGTTCCTCCAGACCAGTACAGGTCCTCCAGACCAGTACTGGTCCTCCAGACCAGTACAGTTCCTCCAGACCAGTACAGTTCGTCCAGACCAGTACAGTTCCTCAAGCCCAGTACAGTTCCTCCAGCCCAGTACAGTTCCTCCAACCCAGTACAGTTCCTCCAGACCCGTACAGGTCCTCCAGACCAGTACAGTTCCTCCAGCCCAGTACAGTTCCTCCAGACCAGTACAGTTCATCCAGACCAGTACAGTTCCTCCAGACCAGTACAGTTCCTCAAGCCCAGTACAGTTCGTCCAGACCAGTACAGTTCGTCCAGACCAGTACAGTTCCTCCAGACCAGTACAGTTCGTCCAGACCAGTACAGTTCGTCCAGACCAGTACAGTTCCTCAAGCCCAGTACAGTTCCTCCAGACCAGTACAGTTCCTCAAGCCCAGTACAATTCCTCCAGCCCAGTACAGTTCCTCCAACCCAGTACAGTTCCTCCAGACCCGTACAGGTCCTCCAGACCAGTACAGTTCCTCAAGCCCACTACAGTTCCTCCAGCCCAGTAGTGTTCCTCAAGAGCAGTACAGTTCCTCAAGACCAGTACAGTTCCTCCAGACCAGTACAGTTCCTCAAGCCCAGTACAGTTCCTCCAGACCAGTACAGTTCTTCCAAACCAGTACAATTCCTCCAGACAAGTACAGTTCCTCAAGCCCAGTACAGTTCCTCCAGACCAGTACAGGTCCTCCAGACCAGTACAGTTCCTCCAGCCCAGTACAGTTCCTCAAGCCCAGTACAGTTCCTCCAGACGAGTACAGTTCTTCCAGCCCAGTACAGTTTCTCCAACCCAGTACACTTCCTCCAGCCCAGTACAGGTCCTCCAGTCAAGAACAGTTCCTCCAGACCAGTACCAGTCCTCCAGACCAGTACAGTTCCTCCAGACCAGTACAGATCCTCCAGACCAGTACAGTTCCTCCAGACCAGTACAGGTACTCCAGACCAGTACAGTTCCTCCAGCCCAGTACAGTTCCTCCAGCCCAGTACAGTTCCTCAAGCCCAGTACAGTTCCTCCAGCCCAGTACAGTTCCTCAAGCCCAGAACAGGTCCTCCAGACCAGTACAGTTCCTCCAGACCAGTACAGTTCCTCAAGCCCAGTCCAGTTCCTATAGCCCAGAACAGTTCCTCAAGCCCAGTACAGTTCCTCAAGCCCAGTACAGTTCTTCCAGACCAGTACTGTTCCTCAAGCCCAGTACAGTTCCTCCAGCCCAGTACAGTTCCTCAAGCCCAGTACAGTTCCTGCAGACCAGTACAGTTCCTCCAGCCCAGTACAGTTCCTGCAGACCAGTAAAGTTCCTCCAGCCCAGTACAGTTCCTCCAGCCCAGTACAGTTCCTCCAGACCAGTAAAGTTCCACAAGCCCAGTACAGTTCCTCCAGACCAGTACAGTTCCTCCAGCCCAGTAAAGTTCCACAAGCCCAGTACAGTTCCTCCAGACCAGTACAGTACCTCCACCCCAGTACAGTTCCTGCAGACCAGTAAAGTTCCTCCAGCCCAGTACAGTTCCTCCAGCCCAGTACAGTTCCTCCAGACCAGTACAGTTCCTCCAGCCCAGTACAGTTCCTCCAGACCAGTAAAGTTCCTCAAGCCCAGTACAGTTCCTCCAGACCAGTAGAGTTCCTCCAGACCAGTAAAGATCCTCCAGACCAGTACAGTTCCTCCAGACCAGTACAGTTCCTCCAGCCCAGTACAGTTCCTCCAGACCAGTAAAGTTCCTCCAGCCCAGTACAGTTCCTCAAGCCCAGTACAGTTCCTCCAGCCCAGTACAGTTCCTCCAGACCCGTACAGGTCCTCCAGACCAGTACAGTTCCTCAAGCCCAGTACAGTTCCTCCAGCCCTGTACAGTTCCTCCAGACCAGTACAGTTCCTCCAGACCAGTACAGTTCCTCAAGACCAGTACAGTTCCTCAAGCCCAGTACAGTTCCTCAAGCCCAGTACAGTTCCTCCAGACCAGTACAGTTCGTCCAGACCAGTACAGTTCCTCCAGACCAGTACAGTTCGTCCAGACCAGTACAGTTCCTCAAGCCCAGTACAGTTCCTCCAGACCAGTACAGTTCCTCAAGCCCAGTACAGTTCCTCCAGCCCAGTACAGTTCCTCCAACCCAGTACAGTTCCTCCAGACCCGTACAGGTCCTCCAGACCAGTACAGTTCCTCCAGCCCAGTACAGTTCCTCCAGCCCAGTACAGTTCCTCAAGACCAGTACAGTTCCTCAAGACCAGTACAGTTCCTGCAGACCAGTACAGTTCCTCAAGCCCAGTACAGTTCCTCAAGCCCAGTTCAGTTCCTCAAGCCCAGTACAGTTCCTCCAGACCAGTACAGTTCCTCCAGACCAGTACAATTCCTCAAGCCCAGTACAGTCCTCCAGACCAGTAAAGTTCCTCCAGCCCAGTACAGTTCCTCAAACTCAGTACAGTTCCTCCAGACTAGTACAGTTCCTACAGACCAGTACAGTTCCTCCAGACCAGTACAGTTCCTCCAGACCAGTACAGTTCCTCAAGCCCAGTACAGTTCCTCCAGAACAGTACAGTTCCTCAAGCTCAGTACAGTTCCTCCAGACCAGTACAGTTCCTCAAGCCCAGTACAGTTCCTCCAGACCAGTACAGTTCCTCCAGACCAGTACATTTCCTCAAGACCAGTACAGTTCCTACATTTCCTCAAGACCAGTACAGTTCCTCCAGACCAGTACAGTTCCTCCAGACCAGTACAGTTCCTCAAACCCAGTACAGTTCCTCCAGACCAGTACAGTTCCTCAAGCCCAGTACAGTTCCTCAAGCCCAGTACAGTTCCTCCAGACCAGTACAGTTCCTCAAGCCCAGTACAGTTCCTCCAGACCAGTACAGTTCCTCCAGACCAGTACAGTTCCTCCAGACGAGTACAGTTCTTCCAGCCCAGTACAGTTCCTCCAGCCCAGTACAGTTCCTCCAGCCCAGTACAGGTCCTCAAGTCAAGTACAGTTCCTCCAGACCAGTACAGGTCCTCCAGACCAGTACAGTTCCTCCAGACCAGTACAGGTCCTCCAGACCAGTACAGTTCCTCCAGCCCAGTACAGTTCCTCCAGACCAGTACAGGTCCTCCAGACCAGTACAGTTCATCCAGACCAGTACAGGTCCTCCAGCGCAGTACAGGTCCTCCAGACCAGTACAGTTCCTCCAGACCAGTACAGTTCCTCAAGCCCAGTACAATTCCTCCAGACAAGTACAGTTCCTCAAGCCCAGTACAGTTCTTCCAGACCAGTACAGGTCCTCAAGCCCAGTACAGTTCCTCAAGATCAGTACAGTTCCTCCAGACCAGTACAGTTCCTCCAGCCCAGTACAGTTCCTCAAGCCCAGTACAGTTCCTCCAGCCCAGTACAGTTCTTCCAGCCCAGTACAGTTCCTCCAGCCCAGTACAGTTCCTCCAGACCAGTACAGGTCCTCCAGACCAGTACTGGTCCTCCAGACCAGTACAGTTCCTCCAGACCAGTACAGTTCGTCCAGACCAGTACAGTTCCTCAAGCCCAGTACAGTTCCTCAAGACCAGTACAGTTCCTCCAGCCCAGTACAGTTCCTCAAGACCAGTACAGTTCCTCCAGACCAGTACAGTTCCTCCAGACCAGTACAGTTCCTCAAGCCCAGTACAGTTCCTCCAGACCAGTACAGTTCCTCCAGACCAGTACAGTTCCTCAAGCCCAGTACAGTTCCTCCAGCCCAGTACAGTTCCTCAAGACGAGTACATTCCTCCAGACCAGTACATTCCTCCAGACCAGTACAGTTCCTCAAGCCCAGTACAGTTCCTCCAGACCAGTACAGTTCCTCAAGCCCAGTACAATTCCTCCAGACAAGTACAGTTCCTCAAGCCCAGTACAGTTCCTCGAGACCAGTACAGGTCCTCAAGCCCAGTACAGTTCCTCAAGATCAGTACAGTTCCTCCAGACCAATACAGTTCCTCCAGCCCAGTACAGTTCCTCAAGCCCAGTACAGTTCTTCCAGCCCAGTACAGTTCCTCAAGCCCAGTACAGTTCCTCCAGCCCAGTACAGTTCCTCCAGCCCAGTACAGGTCCTCCAGACCAGTACAGGTCCTCCAGACCAGTACAGTTCCTCCAGACCAGTACAGTTCGTCCAGACCAGTACAGGTACTCCAGACCAGTACAGTTCCTCCAGCCCAGTACAGTTCCTCCAGCCCAGTACAGTTCCTCAAGCCCAGTACAGTTCCTCCAGCCCAGTACAGTTCCTCAAGCCCAGAACAGGTCCTCCAGACCAGTACAGTTCCTCCAGACCAGTACAGTTCCTCAAGCCCAGTCCAGTTCCTATAGCCCAGAACAGTTCCTCAAGCCCAGTACAGTTCCTCAAGCCCAGTACAGTTCTTCCAGACCAGTACTGTTCCTCAAGCCCAGTACAGTTCCTCCAGCCCAGTACAGTTCCTCAAGCCCAGTACAGTTCCTGCAGACCAGTACAGTTCCTCCAGCCCAGTACAGTTCCTGCAGACCAGTAAAGTTCCTCCAGCCCAGTACAGTTCCTCCAGCCCAGTACAGTTCCTCCAGACCAGTACAGTTCCTCCAGACCAGTAAAGTTCCACAAGCCCAGTACAGTTCCTCCAGACCAGTACAGTTCCTCCAGCCCAGTAAAGTTCCACAAGCCCAGTACAGTTCCTCCAGACCAGTACAGTACCTCCACCCCAGTACAGTTCCTGCAGACCAGTAAAGTTCCTCCAGCCCAGTACAGTTCCTCCAGCCCAGTACAGTTCCTCCAGACCAGTACAGTTCCTCCAGCCCAGTACAGTTCCTCCAGACCAGTAAAGTTCCTCAAGCCCAGTACAGTTCCTCCAGACCAGTAGAGTTCCTCCAGACCAGTAAAGATCCTCCAGACCAGTACAGTTCCTCCAGACCAGTACAGTTCCTCCAGCCCAGTACAGTTCCTCCAGACCAGTAAAGTTCCTCCAGCCCAGTACAGTTCCTCAAGCCCAGTACAGTTCCTCCAGCCCAGTACAGTTCCTCCAGACCCGTACAGGTCCTCCAGACCAGTACAGTTCCTCAAGCCCAGTACAGTTCCTCCAGCCCAGTACAGTTCCTCCAGACCAGTACAGTTCCTCCAGACCAGTACAGTTCCTCAAGACCAGTACAGTTCCTCAAGCCCAGTACAGTTCCTCAAGCCCAGAACAGTTCCTCCAGACCAGTACAGTTCGTCCAGACCAGTACAGTTCCTCCAGACCAGTACAGTTCGTCCAGACCAGTACAGTTCCTCAAGCCCAGTACAGTTCCTCCAGACCAGTACAGTTCCTCAAGCCCAGTACAGTTCCTCCAGCCCAGTACAGTTCCTCCAACCCAGTACAGTTCCTCCAGACCCGTACAGGTCCTCCAGACCAGTACAGTTCCTCCAGCCCAGTACAGTTCCTCCAGCCCAGTACAGTTCCTCAAGACCAGTACAGTTCCTCAAGACCAGTACAGTTCCTGCAGACCAGTACAGTTCCTCAAGCCCAGTACAGTTCCTCAAGCCCAGTTCAGTTCCTCAAGCCCAGTACAGTTCCTCCAGACCAGTACAGTTCCTCCAGACCAGTACAATTCCTCAAGCCCAGTACAGTCCTCCAGACCAGTAAAGTTCCTCCAGCCCAGTACAGTTCCTCAAACTCAGTACAGTTCCTCCAGACTAGTACAGTTCCTACAGACCAGTACAGTTCCTCCAGACCAGTACAGTTCCTCCAGACCAGTACAGTTCCTCAAGCCCAGTACAGTTCCTCCAGAACAGTACAGTTCCTCAAGCTCAGTACAGTTCCTCCAGACCAGTACAGTTCCTCAAGCCCAGTACAGTTCCTCCAGACCAGTACAGTTCCTCCAGACCAGTACATTTCCTCAAGACCAGTACAGTTCCTACATTTCCTCAAGACCAGTACAGTTCCTCCAGACCAGTACAGTTCCTCAAACCCAGTACAGTTCCTCCAGACCAGTACAGTTCCTCAAGCCCAGTACAGTTCCTCAAGCCCAGTACAGTTCCTCCAGACCAGTACAGTTCCTCAAGCCCAGTACAGTTCCTCCAGACCAGTACAGTTCCTCCAGACCAGTACAGTTCCTCCAGACGAGTACAGTTCTTCCAGCCCAGTACAGTTCCTCCAGCCCAGTACAGTTCCTCCAGCCCAGTACAGGTCCTCAAGTCAAGTACAGTTCCTCCAGACCAGTACAGGTCCTCCAGACCAGTACAGTTCCTCCAGACCAGTACAGGTCCTCCAGACCAGTACAGTTCCTCCAGCCCAGTACAGTTCCTCCAGACCAGTACAGGTCCTCCAGACCAGTACAGGTCCTCCAGCGCAGTACAGGTCCTCCAGCCCAGTACAGGTCCTCCAGCCCAGTACAGTTCCTCCAGACCAGTACAGTTCCTCCAGACCAGTACAATTCCTCCAGACAAGTACAGTTCCTCAAGCCCAGTACAGTTCCTTCAGACCAGTACAGGTCCTCAAGCCCAGTACAGTTCCTCAAGATCAGTATAGTTCCTCCAGCCCAGTTCAGTTCCTCCAGCCCAGTACAGTTCCTCCAGCCCAGTACAGTTCCTCCAGACCAGTACAGGTCCTCCAGACCAGTACTGGTCCTCCAGACCAGTACAGTTCCTCCAGACCAGTACAGTTCGTCCAGACCAGTACAGTTCCTCAAGCCCAGTACAGTTCCTCCAGCCCAGTACAGTTCCTCCAACCCAGTACAGTTCCTCCAGACCCGTACAGGTCCTCCAGACCAGTACAGTTCCTCCAGCCCAGTACAGTTCCTCCAGACCAGTACAGTTCATCCAGACCAGTACAGTTCCTCCAGACCAGTACAGTTCCTCAAGCCCAGTACAGTTCGTCCAGACCAGTACAGTTCCTCCAGACCAGTACAGTTCGTCCAGACCAGTACAGTTCGTCCAGAACAGTACAGTTCCTCAAGCCCAGTACAGTTCCTCCAGACCAGTACAGTTCCTCAAGCCCAGTACAATTCCTCCAGCCCAGTACAGTTCCTCCAACCCAGTACAGTTCCTCCAGACCCGTACAGGTCCTCCAGACCAGTACAGTTCCTCAAGCCCACTACAGTTCCTCGAGCCCAGTAGTGTTCCTCAAGAGCAGTACAGTTCCTCAAGACCAGTACAGTTCCTCCAGACCAGTACAGTTCCTCAAGCCCAGTACAGTTCCTCCAGACCAGTACAGTTCTTCCAAACCAGTACAATTCCTCCAGACAAGTACAGTTCCTCAAGCCCAGTACAGTTCCTCCAGACCAGTACAGGTCCTCCAGACCAGTACAGTTCCTCCAGCCCAGTACAGTTCCTCAAGCCCAGTACAGTTCCTCCAGACGAGTACAGTTCTTCCAGCCCAGTACAGTTTCTCCAACCCAGTACACTTCCTCCAGCCCAGTACAGGTCCTCCAGTCAAGTACAGTTCCTCCAGACCAGTACCAGTCCTCCAGACCAGTACAGTTCCTCCAGACCAGTACAGATCCTCCAGACCAGTACAGTTCCTCCAGACCAGTACAGGTACTCCAGACCAGTACAGTTCCTCCAGCCCAGTACAGTTCCTCCAGCCCAGTACAGTTCCTCAAGCCCAGTACAGTTCCTCCAGCCCAGTACAGTTCCTCAAGCCCAGAACAGGTCCTCCAGACCAGTACAGTTCCTCCAGACCAGTACAGTTCCTCAAGCCCAGTCCAGTTCCTATAGCCCTGAACAGTTCCTCAAGCCCAGTACAGTTCCTCAAGCCCAGTACAGTTCTTCCAGACCAGTACTGTTCCTCAAGCCCAGTACAGTTCCTCCAGCCCAGTACAGTTCCTCAAGCCCAGTACAGTTCCTGCAGACCAGTACAGTTCCTCCAGCCCAGTACAGTTCCTGCAGACCAGTAAAGTTCCTCCAGCCCAGTACAGTTCCTCCAGCCCAGTACAGTTCCTCCAGACCAGTACAGTTCCTCCAGACCAGTAAAGTTCCACAAGCCCAGTACAGTTCCTCCAGACCAGTACAGTTCCTCCAGCCCAGTAAAGTTCCACAAGCCCAGTACAGTTCCTCCAGACCAGTACAGTACCTCCACCCCAGTACAGTTCCTGCAGACCAGTAAAGTTCCTCCAGCCCAGTACAGTTCCTCCAGCCCAGTACAGTTCCTCCAGACCAGTACAGTTCCTCCAGCCCAGTACAGTTCCTCCAGACCAGTAAAGTTCCTCAAGCCCAGTACAGTTCCTCCAGACCAGTAGAGTTCCTCCTGACCAGTAAAGATCCTCCAGACCAGTACAGTTCCTCCAGACCAGTACAGTTCCTACAGCCCAGTACAGTTCCTCCAGACCAGTAAAGTTCCTCCAGCCCAGTACAGTTCCTCAAGCCCAGTACAGTTCCTCCAGCCCAGTACAGTTCCTCCAGACCCGTACAGGTCCTCCAGACCAGTACAGTTCCTCAAGCCCAGTACAGTTCCTCCAGCCCAGTACAGTTCCTCCAGACCAGTACAGTTCCTCCAGACCAGTACAGTTCCTCAAGACCAGTACAGTTCCTCAAGCCCAGTACAGTTCCTCAAGCCCAGTACAGTTCCTCCAGACCAGTACAGTTCGTCCAGACCAGTACAGTTCCTCCAGACCAGTACAGTTCGTCCAGACCAGTACAGTTCCTCAAGCCCAGTACAGTTCCTCCAGACCAGTACAGTTCCTCAAGCCCAGTACAGTTCCTCCAGCCCAGTACAGTTCCTCCAACCCAGTACAGTTCCTCCAGACCCGTACAGGTCCTCCAGACCAGTACAGTTCCTCCAGCCCAGTACAGTTCCTCCAGCCCAGTACAGTTCCTCAAGACCAGTACAGTTCCTCAAGACCAGTACAGTTCCTGCAGACCAGTACAGTTCCTCAAGCCCAGTACAGTTCCTCAAGCCCAGTTCAGTTCCTCAAGCCCAGTACAGTTCCTCCAGACCAGTACAGTTCCTCCAGACCAGTACAATTCCTCAAGCCCAGTACAGTCCTCCAGACCAGTAAAGTTCCTCCAGCCCAGTACAGTTCCTCAAACTCAGTACAGTTCCTCCAGACTAGTACAGTTCCTACAGACCAGTACAGTTCCTCCAGACCAGTACAGTTCCTCCAGACCAGTACAGTTCCTCAAGCCCAGTACAGTTCCTCCAGAACAGTACAGTTCCTCAAGCTCAGTACAGTTCCTCCAGACCAGTACAGTTCCTCAAGCCCAGTACAGTTCCTCCAGACCAGTACAGTTCCTCCAGACCAGTACATTTCCTCAAGACCAGTACAGTTCCTACATTTCCTCAAGACCAGTACAGTTCCTCCAGACCAGTACAGTTCCTCCAGACCAGTACAGTTCCTCAAACCCAGTACAGTTCCTCCAGACCAGTACAGTTCCTCAAGCCCAGTACAGTTCCTCAAGCCCAGTACAGTTCCTCCAGACCAGTACAGTTCCTCAAGCCCAGTACAGTTCCTCCAGACCAGTACAGTTCCTCCAGACCAGTACAGTTCCTCCAGACGAGTACAGTTCTTCCAGCCCAGTACAGTTCCTCCAGCCCAGTACAGTTCCTCCAGCCCAGTACAGGTCCTCAAGTCAAGTACAGTTCCTCCAGACCAGTACAGGTCCTCCAGACCAGTACAGTTCCTCCAGACCAGTACAGTTCATCCAGACCAGTACAGGTCCTCCAGCGCAGTACAGGTCCTCCAGCCCAGTACAGTTCCTCCAGACCAGTACAGTTCCTCAAGCCCAGTACAATTCCTCCAGACAAGTACAGTTCCTCAAGCCCAGTACAGTTCTTCCAGACCAGTACAGGTCCTCAAGCCCAGTACAGTTCCTCAAGATCAGTACAGTTCCTCCAGACCAGTACAGTTCCTCCAGCCCAGTACAGTTCCTCAAGCCCAGTACAGTTCCTCCAGCCCAGTACAGTTCTTCCAGCCCAGTACAGTTCCTCCAGCCCAGTACAGTTCCTCCAGACCAGTACAGGTCCTCCAGACCAGTACTGGTCCTCCAGACCAGTACAGTTCCTCCAGACCAGTACAGTTCGTCCAGACCAGTACAGTTCCTCAAGCCCAGTACAGTTCCTCAAGACCAGTACAGTTCCTCCAGCCCAGTACAGTTCCTCAAGACCAGTACAGTTCCTCCAGACCAGTACAGTTCCTCCAGACCAGTACAGTTCCTCAAGCCCAGTACAGTTCCTCCAGACCAGTACAGTTCCTCCAGACCAGTACAGTTCCTCAAGCCCAGTACAGTTCCTCCAGCCCAGTACAGTTCCTCAAGACCAGTACATTCCTCCAGACCAGTACATTCCTCCAGACCAGTACAGTTCCTCAAGCCCAGTACAGTTCCTCCAGACCAGTACAGTTCCTCAAGCCCAGTACAATTCCTCCAGACAAGTACAGTTCCTCAAGCCCAGTACAGTTCCTCCAGACCAGTACAGGTCCTCAAGCCCAGTACAGTTCCTCAAGATCAGTACAGTTCCTCCAGACCAATACAGTTCCTCCAGCCCAGTACAGTTCCTCAAGCCCAGTACAGTTCTTCCAGCCCAGTACAGTTCCTCAAGCCCAGTACAGTTCCTCCAGCCCAGTACAGTTCCTCCAGCCCAGTACAGGTCCTCCAGACCAGTACAGGTCCTCCAGACCAGTACAGTTCCTCCAGACCAGTACAGTTCGTCCAGACCAGTACAGGTACTCCAGACCAGTACAGTTCCTCCAGCCCAGTACAGTTCCTCCAGCCCAGTACAGTTCCTCAAGCCCAGTACAGTTCCTCCAGCCCAGTACAGTTCCTCAAGCCCAGAACAGGTCCTCCAGACCAGTACAGTTCCTCCAGACCAGTACAGTTCCTCAAGCCCAGTCCAGTTCCTATAGCCCAGAACAGTTCCTCAAGCCCAGTACAGTTCCTCAAGCCCAGTACAGTTCTTCCAGACCAGTACTGTTCCTCAAGCCCAGTACAGTTCCTCCAGCCCAGTACAGTTCCTCAAGCCCAGTACAGTTCCTGCAGACCAGTACAGTTCCTCCAGCCCAGTACAGTTCCTGCAGACCAGTAAAGTTCCTCCAGCCCAGTACAGTTCCTCCAGCCCAGTACAGTTCCTCCAGACCAGTACAGTTCCTCCAGACCAGTAAAGTTCCACAAGCCCAGTACAGTTCCTCCAGACCAGTACAGTTCCTCCAGCCCAGTAAAGTTCCACAAGCCCAGTACAGTTCCTCCAGACCAGTACAGTACCTCCACCCCAGTACAGTTCCTGCAGACCAGTAAAGTTCCTCCAGCCCAGTACAGTTCCTCCAGCCCAGTACAGTTCCTCCAGACCAGTACAGTTCCTCCAGCCCAGTACAGTTCCTCCAGACCAGTAAAGTTCCTCAACCCAGTACAGTTCCTCCAGACCAGTAGAGTTCCTCCAGACCAGTAAAGATCCTCCAGACCAGTACAGTTCCTCCAGACCAGTACAGTTCCTCCAGCCCAGTACAGTTCCTCCAGACCAGTAAAGTTCCTCCAGCCCAGTACAGTTCCTCAAGCCCAGTACAGTTCCTCCAGCCCAGTACAGTTCCTCCAGACCCGTACAGGTCCTCCAGACCAGTACAGTTCCTCAAGCCCAGTACAGTTCCTCCAGCCCAGTACAGTTCCTCCAGACCAGTACAGTTCCTCCAGACCAGTACAGTTCCTCAAGCCCAGTACAGTTCCTCAAGCCCAGTACAGTTCCTCCAGACCAGTACAGTTCGTCCAGACCAGTACAGTTCCTCCAGACCAGTACAGTTCGTCCAGACCAGTACAGTTCCTCAAGCCCAGTACAGTTCCTCCAGACCAGTACAGTTCCTCAAGCCCAGTACAGTTCCTCCAGCCCAGTACAGTTCCTCCAACCCAGTACAGTTCCTCCAGACCCGTACAGGTCCTCCAGACCAGTACAGTTCCTCCAGCCCAGTACAGTTCCTCAAGACCAGTACAGTTCCTCAAGACCAGTACAGTTCCTGCAGACCAGTACAGTTCCTCAAGCCCAGTACAGTTCCTCAAGCCCAGTTCAGTTCCTCAAGCCCAGTACAGTTCCTCCAGACCAGTACAGTTCCTCCAGACCAGTACAATTCCTCAAGCCCAGTACAGTCCTCCAGACCAGTAAAGTTCCTCCAGCCCAGTACAGTTCCTCAAACTCAGTACAGTTCCTCCAGACTAGTACAGTTCCTACAGACCAGTACAGTTCCTCCAGACCAGTACAGTTCCTCCAGACCAGTACAGTTCCTCAAGCCCAGTACAGTTCCTCCAGAACAGTACAGTTCCTCAAGCTCAGTACAGTTCCTCCAGACCAGTACAGTTCCTCAAGCCCAGTACAGTTCCTCCAGACCAGTACAGTTCCTCCAGACCAGTACATTTCCTCAAGACCAGTACAGTTCCTACATTTCCTCAAGACCAGTACAGTTCCTCCAGACCAGTACAGTTCCTCAAACCCAGTACAGTTCCTCCAGACCAGTACAGTTCCTCAAGCCCAGTACAGTTCCTCAAGCCCAGTACAGTTCCTCCAGACCAGTACAGTTCCTCAAGCCCAGTACAGTTCCTCCAGACCAGTACAGTTCCTCCAGACCAGTACAGTTCCTCCAGACGAGTACAGTTCTTCCAGCCCAGTACAGTTCCTCCAGCCCAGTACAGTTCCTCCAGCCCAGTACAGGTCCTCAAGTCAAGTACAGTTCCTCCAGACCAGTACAGGTCCTCCAGACCAGTACAGTTCCTCCAGACCAGTACAGGTCCTCCAGACCAGTACAGTTCCTCCAGCCCAGTACAGTTCCTCCAGACCAGTACAGGTCCTCCAGACCAGTACAGTTCATCCAGACCAGTACAGGTCCTCCAGCGCAGTACAGGTCCTCCAGCCCAGTACAGTTCCTCCAGACCAGTACAGTTCCTCAAGCCCAGTACAATTCCTCCAGACAAGTACAGTTCCTCAAGCCCAGTACAGTTCTTCCAGACCAGTACAGGTCCTCAAGCCCAGTACAGTTCCTCAAGATCAGTACAGTTCCTCCAGACCAGTACAGTTCCTCCAGCCCAGTACAGTTCTTCCAGCCCAGTACAGTTCCTCCAGCCCAGTACAGTTCCTCCAGACCAGTACAGGTCCTCCAGACCAGTACTGGTCCTCCAGACCAGTACAGTTCCTCCAACCCAGTACAGTTCCTCCAGACCCGTACAGGTCCTCCAGACCAGTACAGTTCCTCCAGCCCAGTAC